>NW_006921737.1:7324395-7327728 GCF_000298275.1 Orycteropus afer afer | reverse complement strand
ACGTTGATTGTTTTTCTAATATTGAACCATCCTTGCATGGAAGGGGGGATATGAACCCCACTTGATCATAAGTTTTCAGGTATTTTTCTTCATTGTCATTAATTCTGTCTTCCATTGCATCAGTCCTACTCCTTTGCCCTTCCAATATGTTATCTATTTCTGACAATTTAGTATTAATCTTCTGGATTTCTGTTTGTAAATTTAGAATCATTTCTGATTTTTCACTTATTTTGCCATTTTGTTCTTGTATTTTCTTCTAAAATTCTTCTAAGGTTTTTTCAGCGGTGGTGCCCATGCCCGCCAGCACCCAGATGACCCAAAGTACTTGCAGAATCAGCTGCTGGAGGCAGATCTCTGCCACTGCCACTGGAATATTGTAGTGGTTACTGATATGCTGCTATAAGGTGACTTCCTTCTTGGCTTGGGGATTTCAGGTGGCCGCCCTTGCCTGGCTGACAGTGAGTGCTCCGGGTGAGTTTGCAGTGGTCTCTCTTGGGTGCCCGTCTGTCCTCCACCAGTAGCTCTTTCCTAAATAATCTCCCTGTGCCTTTCCTCTAATTCTGCTCTTCTGTGTTTGGTGCACTCTGATTCAGTGAGCTGTTCAGAGCATCAAAATCCCTAATTCAAACTGCTGTATCTAATTTTCAAAGTCCATAGATGCCAGAGGGAAAAATAGCTTGCTGCTGACTGGCGAGACTCCATTTTGAATCCCGTGGATAATGTTCTTGATGTCATCCCATAGTTCCTCTGGTTTTTGGTCATTGGTGTTCAATCCATCAAATCTCTTTGGTCTCTTAGGAGGGAGATAATCAAGATCATATTTTGGCTCTTGTGGTCTTGTTTTAATTGTCTTCAGCTTCAACTTCAACTTGCATATGAGCAACTGATGGTCCATTTCACAATCAATTCCTGGCCTTGTTTTCGTTGAAGACATTGAGCTTCTCGATCACCTCTTTCTACAAATGTTGTAGATCTGATTCCTGTGTACTCCTTCTAGCAGAGTCCACATGTACAGACATTATTTGTGTTATTGGAAAAAAGGCATTTGCAATGAGTAAGTAAGTAAGACCAACAGGTCTTGCAAAATTGTATCATGTGATCTCTAGCGTTATTTACATCACCAAGGCCATATTTTCCAACTACCAGTGATTCTTCTTTGTTTCCAACTTTTGCATTCCAATTACCAGTGATAATCAACACATCTGGATTGCATGTTTGGTCAATTTCAGACTATAGAAGTTGGTAAAAATCTTTGATTTCCTCATCTTTAGCTTTGGTGGTTGGTGTGTAAGTTTGAATAATTGTAGTATTAACCAGTCTTCCTTGTAGGCGTATGGATATTATCCTATCACTGACAGCATTGTACTTCAGGATACATCTTGAAACATTCTTTGTGACAATGAATACCATACAACTCCTGTTCAGTTCGTCATTTCCAGCCTTTTAGATAATATGGTTGTCTGACTGAGAATGGCCAAAACCAGTCTGCTGTAGCTCACTAATGCCTGCGATATTTATCTTTATGTCTTCCATTTCATTTTTGAGAACTTCCAGTTTTCCTAGATTTTTAGTTCATATGTTCCATGTTCTGATTATTAATGGATGTTTACAGCTGTTTCTTCCCATTTTGAGTCATTCCATATGAGCAAACGGAGGTCCCGAAAGTCTCACTCCATCCACATCACTATGGTCAGCTTTAATCTGAGGAGGCAGCTCTTGCCCAGTTGTATTTTGAGTGCTTTCCGACCTCAGGGGCTTATCTTCGGGCACTATATCGGACATTGTTTCAGGGCTGTTCATAAAGTTTTTCAGTAATATATCAGATAGGGTTTCACTGCTGTCCATAAGGTTTTCACTGGCGAATTCTGTGTGAAGTGGATGACCCCTTCCTTCTTGTGAGTCTGTCTTAGTCTGGAAGCTCTGCTGAAACCTGTCCAGTATGTGTGACTCTGCTGGTATTTGAAATACCAGTGGCATAGCCTCCAGCCTCACAGCAACCCACAAGCTATCATGTTGTTGTTTACCGTTGAGTCTGCCTGGACTCATAGCGACCCCTCCTTGGGTTTCCACTCATAGCGACCCCTCCTTGGGTTTCCGAGGCAGTATGGAAGTAGGAGTGCCCAACCTTCCTGCCCAAAGTTCCTTCCGAGGAGTGGCTGGTGTGTTTGAACCGTCAGCCTTCTGGTGAGCAGTCAAGTGCCTTAGGCACTATGCTACCAGAGCTCCTGACAGATGAGTGGTAGTTTAGGGATATGGATACAATTGTGTTTAATTCTTTATACTAGAGCACACATTACTATGCAGATCCTGTGCCAAGAATTGTAGCTACATTTATCGGTCTTAAAGAAAACAATTTTTTCGTTGAAATTTACATCTTAAAAAATAATAGGACAAAGAGAGAAGTTAGCAAGAAGATAATGGCCATTTAAATCCACATTGCTAATTGAAGTGATTGTTTTTTAATGCAAGAAATCATATGGCTACTCTTTTAATCCTCTTATTTTATTACTGCCCATAGGTTTGTATTTTTGTTTTGTTTGCTTTGTGTTGCTCTAATTAGAAAGGTGATACACTGTTATACTTTTTTTTGGAGGAGCTCTATAAATCATTAAATATTGTAATGATTTCTATTTTACTGTTTTTTCTCTTGACATTTTCATTTAACATTTTCCTATAAATAGACTACTGTGTTTTAAGAAGTTTTTCATAATTATTTCTAGTAATTATACAGTATTTTTATACTATGATGAACTGAATAATTTCCCAGTTGTTAAAAGATAAAGATTTTCCAGGATGATCAGGGGATGTTTGTGGAGTGATCAGTACTAGGTTAAAATCAGCCTTACTATTAACTGTCTTATATGACTTTGTTCATGTTGTATATACTCTCTCCACATCCACTTGTGGGTTAGATTAAATGAGATGGCTTAGGGATCACTGGGTGCTTGAACAATTTCTCTTAGAAAGATCAGCACTAGGCTGGTCCCCATGAGGCGGAGGTTAAAGATGTCCCAAATGTCCAAAGTACCATGCCAATCCATCATTTCAGACAGTAACTCCTCCTCCTCCTCCCAGTAATTTCCCCAGTCTTAGGGTTCTGTATTTCACTGTAATGCCTCACACAACTCACAGACACCCAAGGGTTCGTCTCATGTAGTAGTGGTGGAGGCTGGCAGGCTGGCGAGTCCCGGGTCCGTGAGTAGGTCTGGCGGATCCTCCCAACTCTTGGGGTTTGATGAACCTTGATCAGCAGATCAGATGATGGCTGCTGTCCCAAATCCAGGGGTGAGTTGAGGATGATCCAAGACACAAAGCCGGAGCAAGAGGAGAGCG
>NW_006921737.1:7322797-7324235 GCF_000298275.1 Orycteropus afer afer | reverse complement strand
AATGACTACTACCAGCTGCCCAGCCAAGTTGATACCTGACCTTAACTACCACACCACCCCAAATAGGCATGGATAATGACATTTACAAAAATCACAGAATGGAGGGCAGTGGCTAGAACAGCCACATCAAGCAATTCACTGCACTGGGACAGGTATTCAGTAAATGTTACTCTTTGTAACATACCTCCTTGAGTATTTGGAAAGGAGAAAATAACTGGTATCTTGTCAGAAGTCCGCAGAAAAAGAAATACAAATGGCTAATATAAAAATTGTTCTGTCTTATTAGAAGCTGGTGACATGCAAATCAAAATAATAAAATAACATTTTTTTACATTAACTATGAAAAATTAAAGAGTAATTATAACCAGGGATGGTTAATATGTGGAGAAAAGAGTGCACGTATACATAGTACATCTACTCTTGACTTGTGGACATGGTTAGGTTCCAAAGACCAGGTTGTTATGCAAAAATTGGTGTTACAAAAAACTTCAGCAACCAAATGTTCTTCAGACTCCAGAGTCATTTCAGAAGTAACCTTGTGGGCCTGCTACCTCCTCTGCAGGTACTGTTGGCAGCTTGCTAGTCAGGTACAAATACCTATGTTCAGGGATGTCACTTATTACATGTTGCTTTGTATCTGTGAAAAAATAACAAGTCACAGAAAAATCCATTGGTAAGAAAATGGTTAAATAAATTATGTATATTTATTAAGTGGAATCCTGGAAGGCCAACAGAAAAAATAGAGTAGGTCTGTATATATAGTCATGAAAAGATTATTAAGATTCTGTTATAAATTGAGGATAGCAAAGCACACAATAAAATGTATGTTGTTGTTGTTGTTATGTGCTGTTGAGTTGGACACTCATAGCGACCCCTCCTTGGGTTTCTCAGGCAGTATCACTATGGAAATAGATTGCCCCATCTTCCTTCCAAGGAGTGGCTGGTGGGTGTGAACAATCAGCCTTCTGGTTAGGAGTCAAGTGCTTTAGGAACTACACTACCAGAGCTCCCAATAATATGTATAGTTCACATTTATTTTTAAAGGTATAATTTGGTATCTGTATATCACATATATATGCAAATGTAAATTTACAGAAAATGACTTGTGAATGCCAAACTGTAAATAAGATTGGTTATCTTTGGCAAGAAAAGTAAGATTGGCTAAGGAATATGAAATGAGACTTTGGACTTTTCTCTATAAATTTATTATTCTTTTTGAAATAAATTAAGAAAAACATTACCAGCAGTGCATAGTACCATTTAGAATGTCTAATTAATGGTATTCAGTATTACTAAAATGTTTAAAAAGAATTTTTAGAAGTTTATAGTAAGAGTACTATAAGTGTCTCTTATTCTGCCAATTATAAAACAATGAGCATTGTGTTGGATTGGGTTCTCTAGAGAAACACAAAAACCAGCAAAGTATATATATATATAT
>NW_006921737.1:7320992-7322514 GCF_000298275.1 Orycteropus afer afer | reverse complement strand
AGTATATAGTCCGGAATGCCGTTCTTCCAGTTTGTCCCTGGGATAGTATTGCAGGTAGGCCACACCCCTGGGGAAACTCCCCCTAGACCGACTGGCCGCTTAGAACGCAGTCATGTGATCCATCATGGGAACCACCACTCACAACTGGAGTCCAGCCAAGTTGACACATCTTCAACTATCACAAGCATATAAACGATTTAAATACTTAGTTTTGAGATATAAATACCCCTTCTCCCAGGCCTGTTTTTATGAAACTGTCCAAAGCCTAGAATGAAATCTGAGGGTGACTGACAATTAAGATACTTCATCTATTTTATCAGTTTTACATTAGCTGATAATTTATAATAGATTGAATAACCCTGTAAAACAATTCTATGTTTAAATCCAAAGAACTGGCCTCAAGTCATAAGACAAACATTATTGTTAAAATGGACAAATATACTCATATCTATTTTCCTTTAACCTTTATTATATGGTTTCTTTGCCTTAAATTAGGGAGGGGTTCACAAGCTAAGACCTGGGGGTGGTTCACCTGTTTTGTAAATGATTTTTTATTAGGACACAGCTAAATTCATTTGCCTGTGTATTGCCTGTGACTGCTTTTGTGCTGTACCAGCAGAGCTGAGTAGTTGTTACAAAGACCATTGTAATGCAAGGGTCAGCAAACTTTCTGTAAAGGTCCAGAGAGTGTATATTTTAGGCTTATGGGCCATATAGTTTCTATAGCAACTGTTTGCTTCACCATGGTCTATTATAATGTGAAAGACATAGATAGTAAGGAAATGAATTATATTGTATTGGCTATGTTCTGATAAAAACTTCATTTATGGACACTGAAATTTGAATTTAATGCAGTTCTTTATATACATTATTACTATTTTTTAATCCAATTATTAAAAACTGTATAAATCTTTCTTAGCTCATGAGCTGTGCAAAAACAAATAGTGGGCTGGATTTGCCTCATGGGTTGTAGTTTGCCCACCTGTTTTGTAAAAAATGAGCCTTTGAGCTTTCATCTGTAATTTTGTTTAGGTTATAGTGGTATTTCAGTACTTTGAGAAATTGACTCTTTCATTTTGTGCTAAGGACATTGTGATTTAGAAAGCAAAAAGAGATTAACTATTTTACCAGCCTAAACTTTCCAAAATATTTCCTGGGACAAATTCTTAGAAGTACACTAAAAAAAACAAACCAAACTCACTGCCATGGAGTTGATTGGACTCACAGTGACCCCGCCTTGGGTTTCCAAGGCAGTATCACTAAGGAAGTAGATTGCCCTATCTTCCTTCCAAGGAGTACCTAAATTGATTCAACAAGAAAAATAATACCTCAACAGATTATAACAAGATTGTTATAATTGTTAACAAGATTGAATCAGTAATCAAAAGCCTCCTAACTAAGGAAAGTCCAGGACCAGATGATTTCACTAGTAAGATCAACCATACCTTTAAAGAAGAATCAACACTAATTCTGCTCAAACTCTTCTAAAAATAGAAGAGTAGGAAGGACTTCCTAACTTACT
>NW_006921737.1:7308223-7312667 GCF_000298275.1 Orycteropus afer afer | reverse complement strand
CAGCATACTTTAATGATAAAAAAAACCTCAGCAAACTAGGAGTAGAAGAAATTCCTCCACATGATAAAGGACCTCTGTTTGAACAAACAAAGAAAGAAAGATCAGGTAAGATCAGGAAAAAGACCAGGAGGCCTACCTAATTTCACCTCTGCTATTCACTGTTGTGCTGGAAATTCTAGCCAGAGCATTTAGGCAAGAAAAAGAAATAAAAAGCATTCAGGTTGCAAAGGAAGAGGTAATTCTCTTTGTTGTCGACATGCTCTTACATATGTTGTTGTTGTTGTTACGTGCTGTCGAGTTGGCCCCGACTCATAGCGACCCCTCCTTGGGTTTCTGAGACAGTATCACTACGGAAGTAGGATTGCCCAACCTTCCTTCCGAGCTCTTACATATAGAAAATCCAAAAGATTTTCCATGTAAATCCAGAAGATTCCACAAGAAAGTTCCTAGTGCTACTAAATGAATTCAGCAAAGTGGGTAAGCACAAAAATCTGTAATGTTTCTATACACAAAAAACAATCTGAAAAAGAAAGGAAGAAAACAGTCTCATTTACAATAGCATCTAAAAGAAAAAAATACATAGGAATAAATTTTAACTGGGGAGGTGAAAGACTTGTGTATTGAAATCTATAAATCATTGCTGAGAGAAGTAAAAAGAAGACATAAATAAGCAGAAAGACACCCTGTGTTTATGGATTGGAAGACTTAAAATTGTTAAGATGTCAGTACTACCCAAAGTGATCTACAAATTCAGCATAATCCTTATCAAAATCCCAACAGCCTTTTTTGTGGAAATGGAAGAGCTGAACCTCAAAGTCACATGGAATGGCAAAACCCACTGCTATCAAGTTGATTCTGACTCATTGTGACCTTTTAAAACAGAGTAGAACTGCCCCATAAGGTTTCTAAGGCCATAAAACTTTATGGAAGCAGACTGCCTCATCTGTTTTTACCCGGAGCACCTGGTGGGTTTGAACCTTCAGCCTTTTGGTTAAGCAGCTCAATGCCTTAACCACTGCACCACCAGAGCTCCTTGTGGGAGGGGAAAATGGGAAGTTATTGCTCAAAGGATATTAAATTTCTGTTTGGGGTGATGAAACATTTTGGGAAATGGGTAGTATTGATAGTTAGACAACATGGTGAATGTAATTAATGACACTGAATTATGCATTTAAAAATTGTTAAAATGGAAAATTTTACCACAATACAATTAAAAAATATTTTCTAGAGAGGTACTCTTTGTTG
The DNA here is from genome assembly GCF_000298275.1 of Orycteropus afer afer. Lineage (NCBI taxonomy): Eukaryota > Metazoa > Chordata > Mammalia > Tubulidentata > Orycteropodidae > Orycteropus > Orycteropus afer. The sequence continues at coordinate 7,311,422 of NW_006921737.1, read as the reverse complement.
TTGTTGTTATGTGCCATCGAGTCAGCCCTGACTCATAGCGACCCCTCCTTGGGTTTCTGAGGAAGTATCACTAGAGAAGTAGGATTGCCCAACTAATGCATAATTCTAAATGATTACTCAAGTCAGTAATACAACTGCTTACTGACTGCTACTCCTTGTGTGAGGGTGCTTTGGAATTCTTCAGTTTAGTATTCATTTTAATAATTAGTTTTTGCAACAAGGTTAGTTACTGCTTATTTAGGATGTAAGTTATTTTGGATTTCTTATATGTTGCATGCAGCAGATTTGAGTATGTACTGTGTGCCAGGTACTGCACCAGGTCGAAACTCAGGTCATTGGGAAATGATTTAACTCTTTGTATTCACAGTTGACCTACTGGAGCATTTCAACTACTAGACTTAATCCTTGGTTTCACTTCATAATCTTTGGTTCTCAGTGTTCAGTAAGATACTACCTTCTGCTTAATAAGTTATGGCCACAGGGTGGCATGGTTATCTTGTGGGCTTTACTATTGCTAAAATAGAAAGGAAGAGATACTGGAAGTAATGAGAGTTCTCTGTTTAATGCTAAAATGCTGCGGCTTTCTCAAAATTGATCTTTTTTTTTTTCTTTTTTTGTAGTACTTTACATAATGCTATAGAATTCTTTAAAATCTTTTATGATTACAACACAAATGACATAATGTTTTTGACTGGGAGAAAAGTAATTGGGCCTATATTTCGTAGAATATATTTACTTAACTGTTGTTATGTGCTGTCGAGTTGGACCCAACTCACAGCAATCCCTCCTTGGGTTGATGAGGCAATATCGCCTTGGAAGTAGATTGCCCAACCTTCCTTCTGACGAGTGGCTGACTTAACTACTCACTTTAATAAAAAGTCAGTGTATATAAACTGCTACAGGGATATTTGCAACCAAAGGAAAGTGATGTGTTTACTTCTAAGTAGTTGCTGAATCATGGGCAGATTTACTGCACAGTAATTTTGTCTGATTCCAAAGGCCTAATGGGGTTGGGTGGTATTAGGAAGAGCAGGGGAAGCCACGTGGTCAGCAAATTGTTAGAAAAGTGGCCTTCCATCTGAATAGTTTAAAGACATTATATAGACTGAGAGCTGAATATGTTCCAAGACTTTTTTTTTTTTTTAATGTTATCTTCAAGGAAGGAAGGTATTATCTCCATTTATATAGTGAAGAAAACTGCCTTGGGATATAAGTAAAGTCTTTAAAGGTGGGAATTAAACCCAGATTTACCTGGTTCTCAAGCTCATTCTCTTTCTCCCATGCCATTTCCAAGCAGGCCTATTAGAGGCCCTCCTTTATACCTTTACTGGGGAAATGGGGGGAATTGGTATTAGAAGTATTGCTACAACTAGAACAAAGAAAGGGATTAAGGAACATTTTGAGTATGAGGATGTGAGTATTAAATTAACTTCTTCCATCCTCTGCCTTATTTTTGGATTTATCCAGATATCTGCCCTTTTTACTTATCCATTAAGTAAATACACAAACTGTTACCTTGTTAGTTTAGTATTTGTTAGTTTAATTATCTCCACTGACGTATAAGCTTAAAGAGGGTAGTGATCTTATTTGCAGCTTCATTCTGTATTCTCAGTGCCTAGCACATATTAAGTGCTTACTTAGTAAGTGTTTGTCTAAGCCTACTAGAATGGGAGCAGGTTAGATGATAAATTTTTTTTTTAAATTTGGTATTTCATAAAGATAGACTTCTGAGAGGAACCTTACTCATGCAAACTTGTTTGTATCTTCTTTTCCTAGGGTGATTGTGTTGTTACAATACTGCTGGCTGAAGAGGACAAAGTTGAAGATGATGTAGTGTTTTACTTGGTATTTTTGGGTTCTGCCCTCCATCACTGTACAAGCACACGGAAGATCAGTTCTGATACGTTGGAGACCATTGCTCCTGGTAAGTATGTGGGTGGAATCTTTACTTGTCTTATGAAAAATAAAAATGATCTTATGATGTTAGAATATTGTACATACTTCATGAACACATAGTTTTGTGTTCATTAGAGTGGTAGGAAGAGTAAATCAGGGTGATACACTGTTGTCAGATATATTTAAAATAGTGTTTAGAGATAAAAGATTTTGTTTAAATCTTGCTTGTTCAACAAAAATCAGAGCCTAACTAGAAATAAGTGAGACAAAATGATGTCATAAACTGAAAGATAAAAATGAGGATTAGCAAAAATACTAATTTATTGGAGGGTAGACATTTTGGGGAAAACCACAACATAAATGGAACATACAATTTCTCACATGGTTACTGGGGACTGCAGATTCAATTATGAGTTTAATAATAGCAAAAGCCACTATAAGGAAAAGACTTAAAAAATCTTTCCTAAAAGCTTCATTTCCCCAATTTATAATTCATGATAGGATGAGTGATTAATCATTGTTGTTCTTATAAGTTTGACAGAATTAACAGGAAAATGTTTGCTTATGAAAAATTCTTTACTCAGTCATCAAGTCATCACGACTTCCATCAGAAAATAATCATTATGTCTTGGCCTATTCCAGCATCTGAAGGTATTGATTGGGGTTTGGGGATGTGAGCTTCTTTCCTTCACTCACCTTGCTTCCATGTTAACAATTAGGAGTTGTAGTTTTGTGTATGTATTTGTATCTATATTCACACACACATACATATGGAGCACAGAAATACATAGAAAGAGAATACAAATAGATACAAAAGAGTATAAGGAGATAGAAGGAGAAGGACAGATATGAAGAGGATGTGGTCCTGAGTCATAGCTTTGTTCTTCAGTCACAAACCCTAGCAGAATCCAGCCTTTGGGGTGGAGAATGATATACCTGATAGCTTTTATACCCTCACTGGCAAGCTACTTAAATCAGGAAGAGCAGGCGGGCATTTACTTTCCTTGGATTCACAAACCCAGTCTACTTGTATGACAACCTGGAGCTCTATGCTTATACTAGATCCTTATACATTCTATCTTTCGGACCTCTTGTTCCCAATTCTTCTCTTCTCTTTTGTATTAACACTTCCTTATATATCCCTGTGCTCCTCTTTTCCAGCTGTACCCATCACTGAGTGTCCATTTGGGCATAAAGACTTAGTATCTTAGCCCACCAGGATGGATGTTGTATTCTGCTGCTTTCTTGCAGTTTGGTCCAAATTCTGAGAAAACATTTTTGCCTCATTTGCTTGGAGTCTGGA
>NW_006921737.1:7302724-7305328 GCF_000298275.1 Orycteropus afer afer | reverse complement strand
GCAAGAATGGTGTCAGTTCTTCCCTGAATGTGTGGCAGAATTCTCCGGTGAAACCGTCTGGGCCAGGACTTTTTTTGTTGGTAATTTTTTTATGACCTGTTTAATTTCTTCTTTTGTTATGTATCTGTTCAACTTTTCCACATCAGTCTGGGTTAATTTAGGTAGGTGGTGTGTTATTAGAAATTTGTCCATTTCTTCCAGATTTTCAAGTTTGCTGGAGTACATGTCTTCGTAGTATCCTGATATTATCCTTTTTATTTCAGTTTGTTCTGTTATGTTGTCACACATTTTGTTTCTTATTCATGTTTTTGGTATTCTCTCCCTCTTTTCTTTTGTTAAAGTTGTCAGTGGTTTGTCAATTTTATTGAACTTTTCACAATCCGAACTTCTGGTCTTGTTGATTTTTTTCTGTTGTCCTTCTGTTTTCTGTTTCATTGATTTCTGCTTGAATCTTTATTATTTCCTTTCTTCTGGTGACTGTAGGCTTTTCTTGCTATTCTTTTTCTAATTGTTGGAGATGTTTGTTAAAAGTGTTGATTTTGGCACTCTCTTCTTTTTTGATATATGCATTTATTGCTATAATTTGGCCTCTGATCACTGCTTTTGCTTTTTCCCAAAGATTTTGGTATGTTGTATTTTCAATCTCATTTGATTCAAATAATTTTTGAATTTCAGTATTTGTTTCTTCTCTTACCTAGTCTTTCTCAAGGAGGGTGTTGTTCAGTTTCCATGTGTTTACTCTTTTTCTGTCTATCTTCCTATTGTTGATTTCTAATTTGACAGCATCATGATCTGAGAAGATGCTTTGAAGTATCTCAGTGTTTTTAAATTTATTAAGGCTTGCTTTATGGCCTAGCATATGATCTGTCATGGAAAATGTTCCATGTGCACTGGAAAAGAATGTATATTTTGCTGTTGGGTGAAATGCTTTGTAGATGTCTATAAGGTCAAGTTGGTGGATTATATTCTTTAGCTCTTGTGCATATTTGTTGAGTTTCATTTATTATGGTTATATCTTCATGTTCATTTGATCCTTTAATCATTATATAATGTCCTTACTTGTCTTGTATGGTGGTTTTTGTCTTAAAGTAAATTTGATCAGAAATTAATATTGCCACTTTTTTATGGTTGCCATTTTCTTGGTATATCTTTATCCAACCTTTGATTTTTAGTCTATTTTTATTTTTGTCTCTCAGGTGTGTCTCTTGTAGACAGTATATTGATGGGTTTTGTTTTCTTACCCAGTCTCCAACTCTCTGTCTCTTGAGAGATGCATTTAATCCATTAACATTCAGTGTAATTACTGACAGTATGAATTGGTTGCTGTCATTTTGGTATGTGTTTTTTTCATGTTGTCCCTCGTTTCTTTGTTCCTTGTTATTTTCTGTGCTGAGCTAATTATGTTAATGAATCGTATTACCATTTCCTTTGCTGCTGTTGTGTTAGTATTTGCGGAATATTTTTGCTTGTCCTCCTTTTTATTGTGATGTGAAGGTTTATCATTTTTCTTTGAGGTTTCTCTGTGATTTATGATTTTCTCTCCAGGATTAGAACAGTCCATTCCATCTTGCAACTCTCTTGACTTCCTCACCATTTTGAAGTTCTGTAACTGCACAGTTTTCCTTTGTTTTGGTTTGTAGTTGTCCTTACTTGCTAATTCATGTCTTTGTGTTCCCTCTTGTAAGCTTTTACTTCGGATATGTCCACAGCTGTGGTTTCTGGGTTATGTCATCTTGTGTATTAATGGTTGGTTGATATTTGCTATTTTTGGTTCTCTGTTCAACAGACTCCCTTTAGTATCTCTTGTGAGGTTGGTCTGGTTTAAAAAAATTCCCTTAGTTTCTGCTAGAAATCTTATCTAGAAATCTCCTAATATCACCATCATATTTGAGGGACAGTTTTGCCAGGTATGTAATTCTCAGTTGAAAGTTTTTCTCTTTCTGGGTTTTATATATCCATCCCATTGCCTTCTCCCTGGCATAGTTTCTGCTGAGAAATTGGAGTTTATTCTTACTGGTTGTCCTTTGTAAGTGACGTTTTGTTTTTCCCGTGCTGCTTTCAGGATTCTTTCTTTGTCTTTGGTTTTGATGAATTTGAGGATGATATATCCTGGTGATTTTTTTGGGGGTCTATCCTGTTTGGGGTTCGTTGGACTTCCTGAATCTTGTCTTTCATCGTATAAGGAAAGTTCTCTTCCAACAGATGTTGGACAGTTTTCTCAATGGTTTTATCTTTCTCTTTCTGTTCTGGAATTCCAGTGACACGTAGGTTATTCCTTTTGATCATATTCCACTTGATCCTTAGGCTTTCTTCATTTTGTTTTGATCCTTTTTCTGTTTGATCCCTTTCCAAAGAAGTATTCAGGTATTTGTCTTCAGTCTCATTAATTCTGTCTTCCATTGCATCAGTTCTACTGCTTTGCCCTTTCAATGTGTTATCTATTTCTGACAATATAGTATTAATCTTCTTGATTTCTATCTGTCAGTTTAGAGTCATTTATAATTTTTCATTTATTTTGTCATTTTGTCTTGTATTTTCTTCCAAAATTCTTCTAGTGTTTTGTCTGTATTTTCCTTGGTCTGTCTCTCAATCCTTTTAAGATAC
>NW_006921737.1:7281866-7302393 GCF_000298275.1 Orycteropus afer afer | reverse complement strand
AAATAACAATTGAATAACCATCAAAAAAGTAAAAGCAAATGGACTAAAAATACAATGAGTAATCACACAGGAACAGTTAGCAAAAAAAGAAAAAAGGTAAAAAGAAAGAGAAAAAAAGGAAAAATGAAAATACCCTGCAATATTTGGGGAGAGGGCCATAAGGGAAAAAAGGTAGTGAATGAGAATAATGAAGAAAATAATGGGAAAAACGTAAAAAGAACAACAAGGAACAGGGTCATCACGAGGAAGAAAAAAAAAAAAATGCTACGAGGAACAGGGAAAAGAAAAAAAGCTGAAAACTAGAACCTGGGAGGGGAAGAATAAAGAATAATACTAAAAGGGATAAAAGTAATAATAATAATAGTAGTTTTAAAACAGACAAAAACAAACAAACTAAAAAACAGAAAAAACAAAACAAAAAAAATTGGGGCAGCGTGGGTCAGGGTACCCACACGCCATCTGAGCAAACAGACTGGGATAGAGTTCCCTCCCCAGAAAGTTGGTGGGATTGAAGGATGGCCGTACTTCCGTTCACCAAGAGGGTGTGGGGTATATGATTAACAAGGGGAACATTGCACCTTTCCATTCATCTTGGTCTGGAATGTCCTTGCTTTTTCCGGCAAGTGGAGCCTGTTCTTACGTCCCTGGCATCTGGGAGAATGCTGTCATTTTACATATCCATAATGGTCAAGCCGCTTGTAAACATTCAAAATGACTGCATCCTCCTGACAGACAAAAGTCCACAGCTCACCTGGCATTCCTCTTTGCTCCTTCCCCTTTTATCCCCAACCATCACAGCAGTCCTCCATGCTGTCCCTGGCTAGCAGGGCCGATTTTTAGGTTAATTCTTAGGTCCTACCACTAGTTGGCAATATCCCAGCTGTCTTTGCCATCAGGATTGCTGCCAGACCGCAGGTCCATATGTTTCCCTTTTTGGTGTTTTTATGCAAATTCTTCTGCTAGTTGGAATTTAGCCCACTTCTGTATCCTTCCCTTCAAGGCTCAAGGGTCCAGGATTACCTTCTGTATCTGTGTTAATTGGTTCCCCTTTTCTTTGTTGAAGAGGGTTTGTGCAGTATTTCTTCCTAGTCCATCATCTTACCGGAATTCTTCCTGTCAGCTCTTAAATTACAATCTTACCCACTTCCCACGTTCTCTGTCATGCTTAAGGGGCTTGATGTCTACTGACCCCCTTTGGCTTGCACAGTTTTCTACTGCGGTTTTATTGCTCACCCAAATTCAGTCAGGCTGCAGGTATGAGGTACCTCATTACAGCAGTGGTGACAAAGGATTAGAGTTGTTGAAAGCCCCTCCTGTATAGGTATACTAAATGTAAAGCAGCACTTTTAACATGTCACCCTGAGATAGGTTTGTAAGCGTACCAGTGAGGTCCTTCATTGATGAATTAGAAGCTTTCTTCACTATTTAAGCAAGGGAAATCCCTGAGTAGATCCTAGTGCTCTGTCATCTGCATGAGATTTCTTTCTGTATCTGTGTCTTTTTTGGTGGCTATCATCTGAAGTAGCTTAGTAGTATTTTGTGAAGAAAGAAAGATAGGATCATTTTGGGGGTTAACCTTGAATTTCTTACTTATATCACAGAGCTAATTTTCTACTCTTGAATTAAACTGCCTTAAATCTGCTTTAATGTACTTGTTCATTCCCTTCCTTCAAGACTTTATTCAGACACCCCCTCTCAGTGAGGCCTTTCCTGTCTACCTTACATAAATATACAGCTACTACCTCTTAGCTCTCCCTACCCCCTTCCCTGCTTTATTTGTCACCATTGCACTTATCACCATCTAAACTCCAATACGAAACTCACTGCCATTGAGTCGATTTAACTCATAGCAACCCCTCCTTGGGTTTCTGAGGCAGAATCTCTGCAGAAGGAGATTGTCCAGTCTTCCTTCTGAGGAGTCGCTGGTGGGTTTGAACCACCAGCCTTCTGGGTAGCAGTCAAATGCCTTAGGCACTTTGCCAACAGAGTTCCCTTTCGTCATCTAGCACACTAGAAAACCAAAAACAAATCCACTGGCATCAAATCCATTCCTACTTGTAGTGACCCCCATTGGGTTTCTGAGGAGGTACATCTGTATGGAAGTAGATTGCTCTGTCTTCCTTCTGTGGAGTGGCTGGTAAGTTTGAACTGCCAACCTTCTGGTTAGCAGTCAAATGCTTTAGGCACTGCACCACCAGAGCACATTACGGTGTTATTTATCTTATTTTCTGCTTGCCCCAACTAAGCTTTTGAGGACAAGGATGTTGTCTGCCTTGTTCACTGCTCTTTTAAGATGGAGAAACATTTCTACTTTATTGGAATTCATCCTGGCCCGAGAAATGACTCTTCCAGAAAGGTTACACTCATTCCCCCCACCTTTTTTTAAGACATTAAAAAGGTATCTCTGGCTTCTTGTATTGAATTTTTAGCCTAGAACATGAGTCTGTTGTCTGAGGTACCGTTGATGATTTGTGTGCGCCAGCTAGCTATGTTGATCTTCAGATTTCCTGTTGGCTAGTTGAGGGCAGTGTCGGATTAGTCAAGATCCTTTATGGGAACTCTGTGCTGTGCTTTGTGCATCCCAGGTACTGGGTGAATGTGCATGGTGTTTTTGTAGCAGCTGCTGCCCACAGGGATATCTTTACTGTTTCTGCTCACCGGGGGACTAGCTCTGCAATTCCTAGTCCTTTGGGCTGACCAGGCTAAGAAAAAGAGCTTTGTGTCTTGTTCTTGCTTTTAATGTCATGTTTTATCCAGATTGTTGGCTCTCATGTTTCTTTGAGTTCCTGTGTGTTTCACTGTCAATGTTTTGTAACATTTTAATTTTTACTAAAAGCAGATGATTGATTGACCTTCAAAAGGCAACTACTTCATGATGTCAGTCTGTAACCTTTTATTATTTGAGGTGAAAATTAAGACATTTCTAAATGGTCTGCTTAAAAAAACAAAAAGAAAGCCCTTTGACCTCAGGTATTGAGATTACAGTCTTTTTTTTTCTCTCTGTATTTTCTTACTTTGTTGCTTGTTTCTAATGAGGTGGTTACAGTGGATTGTGTGGTTTTAAAAAATACTATAAATCAGTTGTAAAGGCTTTTTAAATTGCTCATTTTTTGGTTCATTATCATCGAAAGGCTGTAGACATAGTACAGTTTCCCATTTTTAATAAAGAAAATAAGAGTAGGAATGTCTTAAGGGACAGGTAGGTAGAGACTTTGGCTTTTTGTATTATCTGCCTATAGTTTTTTGAAATTATTTACAGTGAGCATTTTACTTTTGTAATGTATAGTTATTTTAAAAATATTTTGAAGACTGAAAAAAAAAGGTCTTGACTTTTGAAAAAAAGCATCTTTGAGTTAACTAATGCTAGAGAAGGACAAACATGTTTTATAATAAAATATTACATTCAATGAATCTTTGATGTGGCTGGTTCAGCAGTTATAATTCATTATAAAGCGTAGCCTGAAGTGGAAATATACCTTTAATAACAAAGGTACTGCTTTTGTAATAAGTTAAAATGAAATATCCCCATTATTTTCTTTTCCTATGGAAAAAAAATTAATAAAAAACCCCTTATTAACTAACCAATAATTTTTGTGTAGAGAAGCAGCTAAAAAATTTCTATAGATAATGGAGACCTATATAGAATGGGTCTGGTAGCATAGTGGCTAAGACACTTGCCTGCTAACCAGACGGCTGGCGGTTCAAACCCACCAGCCACTCCTCGGAAGGAAGGTTGGGCAATCCTACTTCCGTAGTGATACTGCCTCGGAAACCCAAGGAGGGGTCGCTATGAGTCGGGGCCCACTTGATGGCACATAACAACAACAACAACAACATATAGAATGGGTAAGCAATGTAAAGAAATGTGAATATCCTTGCAGGATAATACTTGGGGGGATATGGACTACTGCTTTATTGTTTACTTTTATTAATTAAAATGTGAATTTAGACAAGTAAACAACGATTTCAGAATGAAAGATAAGACAGGCTGTTTAGTGGATACTGCATTCTTTTTCTATTTCTATGATGCAGATCTCCCATAAAATGACTTTTTCCCCCCTAGTATGTCTATTACTTTTGAATTTACAACAAGGGTTGTATGATAAGAAATCTGTAAGCATGACCCCAAATTTAACTTTGCTCTTTCCTATATTCTTTCTTACTCAAAGAAAGGAATGTACTGTACTTCATAGATTTGTCATACCAAAAAAGAGAGAGAGAGAAAGAAAAATAATTTACAGTGTTCAGAAGTCCCTTTGGATTTATTAAAAATCAGTGCTTGTGGCCTGGGTTTCAGTCAGTAGCCCTGCAGTTACAGCATGATATGTCTCCAGTTCTTGTGAACCAAAACTGTTTCTCAGATGTTTTGATGTCAGCCTGAAATTGTAAAAGATATTATGTGTGTGTTTTCCACTTCTGACTACTAATGCAGGTGCCCAAACATTGCCAAACTGAATAGTGTATTTGAAAACAAGTTGTGGCTTTTAACTGTAGTCCCTCCACCCTAGAGTAATCAGTTATTTTTTCATTTGACATTTTCTTACAGTCTTTCTATTTAAAATACTATTACGATAAGGCTACCTCTAGACAGGTACTATTTTATATTTTAAAAAAGCTAAATCCCTATCCGAATGCTAATCCAGTCTATAGTGGTTATATGGAAAGAGAAACTGAGAACTAGTTGAAGGGGAAAAGAATCTATTGAATACTGTCTGCAGTTGTAATTCTTATGGGCAAATTATATTTTATCATCTTTGAAATATGCATATAGCACTGGAATCCTAAGTACATGCGTTCTCAATAGGGGCAGTATCACTCTCAGCCAAACCAAACCCACTGCCATCTGGTCGATTCTGACTCATAATGGTCTTATATATAGGACAGAGTAGAACTGTACCATAAGGTTTCCAAGTCTTTACCAAAGTGGACTGCCTCATTTTTTCCCATGAAGCAGGTGGTGGATTCAAACTGCTGGCCTTTTGGTTAGCAGCCTAATGCTTTAACTACTATACCACTGGAGCCCCTAGGGTATAAAAAGTAGATCTTGTGTGGTGGTGGTGAAGCACAAAATCCTTTTTTAACAAAACATTTATTTATTTTTGAAAATACATTCATCAATTCAGCAGTTTCTACACATAGCATTTAATGACATTGATTATGTTCTTTAAGTTGTCCAACTGTTCTCACCCACCTTTTCTGAGTTGTTCCTCCCCCATTAACATAAATTTAGTGCTCCCTAAATGTTTTTTTTTAATCTCTTATGTTGTTGTCATCACTTTAATCCTATAGATAAAAAGACTTAGTTATTTATATATCAAGCACAGATACACACATAGTACATAAAACAAATATATGGCATATCTGTGGTATTAAAAGGTGCCCTGGTGGTGCAGTGAGTAGTTAAGCTTAACCAAGGCTGTAAAGATCACAGTCTTGAAAGCCTTGTGGGCAGATCTACTCTGTCCTATGGGGTCTCTAAAAGTCATAATGAATTTGATGGGAATGGGTTTATGATACTAAAGGTACATGAGACAGGGGAGTAAATAGGGAAAAAAGATCTGAAAAGACTCCTGGAGGGGAATGATTATGAAAAAAAAAAAAAAAGGTTCAGAAATTGCTGTGGTAGTACAGGCTAGAATATAGTAGATCAGTTACTCCTGGAGGCAAATGATTATGAAAAAAAAAAAAAAAAGGTTCAGAAATGCTGTGGAAGTACAGGCTAGAATATACTAGATCAGTTTTAATTGGCCCCTTCCTCTCTAGAAATGTACTTGATAAAATTCCTGTGCTTGCTGTTTCTTCCCTCTTTCCTTCTACTGAAATACAGTATGTTGTTGTGTTGTTATATGCCGTCAAGTCGGACCCGACTCATAGCGACCCCTCCTTGGGTTTCCAAGGCAGTATCACTACAGAAGTAGATTACCCACTCTTCCTTCCAAGGAGTGGTTGGTGGGTTTGAACCGCCAGCCTTCTGGTTAGCAGTCAAGTGCTTTGGCACTATGCTACCAGAGCTCCCGAAATATAGTATGTATAAAGAAGTTTCATACATACACCAAATTTGCACCTCTACTATTAGAACACCACAAACTTAGCAGTTGGTGCAAAACTTCACCAAATAATCTTTATTTACTTTTTTTTGTTTGTTTGTTGTATGTCATTGAGTCGGACCGGACTCCTAGTGACCCCTCCGTGGGTTTCTGAGGTGGTATCACTACGGAAGTAGATTGCCCAACCTTCCTTCCGAGGAATGGCTGGTGGGTTTGAACCACCAGCCTTCTGGTTAGCAGTCAAGTGCCTTAGGCACGGGGTGGAATTTAACCTTATTGTAGCCACTCAAAGGGAAGAAAAAAAGACTCCACATTATTCTCAGATGTTTTGGTGTGAATCTAAAGTAGTAAAAGATATTATATTGTGTTTTCCACTTCTGACTACTAATGCACGTTTTCTCTAGAAGATGATATCTATGTGGGACTGAGCATGGCTGGCTCAGCAAGCACTTTTAAGGTTCCTTCCTTTTTGCATAGCTGCTGAAACAAAGTCCCAATTGTTTCATCCTCAAAAGTGGAGGCCCGGATGGGATGTGTTCCACTTTTAGCTTTATAGGAAATGAAGTAATTTTTGGGTTATGCTTCAGCAGTGTTGTTTATCTGTAACAGTATTTCGTTTCCATGGGTGCGGGTGTTTCATATAATGATAAAGGAAACTGCAGGAAAGCTCTCCCAACCTCATGAACACACACCTCTGACCTGTGACCTTGAGAAAGGTATGGATTAGATGTTTTTAAGAAGACCATTAGTCTTATATTTTTGTTTCTAACCTAGGTGCTCCTTGTTGTGTTTTCATTTATTTTTTATTCTTCCTGTCCTCCTCTTTTTTCAGTACTGTAGTGCCAGTGGCACCCTTTAGCTCGGAACCTTGTTGAGCCATGCTGCAGTTCTATGTAGAGTATTTGGAGTCTCTTTTCTTTGAGTTACCAGAACAGGAGCATATATGTAGACAATAATAATAACTACCACTTTTTAGATGCCACTTTTATGCCAGGCGCATTGTGTATGGCCATCTCTGAGGTTCTCATTTTTTACATGAGGAAGCAGTCTTAAAGGTTAAGTGACTTATCTCAAGGTAACCAAACACGTTGAGAAAGGAGGGATTCAAACCTATAAGAGCTCTGATTATACAGTTAATTACCAGCGTACTTTAGGATCTGTTATAATTCACTCATTTGAACATAGATTTATATTTCTGTTGTAATTAACTTCTGGGATAAACTCAGAAGGCATTTTAAAAAGTAGAAAAATATAGGCCATGTTTACTGAGTAAGTTATCTCTCTTCTTCTTTCTCTGAATCCTCTAAAGTAGCTTCCTCAAGTGGCTCAAAAAATTTTTTAGAACTTCCCTTTTTTAAAAGACTTGTGATTTTATTTTCCTTTCTTGTTACCAGGAAATTGCATATAAGGGAAAAAAAACACCATGGAACTAGCTGAAAACCATGTTACTCTTCTTTCTACTGCAGCTTCTATTTTCATTTAAAAATAAATTGTGGTTGTTATATCAAGTTGGATATGGCTTCTTATGCCACTGTCTTTGCAGTGTAGTTGTAGGCATTGTCTATACTTTATATTCCTTGTCTGGAGCAGAGTCATAAGACTAATGCCCCCCTGCAAACAGTCTTTTGTCTACATCAAGTTATAGTAAGAGGTTTCATGTATGTGTATCCAGAGAGGTTAGTTTTATTTTGGGGTTCAAATTATATAAACTTCAGTTTAAAAAAATAAAGCCCTCCCCCCAATACTTATCTGAAAGGCTATAGGAGGTCTGGTAGCATAGTGCCTAAGGCATTTGACTGCTAACCAGAAGGCTGGCGGTTCAAACCCACCAGCCACTCCTCAGAAGGAACGTTGGGCAATCTACTTCCGTAGTGATACCACCTCAGAAACCCAAGGAGGGGTCGCTATGAGTTGGGGCTGACTGGCAGCACATAACAACAACAACAACAACATGGGGATTAAAAATAATCTTGAGAGCCCCTTCAGCCCAATAGAAAACCTTAAAGTACAGGAGTTGCCTCCACCAATTATGTGTGGTTGATTTCTAGTCAAGGTGTGGTACTTTGCTCTTGATCAGTCACTGCTGTCGAATCGGATCCAACTCACAGCCATCTCTCCTTAGGTGTCTGAGACAGTATCACTCGGAAGTAGATTGCCCAGTCTTCTTTCCAAGGACTGGCTGGTGAGTTTGAGCTGCAGCCTTCTGGTTACTAGTCAAATGACTTAGGCACTACGCCACCAGAGCTCCTGATTATATAAACTTTGGTTAAAAAAAATAAAGCTTTTTTTTCCTCCCCTGGGTACTTATCTGAAAGGTTATGAGGGAAAGCCCCTTCAGCCTAGTCAAAAACCTTAAAGTGAGAGAGTCACCCCCACCAATTGTGTGTGGTTGATTTCCAGTTAAGGTGTGGTACTTTGCTCTTGATCAGTAGTAAGTTTTCCAATTTACTAATCCTTAAGTTTGATGAAGACTGGATCAAGGAAACCCTCAGTTCTTCACTGGGTTGCTCTCTTGTTTTAACCCTCAGCTTTTCCTTTGGGTGGTGTGGTGTGGGGAAGTCTATAATCATACCAAAAGAATTTCCGATTTATTACACGTTTCAGTTGCAACGATTCACAGTTTCTCTTTCAGATTGTGAGTTTATGTATGAAGGAAAAACATTGGTCTAACAATTGGATGGCTTCTCCTAGATATCTATTTCACTGTTGTTTTCCCACATTCTACCTCCTCTGATAAGACAGTTTCATTTTATACAAAGAAAGCCAAACTGCCTGACAAGGGCTCATCCCTACACCCATCCACCTGCTAAAAAATTCTCTGCTGAAGCAGCAGGAAGAGATATGCATACTTGTGTTTGTAAGCACATGTATGTGTGTACACATGAACACATGTATGTACATAGTCCCCTATATCTGCTAATGTTTTATCCCCTCTTTGTTTGTTCCCACTGCATCCTGCCTGTAAACAATTAGTTTAACAATTCCAGATAGATTTCTGTGCATTTACTTTACTTCCGCATTTTCCAGTTTCCAGTAAAGAAGTATTGCTTCACTGTGGCCTTTTGCCTTTGTGTGCGTGTGTATGTGAGTGTATGTGTGTGTGTGTCTGTGTGACAGTGATAAAGTTCAAAATTAAGAATATGGTACACACAGAAGGTGATTTTATTGAGCAGTAAATGATGTTTACTTTTGGTGGTATTGTGCCTCCCTTTCTGGTTCAAGTTTTCAGGTTTCTCATCTGAGGGCTTATAAACAAGTTATCACTACATTGTAAAGCTTTGTACAGGCTTGGGGAAGAAGGAGACTACTAGGAAAGCTAAAGACTGGATGAGTAAAACCAAAACCAAAAAAAACCAAACTCACTGCCATCAAGTTGAATCCAACACATAGCGATCCCTCCTTGGGTTTCTGAGGCAGTATCATGCAGAAGTAAATTGCCCATTCTTCCTTCTGAGGAGTGGCTGGTGGGTTTTAATTTTTTTGTTATTGTTGTTATGTGCCATCGAGTCGGCCCCGACTCATAGCGACCCCTCCTTGGGTTTCCGAGGCAGTATCTCTACAGAAGTAAATTGCCCATTCTTCCTTCTGAGGAGTGGCTGGTGGGTTTGAACCGCCACCCGTCTGGTTAGCAGGCAAGTGTCTTAGCCACTATGCTACCAGAGCTCCAGTTAATTAGGCCTCCCCCCAGTTTTAATTAGGTTAATATATTATTTTTCTAAGGCATTGTGAATTGAAAGGTTGAAGGCAGAATTTAGTTTGGATCCTGAATTGCCACATTATTATCATGTGTTGTGAAATTGGTGCTTTTAAGTGTTTATTGACTTCTATTTATGTCCACCTCGAAGGATTTTCAGGAGTTTATAAATTAGCTTGATTCTGAATGAGTGGACAATGATGTTATTATTAGTTAGATTTCCTAAATGGGAATCATAACATTTTTTTCTTTCAGAGGCAGTAGAAAGCTTCGTTTGTGCGACCACATTCTAAAACCTCTCCTGGCCTGTGCCCATGACAGGGACTACACAGGGGTTTCCCTCTGCCTCGCTTCCACAGTAGAAAAGCATTCTCTGCAGGGTGGGTGTAAAGCATGAGGTGGCACATTTTAACTATAAAAACATTATCTCAGTTCTTTTTCCTTTTTCTTATCAGGAAGATGTTTTACAGAAGAAAGATATTGACTGTAGGAGGATAGTTTTGGCAAGTTGAAATCAATCTTTGAGTGTTGAAGGAAAGCAGTGTGTTTTGATAAATAAAGTCCACATATTCAGTGAGGCTAAAAATCTAGAAAGAAGTCTGCTTCTCCAAGAAGTTCTTTCTTACAGGAAAACAGTATAGTCAGAACTGGTTGATTTGACTCCTTGGAGTGGCTTAGCTTGCTGCCTAGAGTTGCAGCTCATTTGGTTTCTGCCAGTCTGTGCAGTGGGCACTGTGGAGTTTTTGGCATGTTTGCTTTCCCTGATCTGGGCTTCTAGCCACAGTATTGCACTAGCGTTGTGTGAAACAAATGATTTTATTTGAAATCTTGACTACATTAGCGGTTGAGACAGGAAAGAACGTGCATCTGAGAACAAAAATTATTTTCCAGGCTTAGATCAGTAATCCAGAAAAACCTGCAAAAGCCAGAACTTGTGTAAGACAGAAACCTGTCTGACAAGAAAAACACAAATATTTTTCATTAATAGAGAGTGGGAACCTCTGGTGGCATAGTGCGTAAGGCATTTGACTGCTAACCAGAAGGCTGGCAGTTCAAACCCACCAGCTACTCCTTGGAAGGAAGGTTGGGCAATCTACTTCTGTAGTGATACTGCCTCGGAAACCCAAGGAGGGGTTGCTATGAGTTGGACTCGACTCGACGGCAGTGAGGTTTTTTTTTTTTTTGACTGGAGAGTGGTAGGAAAGTGGTAAGATCACACCTGTCAAAGGTAGAAAATTTATGAGACTCAGAAAAACAAGGCAGTCTTGTCAAGTTCCAGCTCTCAAAGTTTTCACTGTAATAGTAAAATCATGTATATACCTTTGTACTTTTTGAAGCATTTTGTCATATTCTCATTTGATCTTTTGCACTGTGGTGATAATGTAAGTTCTGAGGAATTTGTAAAATTCCTCCCATATAACCTTTGGGAGTGTTTCTTCCCCCATTGTGTTTCAGATTAATTCAATATAGTAAGTACTAGATTTCCTGCCGTATGCTAGTCTTTGGTGGATCCTTGTGTTTTCATTCTTTACTTTGTGCAATTTGAACAACAGTAGTTGATATTTAGAGCCCGTTAATTGTACAACATTCTGTTACAGGCATGGCAGCAGGTAGGATACAAAACAGCTTGCTGTTTGTTAAGGAACTATATCATATGTGCAGATAACACTAAAACAACAGAATGGGGTTTGAAGAAGTATAGGAAAATACTGTGAGTGCAAAGGAAGGAGGTATTTCTTTTAGGAGTTGGGGCTAGTAGAGCATTGAAGAAGAGCTCACTGGACCACCGGTGCCCTTCTCTCAGCGGAAGTTTCTAATGCTGTTTTCTTTCTGCATGTGTTTTAGGTCATGACTGCTGTGAGACAGTGAAGGTGCTGCTTTGTGCTTCTAAAGAAGGCCTTCCTGTGCTTGTGGTGGCTGAAGAAGACTTTCATTTCATCCAGGATGAAGCATATGATGCAGCACAGTTCCTGGCAAGCAGCGCTGGAAACCAGCAGGCTCTGAACTTCACCCGCTTTCTTGACCGGTCCCGCCCTCCATCTGCAGATGTAAATTCGCTTGATGAGAAAGTAGCACTAGCATTCAGACACCTGAAGCTGCCAGCAGAGTGGAATGTGTTGGGGACAGATCAGACTTTGCATGGTGAGAATTTATATGACTCAGAAACAAATTCTGAGTCTTTTTTTTTTTTTTTAAACGAGGCTGACTTTTTATTAAAGATTTGGTTGTTGTCTTCAGGTCTTCCATAAAGAAACTCCACCGAACCCACTGTTGTCAAGTCAATTCTGCCTCATAGCAACCCCTGTTGGGTTTCTGAGGTGGTAAATCTTTATGGAAGTAGATTGCCCAGTCTTGCTTCCATGGAGTGGCTGGTGGGTTTGAACCACCAACCTTTTGGTTAGCAGTCAGATGCCTTAGGCACTGTGCTACCAGAGCTCCTTCAGGTCTTCCATAGTAGCTGAAAGCTCTAATAATTACTTACTGTAGTCAAGTGGTCTTATATATTATTTGAGCTGTTAACTTGTTGTAGTAAAAGCACCCAAGGAAATGTCTTTGGAGTTGTTTTCAGTCTCTCATTTAAAGTCCTTTGGGTCTAAATTTCAGGCTTGCTCTTTCAAGCTTAGAAAGTGACCCATCCTTCATGAAGACAGTAGCCAGAGTAACCATTTTTGTTCTTTTATGGTTATCAATTTTCAAAGACAAAGTTTTCATTATTGTATTTTGAAGTTCTTTAAAGGTTCTGTGGAGTTGGAGGAAAAGAAAGAGTGGGGGCGGGGAGTGTGAGACTGGGAGTGAGCACTGGGAAACTTTACATTTCTTTAACCAAAGAAGTGTCACTCTTAGTTATTCTGGCTACTGACCTTCCATATAAGATTTCATTTAAGAAAGAGCCTCACTTTTTTGAAAGCATGGGTGTGACAATATCTATATATTCCTCTTACTCAGAAGGGAGTTTTCCCACATAATTATTCTTGGAGCAGATGACATCTACCAGATGTCATGATTTTTTTTCTTTAAATCTTCTAAAGTGAAACATAATATATATCTGGGGTCCAATAAATAACACCTTCTTTCCTTCTTAAAGAAGCTCTGGTGGGGCAGTGTTTTAAGTACTTGGCTGCTAACTGAAAATTTTGTGGTTTGAACTCACCAGCTGCTCTGCAGGAGAAAGATGAAGCAGTCTGCATTTGTAAAGATTTACAGACATGGAATCCATATGGGGCAGTTGTGCTGTGTCCTATAGGGTCACTCTGAGTTGGAATCGACTTGACAGCAGTGGAAAAATATAATTTTTTTTTTTTTAATGTCTCTGAGAGAGCTGGACAATCACAATACTGCCCCACAAAGACTCAGTCCACCAAGCATTGATTACTGTGTTATGTAGGGAGAAGAGACCCATACACTCTGTCTGAGGTGAGCACGTCCTAAGGAGAAATGTCCAGAGGGGCTGAGCCAGAGGATGCTTACTTCCTGCTCTCAAAGACCCATCAAATGGGTTTATTCTTCCTTCCAGAAGAATGGATAACACGTAGTTTTTAGCTTTGATTATCTTAAATCCAGTGTGTTTAACAGTTCGTTAAGCCTGTGATAGGATCAGTAATGATTGTTAAGGATTAGGCGTTGGTGAAAGGTCTAGCTGCAAAAGTATATCATGAGGGCATCCTTTGGGATGTTGGAATTATTTTGTATCCTGATGGTGGTGGTGATTAAAAGAATCTGTGCACAGATTAAAACTCACAGGACTTGTTTTTGTGTGACGAGTCAATTCCAGAGTAGAACTGCCCTCATAGGGTTTCCTAGGGTATAATCTTTACAGGAGTAGATTGCCAAATCTTTTTTTCTCACGGAGTGGTTGACCCCCCCCAAGTGAATTTTGTTGTATATAAAATAATAATTAATTAAGGAAATAATTAAGTTAAAAGAACCAAAAAGTTGAACAAGTAGGGTGAAATGCGTGCTGCCTTTTAAGTCGAAAACTGGAGTCAGAAATCTGATTTCAATGCTAGATTTATGTCCTGCAGTTGAAATTGTTCCATGAATTGTGATTTACAGTCTATAAACACAGAGTATGGTAAGGGCAGAGTATCATCAGTTGAAAGTTCATCATGCTTTTTGTTGAGGGATGTGCAGGAGCAGTCTGTTCACATCACTGCACATCAGATATGTCTGATGAACTCTCTTTGAAAGAGGGTACAAAGTAAGGTTGTTGCCTGGCATAATGCAAGTGAATAGAGAATCTTGTTATATAACAGGAATATTTGGGTTGAAAGAAAGGATGTTTACAGGCATTTCTGCCTAATACTTTTATAAAAGAATCATCTAAGGTTTATGGTTAATCTTTCTACTCTTTAATTGTCTAGATGCAATGCTTTTTAACTTTTTTTTAGGTCAGTGACTTCTTGGAGAAATCTGAAAATGCTTCAGATTTCTTCTCAGGAAAAAATGTGTATAGGTGCCTAGCTGTAAAAATTTACCTATGATTTCAGGAAGCTCATAGTCTGTCTGAGCACCATGCGTGAACATGAAGTTAGAAATGGTTGGTTTGGTCACTTGCCCATCATGAACCAGTATCTGGGGCAGGGGCATTAATTTAGCCCATGTCTTGTGCTAGCTCAGTGGCAATGGGAGCTGGTAATCTGGTAGCCTTTCCAGAATCGTATAATTTGTGTTTGGGAGCACATCTCAAAAAGGAATAGTTTTATGTAGGAGAAAAGGGAAACGTGAGGTTTGGCAGGAAAAGAAGAACAAACAGAAAAAACAAATACATCTCTGTAGCCACTCATTGATATCATTATCTTCAAGAGTCTGATAGTAATTCTGTGTTTTGAGAAAACCAAATCTGTTGGGGGGATCTTTGGATGAGTTGTCCCAGGAAGAGTCTGATGTGTGATGTTTAACCGGCTGGGCCATGGCTTTCTCTCAGCAGTTAGACTCACTGAAAGGTGTGAGACCTATAGTAGGGTTACTCTAAACAAAGAGCATCGCTATGTATTTTCCTTTAGTTTGGTGATAGCATCAACAGTAAATTTTGGGTAGTTTTCCTGGTTCTTGTACCATCAGCAGAGCAATGAAATCAAAGCCAAGGACATTTCATCCCATGTGCTGGGAAGTAGTTGTAGCCTTAGTCTGGTATTTTCCTACACTCATGAATTCCTATGTTCACATTTCCTAAGAAAACCCAGCAATTATAACTTTAAATATACGACCTAGATCAGCATTTAGTTTTCAGTATTTATTTTTTTCCTCCTCATTAATGTTGCTAACCTCCAACTCTCCCTTCATGGAACTTTGCTGTACAGATAAGCCAGGTTACCATTTTTATGGGTTCTTTGAGCTCTAGTTATCCTCAGCCTATATTGTCTACTTATCTCTGAAAAGGATGGGCTTCCCACCCCCACCTCTAGGATAGAAAGACCAGATTTTCAAATATACTGTCATTTTGTTAGTAAAAAGCCATTGCACACAACATCTGTATTTTTGAATGGCTTTGGGGGACTTTTTAGTTTATGACTTCAGTTTCAGAGAATAAACTGGATGAGTCATGTTCATTTGCTTGAGCAGGGCATCTCATTCATTATGTAAGAACTCAGAATTGTCATGGAGTATTTGGGAAAGTAAACATTTTAACTTTTCAAAGAAATGGTCCGTTCATGTCTCTAACTCATTTTTATTTTCACTGAACAACTGTGGGATTTTTTTGTTTGGCTAAAATTTGATAAATGACGTTTTCTTCTCAAAAGATTTATTTTATATACGTGTCTGTGGGTATCCACACACACACATACTTTTTTTTTTCTCTGTCTTTTTTGCAAACAAGTCCTGGACTAACAAATAAATTTTTATCTCCCATTCCATTTTTTTTGCCTCTTGTTGCAGCTCTCACCATCCCATCCACTCCCTACCTCAAAAAAAAAAAAAAAAAGAGAGAAAGAAAATCAAGTCAGTATTTTAGATTATTTAACATTCTCCAGTTTCAGTATGCCCTGTTGAACTTGTTCTCAGCCTTTAAAGTGCAATTCAGTGTCACCATTAAATTGCAATTATTATTATTATTTTTTAACTGTTTCCATATCTTATCTTGGCACCACCTCAAAGTAATGTATTCCATGAGAATAATAGTTGGCTATAGTTCCATCTCCTTTAAGTAAGGATTTTATTTCAGACAAATGTATTCCCCCACATCACCTAACTATACCTTGTGCTATAAATATATACACCTTTTGAAATAGGGGCTTTGGAGTCAGAGAATACTGGCCTGGAATCTTTGCTTTGTCACTTCCTGATCATCTAACCTGAGCAAATCCCTTACTTTCCTGAACTTCAGCTTTTGCTCTGTGAATTGGGAAGGATAAATAATACCTATCATCTGGAATTGTGAGGATTAAATAATTAATTCACGTACAGCATTTAGTGCATAGTACCTGGGACATTGTGTAAAATATAACAGCTGTTGTTGTGTGCCATCAAGTCAATTCTAACTGATAGCGACTGTATAGGACAAAGTGGAGCTGTCCCATACGGTTTCCTAGGGTGTAATCTTAACCAGGGTAAATTTAACAGATCATTTCTCATATTGAGTGACTGGTGGGTTCGAACTGCTGAGATTTCTGATAGTTGCCAAGCGTGTAACACCAGGACTCCTTCAACAGTTAATAGTGGCATAAATGTTAACTACAACTGTGTGTTCTCTGGCTCCAGTTATGGCTAAAGGGGGACATGAGTAGGGTGGCATTTTTAGATCTCTGTAATAACACTTAAGAACTTACAATGGAATATAGAATTTTCAATTTATGAAGGATCCTTAAAAGCAGGATCCACTTTTTTTTAGCTTGTATAGGATCTGCAGATAGGAGATGATGATGAGACTAAAGTGAAGTCATTTAAGAATTCATGCCCTCTAACACTGACGAGGCTAATTCGGCCATACACACAGGAACTGGAATTCATCCATTCATTATTTTCATAGTCCACTTTGATGTGTGCAGTATGGAGTTGATGGAAAAGGCTTATGTGTTCTGAAAAAAAAGGAATTTTGCCTTAACTGCAGATAATGAGATTTCACTACCAGGGACCCTTGTTTTTATAGAAATGACATTTAATGATGACCTTATTACCTTAGCATATGGAAAATTTTCCTTTTTTCCAAGATAGTGTGTTGTTAAGGGCATACTCTATAATATTTACTCTTAATTTTTTATCCAGATAAAGACATTACTATATAAACTACTTTTTCATCATTCCAAGTAGTACTATTTTTTTCTTTCCCAAGTTGTCTTCCTTTTTATGGCTGTCTTATTCTGAAGGCACACTCTTGATTTTATAGTGAAACTGTGAGTCACAGGACAAAGGGATTTGAACTCTGAATTACTCCTTCCCTAACATGTTCCCTGTGCCCCATGAAACTAATGTAACACAGTATAAAATAGAAAAACAGACTTTAGAACTATATGGTCTGGTTTTGAATCCCAGTTTAACTTCCCTGAGCCTGTTTTCTCTGTCAGAGAGCGACAATATTGTGTATTTGGTAATCTTTTTTTTTGTGTGAAGATCAGAGAAACTATATACAATGTGCCTAGCACATAACAGACACTAAGAAGTGGTAGTAGTTGTTACCACTTAAATGGATGGCCATTTATTCTTTTCTCCTATAATGGTTGTGCAAATCAGAGCAGTTTATGTGATATCTTACAAACAGAGGTACTGAGTAGATTTGTATGGCACTTGATGTGACAGTTCCACCAGAAAGTTCCAGGAAAGTATTTTTTGATAGTGTGTGCCAGTTGGCAAGCTGTTTGTTTCAAATATACCGTGACCATAGCTAGTGACCTTTTAGAGAACCAGAACATTGACAAAGTATGCCAAGTGAAGGTGACATGTCCTATAAAAGGATAAAACAGGAAAGCACTAAAAGGAAAGGCTCTTCAAAGTAGAATGAGACTGTTTTTCTTGTGTTTTTAAAGTTAATCCTTCCTTTAAATATGAATAACAGGGAATTTGTCTATTTTTGTTCTTCCAAGTGTACTTTAATCCCTAGTTAAATAAAGAGAACTCTACTCCAGTAGTTTTTGCCATAGTTGTGTCTTAAATGTAAGAGGTAAGGATTCATGGGGGGAGGGGATCATGAATGGTGGGGCAAGAAAGTCTTCCCTCTCCAAGTAATCCAGATCATACTTAGTTGTTTGGTCCAGCTTCCCAGTGCGTCATTGGTCAGTGAAGACAGTTGTCCCCTGGGATATGCATGCACGTAGCATTCAGCATGAAATAACTTAGAGAATGGGCCCTTGAAGACTTGCTCTGGAGAAAGTAAGGAGGAAAGCCATGTTGGAGGAGATCTTCATTCTAAGTTGGTCATGGCATTGTATAACTAAGTGAAAAGAAAATCTGATCATCTTAGGGGTGGGAGCCCTGCCCACTAGGAGAAATTTGGGTGGAGAGAAGGGTTAGACAGGTTGAAGAGAGGCCATATTAATTAAACAGCCTGTGCACTTCCAAGGCTATATATCTGATGTTGGTTGATATATCCTCACTCTTAATCATTTGGTGTTTTAGTTCTCCTAGTACTCTTAGTGCCTAAGGCACTTGACTACTAACCAGAAAGCTGGCGGTTCAAATCCACCAGCCACTCCTCGGAAGGAAGGTTGGGCAATCTACTTCCATTGTGATACCGCCTTGGAAACCCAAGATGGGGTGGCTTTGAGTTGGGTCCCACTCGATGGCACATAACAACAATACACTCCTTCCAGAATGTTTGATAGTTTTCCACGGAAATATTTTCTTAGCTTCACTAGTATCTGTGTATTTCTTCAGCTATCATAGCCACTAAAAAGCACAATAATAAAATAAAAAAGAATGCTAATGGTCTTTTTCTCTTTCTTTCTTTTTTATTGTCAGAGGGTTAATATAGACCCCAAGAGAAGCAGTGTCTAGTAATGGTGGGGCTTTAACTCTAAAAGTTTTTGGTACTTGTCAAACCTTGCTTCTGTCACAGATACAGGTCTTATTTTTGTAAAAGCCCATTTTCTTCCATTAGCCTGTTAAGAATGTTTTCCTTCTTCATGTCCGATGAGAATTCCTGAATCATGTGAGCCTTTAGCAAGTGGAAAGAATGGTGGCTTTAGAGTCCTATAGGCATAGATAGATTCAAAGAGTGAATGCTGTGAGCATGGCGTTGCTGGTGGATAGAGAGGATCAGAAAGTACACATACTCATTGAACTATACTATTTACAGAACTTAGAAAGCTTTGCTTAGTCCAAGAATCTGGTAATTTGAAAAATATAAAACCCTCTAGCTAACTCATCTCTCCCAGTAACCACCTCTGCAGATCTGAGCAAATGTGTGTGGAAGGTGCCTGCAGTATATATTTTCATTTCACCTCCTCTATAGGTAAAAGCTGGACCTACATAGAGATCATAATAGTTGAGTACAGCTAAACAGGGAAATGAACCAACATGGGACCTATGAAATAACATTACCGTATAAAGGAAAGAGAAAAGTATGATGGGTGTTCAGATGGAAGACTTCTCTGATTATGATTTCCTTTAATATGAAAGAAAAGTTCAGAAGATCTTTCCACCTGGTTCTTTAATTGCCCTAAGAAGTTATATATTAGGAATTCAGAGAAAGAAGCAAAAAGGATAGAGTAAGTTTAATAAATTAGGATTCAACCAGAAAAGCAGAACCAGTAGGAGAAATACATACTAAGGTTTATTACAAGGAATAGCTTACATGATTATGGGAGCTGGCTAAGCAGGTCTGAAATTATAGGCCATAAAGGGAAGATAAGACTACAGGCAAGCTGATTCCCATGAGCATGTACAGAATTGTCATCCTCAGGCAGTAAGGAAGGGAAGATCACGAGCAGAATGGAGCTCTGTGAACAAAGTGTATTCTCTTTCCAGGGCAAACTCAAGCCTTGTTTTTCAAGCTTTCCATCAGACTCAGTCCAGCCCACCATATTATCCAGAATAATCTCCCTTAGCGAATCCACTAATGCAAGGCTTTACGTACATCTGTAAAACCATCACAATGAGGACAAAGCTGGAAAGGGAACGTTGACTGAAATGATGCAAAGACCTCCAGAATTCCACGTTGTTGTTAAGTGCCGTCAAGTTGTTTCCAACTCATAGCGACCCTGTGCACACCAGAACGAAACACCACCCGATTGCACGTTAGCTCCGTGATCCTTGCTATACTTGAGTCCATCATTGCAGCCACTGTGTCAATCCATCTCGTTGAAGGCCTTCCCCTCTTTCATCGACCCTCCACCTTACTAAGCGTGATATCCTTCTCCAAGGAGTGGTCCTTCTGATATGACCAAAGGAGGCAAGACAAAGTCTGGCCATTCTTGCTCCCAAGGAGCAGTTTGGACTGTACTTCCTCCAGGACAGATCTGTTAGTTCTTTTAGCGGTCCATGGTACTTTCAGCATTGTTCGCCAGCACCACAACTCAAAAGCATCAATTCGTCTTCGGTCTCCCTTATTCATTGTCCAGCTCTCACATGCATGTGAGGCGATTGAAAATACCATGGCTTATGTCAGGTGCATCTTCGTCCTCAAGGAGACACCTTTGCTCTTCAGCACTTGAAAGAGGTCCTTTGCAGCCAATTTGTCCAGTGCTGTATGTTGTCTAATGTCCTGACTGCTGTTTCCATTGGCGTCGATTATAGAACCAAACAACATGAATTTTTTGACAGCCTCAATCTTTTCTCCATACATCGTAATGTTGCTTATAGGTCCAGTTGTGAGGATTTTTGTTTTCTTTATATTGAGATGTAATCCATACTG
>NW_006921737.1:7238460-7273434 GCF_000298275.1 Orycteropus afer afer | reverse complement strand
TGCCAGACTGCAGCTCCGTGTGTCTCCTCGGTATCTTCACGCAAATTCTTCTGCTCGTTGGGGTTTAGTCCACTTTTGTATCCTTCCCTTCAAGGCTCATGGGTCCAAGATTATCTTCTGTGTCTGTGTTAATTGATTTCCCTTTTCTTTGTTGAAGAGCGTCTGTGCAGTTCTTTTGCCTAGTCCGCCATCTTGCTGGAACTCGTCTTCTTTTCTTTTTAATGACCTTTTGTTTTCTTCATGGATAATGTTCTTGAAGTTGTTGTTAGGTGCTGTTGAGTCCTCTTTGACTTATAGCCACCCTTTGCACAGCAGAAAAAAACACCACCCAGTCCCGTGCCCGCTCCATGATCCTTGCTATACTTGAGCCCATCACTGTAGCCACTGTATCAATCCATCTCGTTGAGGGCCTTCCCCTCTTTCATCAACCCTCCGCTTACCAAGCATGATATCCTTCTTCAGGGAATGGTCCCTTCTGACAAGATGACCAAAGTAGGTGAGACGATGTCTGGCCATTCTTGCTTCCAAGGAGCATTCTGGCTACATCTCCTCCAGGACAGATTTGTTAGATCTTTTAGCAGTCCACAGGACTTTGAACATTCTTTGCCAGCACCACAACTCAAAAGCATTAGCTTTTCTTGGTCTTCCTTATTCATTGTCCAGCTCTTACATGCATATGAGGCAATGGAAAATACCATGGCTTGTGTCAGGTGTATCTTAGTCCTCAAGGAGATATCTTTTTTTTCTTCATCACTTGAAAGAGATCCTTTCCAGCCGATTTGCCCAATGCAATACATCACTTGATGTCCTGACTGGTGTTTCCATTGGCGTTGATTGTAGAACCAATCAATGTGAAGTCTTTACAACTTAAATATATTTTTCATTCATGATGATGCTACTTATAGGTCCAGTTGTGAGGCTTTTTTTTTTTTTTTTTTTAATTGAGATGTAATCCATACTGCAGACTGTATTCTTCAGTCTTCATCAGTAAGTGCTTCTAGTCATCCTCACGTTCAGCAAGTAAGGTTGTGTCATCAGCTTTATCCATATCATTAAAGTCAGTTCTACTCCGAGTTGGCAGCTCTTTCCCAGTCGCATTTTGAGAGCCTTCCGACCTAAGAGGCTCATCTTCTAGCACTGTATCAGTGCAAAAAGGGCAGGGAGGCCACATCTCCTGACCTCCTCTAACCACACAAGAGGAAGACAGAATCATCATCAATAGCCCAAGGCCTATTACTGCAAGGCCACACATACTGCCTCCCTCCAGCCCTTCCTCCCAAAGCACCCACTATCTCTCTCCTGGGGTTGATAATTCACTGCAGTGGCCACACAGAACTCACAGATTATGAGGTTTATTAGGGAAGTACCAGACTACAATTCAAGTTCAGGAAAAATGCACACTCTCTCTCCCAGCCCGCTGTCTCTCACAGTCTCTCTCCCAGCAGTGCATGTCCCTCGGTGTCTCTCTCAGCAATGCTTGTCTCTTGTGTCTTTCCCAGCTCCATGTGTCTCTCAGGAGTGTGTCCTTCCTTAACCAGCACTCAGAGAGAGAGAGTTCTGCCTCTAGGAGGCCTCTTTTTGAGCCCAGCAGAGTGGCCAAACCAACCAATCATAACATCAGCATTCTAAGCACCTGAGAGAGAGAGTGAGCCTCCCAGAATATTGCATTGTGTCATGCCCAGCAGAAATACCCCAGGTGGATAACATTTACAATCAGGAGCTCGTCAGTTGCTCATTCCACCACTGAGTTTACAAAGACTTGTGGGAAGAAAAGCCACACTAAGTAATACATTTATGCCACAGTCAGACAGTGTTTCTCTGCACTCATAAGGTTTTCCCTGGCCAATTCTTTGAGAAGTGGATGGCCTCTTCCTTTTTTCTAGTCTCTCAGTCTGTAAGCTCGTTGAGGCCTGTGTACCATGTGCAGCCGTACTGGTGTTTGCAACACTGGTGGCACAGGCTGAAGCCTCACAGCAACACGCAAGCCACCACAGTAGGACAAACTGACAGACAAGTTTGTTTGCCTTAACTGTTCGAAACCTGTCCGCCCTCCCCTTACCTGGATCCTCTGGCTCTGTCTTATCTGAGGCTCTTCCCCACTTTCTGCCTCTTGGGGTGGGGCCTTGTCTCCCTCCCTTTACCTGAATCTGGTGGCTCTGTCTCATCCCCAGCTTTTCCCCCGCTTCCTGCCTCTTGGGGTGGGGCCTTGTCTCTTACTGTCATCCCTCATTTCCTCTGATTTTCAGTCATTGGTGCTCAGTGCATCAAATCTATGAGCCAAGGCACTTTCTGGTGTTCTCCACTGACCTGGGCAAGAAATGAGTGTGTGAGTGACGTGAATGACCTGAGTCTCTGATACCTAGTAGGTGCTTAGCAGTTAATTATTTATCTTCCCTACTCTTTTGCCTTTGCTGCTGTTCTGGCCTCCTCTGGATTAATAAACATGTATTCAGCTTTCCCTCTGAGCTCCCAGACACATCAGCAGCAATGTTCAAGGCTCCCTTACTCCCTTACTGACCTCATTACTGATCCAACAGTGTCATTCTAAAGTGTCTGCTGCCTTAACAGTGAAGATCCATACTCTCTTCACTCACCACACAGAAGCCTCTCATCTTATCAAATCTTCCTGCTCTCTGTAGAAGTTCCCTGTCCCACTGTATCCCCTTCCTTTCAGGCTTAGGAACTTTTAGAGCTTGCGTATGTCTTCGGGGAGTGAGTTGCATTCATTTTCTTTTCCTAAAAGAAATGAAAATCCTACCCTAACTAGTGACTGTCTTACTGCTTAGGGAGAAAGGGCAAGAGAGAGTAAGAATAAGATTGAGTATGTGTGTGTGTGAGAATAAGAGTGAGTATGTGTGTGTGTGTGTTGTGTGTGTAAGGAAAGCCACTTCAAGGGGGTGTTGCCTAGTAAAGCTTGAATTAATCAGTCTCTACAAAAATCACTTATTTTCTGGTTGACACCTTGCTAGCTTTTTTCCTGATGAGGATATTTGAATGCTTGTGAACAGCTGTAAAGTACCAAGTCAGAGGTGATATTTGATCTTATGTGAGGGTTCTTTTTGTCTTGTTGTCTGACCTTATTCACTTGCTCTGAGGTGTTGCTTATTAAAATTTATACTTGTGCATATAATGGTTTCTTCTGGGGTATTTCTTTCTACCATATTCCTCTCTTGAACACCTTATAAATCCTGGGTTGGTCTGTGTGCAAAGTTCTTTAGGAAAAATGTAAAATGGGAAAGATAGCTTTTGCTTTTAAGGAAATTTACCTTGGCAATAGGGAGACTAGACTAATATACATGTAACTTTAGAAAACAGTGCAGTTTATTATAAAATCACAAGTTCAAAGGTGGGCTCATTCCTATTGTATGTCTACATTCAGAGGCATATGAGCACTCAGAGTAAGGAGAAAATACTGAAGTCCAGGCATACTCAGTGAAGAAAGGGAGAGGTGTTAGGATGAGAGGAAGAATGCCAACACAATTCCAAGGGGTGCCATTCACTTCCCAGGCTCCATGAGTGGTGCTTCCTACAGTGGAGTACTGCACAGCCTTGTGGGACTATCTATACTGTGGCCCTGTGGTGGCTATGACTTATGTCACCATTGCTCCCTTTCCTCTCCACCCACTGCTCAATTGTGATTCAGAGCCTTAGCTATTGCAGTCACAGGTCAGGCAAGAAAAAGAAGAATGTTGCTGGTGGACCTGAAATATAATCTGAAGTCTAAGTGACAGGCAAGAGAGCAGGAAAAGAAAAGGGAGCTGGCATTTAATGACTGCCTGCCACAAGCTGGTCACTGTACTAGCATTTCACTTACCTCCTCTCATCTCACAACAACCGTCTGAGCTAGATGATGGTATCCTACCCCCTCTAGGGAAAAAAGTGGAGCTCAGAGAGGTTAAATGAATCATCCCTGGTTACACAGTTGGTAAACATCAGATTTGAACTAAGTTTGTTTGCCTCCAAAGCCCATCTTCATTCTACCACCTAACAGTGACTCACTGTACTTAGGAGCCCATAAGTAGAAATATGTCCAGCAGGTGAAGAAAGCCCAAACGTGTGTTTCTTTTTCTGAAGTTATTAGTGTATTATGCTTCAAGAATCAGTCTTTCTTATGCCTGGGGATGCATTTCTTTCTCTAATTAAGCAAACAGACAGAAGAAGGTGGCAGTGCCAGCAATTTGATTTGCCCTTTATTGAGAGAGGTGAAGAGACTTGTGTTTACTTAACAAGCAGAACCTGTTTTTAGTGTTTAACTTGCCAACTTCTCTCTGGGTATTCTTTTTTAAAGTAATTATACCCTTTATGATAACCCATTTAAGCCTCAAGAACTATTCCTCTTGGGTCCCCATGTTGTGGAGATGCTTGGTTTTTTTTAAAGGAAAAGGCAAAAAGAATATGTGCATGTGGGGTTATCTTTATAAACTTATATAAATTAGTTGAACAAATGCATTAAATATAGAATATAGTGATGGCTTGATTCTCTTTTGTGAGACTGTCTGTAGTTGGAGAATTGCTCCTTATACTTTTTCTAGCTTTGTTTTCACTTAAGAGCCAGTTCTTCCCAACCACAATAAAATTGTTAATGGAATGTGTTGTGGCTTAACTTCAGAATCCTAGATAAATACATCTGGAGGTGAGGGTGCTTATGTACTTTGTCTTTTTGCTTTTTGTTTTTACATTCTAATTAATTTTCACTTTCTCCTCCATTTGTAGATGGTGGCCCACGGGAAACTTTGATGCATTTTTCTGTGCGGTTGGGACTGCTAAGGTTGACATGGCTCCTTTTGCAGAAGCCAGGTGGCCGTGGAGCTCTTAGCATCCACAACCAGGAAGGGGCAACGCCTGTGAGCTTGGCCTTGGAGCGGGGTTACCACAAGCTGCACCAGCTTCTTACTGAGTAAGTTTCATTCTCCTTGTTTCCGTCCTCTCACCACCAGCCACACCTCCTGATTCATATTACTACTACCCACTTGGCTGCTCATTGTGAGTTTCCACAAATTAAAACCTCCACTGTGTACCTTGTCTTCTGCTGGAAGTTTGCAGGCTTACTCCTGCTAACCACTTCATTGCCTAAGAAAGACGAATGTAAGTCATTTTACCATTTTCTCTCTCCTCTCCCTGCCTGCCTGCACTGCTTCATGCCATGTGTATTTTATTGAAGACTTAGAATAAGTTTTCTCTCTTGGGTGGCATAATGTTACGAACATATGCAGTATATCCCAGTTTATTAAAAGAGGAAACCATTTTTCTATGCTATACATATTTTATTCCTTATACATCTTTAATACTTGAAAGAGTTAATTAGAATCCAATAGCTTAATAAAGTAATTGTGTATGGAAAATAACTGAATCATTATGTTTTGGTTTGCATGTAACTTCTATGTATTAAATCAGGAGCAGTGGTTTTCTAAAAGTAACAGTAAAAAGCAAGTTAGCTGTCCTGGAAGCCATGTAATAGGAAATCCTATCTTTGTGTCTTTGAGCCTAACTGTTGTACAGTGATTCTTCAATGAATTCTTTGGAGAGACTAAGCATTTAGAGAATTCATTTTTTATTACATAAATAAATGGATTGTAGCAGCCAAAATTTTTCACTGGAATAATGGTAAAAGGTAAAAATTTCTAGTTTCTCTAATGTATTTTTTTAGTTAGTTTTGTAGGCCAGTGTCATCATCTTTTTTCTCCACAAACGTAAACCCCATTAAATCTGTATTCTTTAGCATTCGAGGGATTCTTGTACATTGAATTAGTATTTCCACATTCTCAGATGTTTTGCCCCTGATAGCTTTTAATTTGGGAGCTCTGGTGGCATAATGCCTAAGGCATTTGCCTGCTGACCAGAAGGCTGTCAGTTCAAACCCACCAGCCACTCCTTGGAAGGAAGGTTGGGCAATCTACTTCCGTAGAGATACTGCCTCAGAAACCCAAGGAGGGGTCACTATGAGTCAGAAACAACTTGGTGGCACTGAGTTTGGTTTTGGTTTAGCTTTTAATTTAGTTGCATTTTATTTTTTTACATGTGTGTGTGAATGTGGACTACAGGTGTGTAGGGTTGGTGGCAGTGTCAAGGGCAAGAAGAGATCTCAGAATGTAATGCAACTTGCAGTTATGTACACCATTTTCTCTTATTTCACCTGCCAAGCTTATAACCTTCCCAGTTAAGCCAGACAGAATTCTCTGCAAAAGGTTCGTGCTGATGGTTGTAGATACAACGTAGGAACAGTCTTCATCTCAAATGAGCTTTGGATACCTGAGCTCTCCTATGACAGTATTCCAGAGAGTGATATGTTCCAGTCCTTCCTGCTCCCCATCTGGCCAATAATTGGATTTGTTCTAATGTTTACTTCATGGCCTCAGGAAGACAGGCTTTGTTCCAGAGGTTTAAACAATTAACTCAGTATAACTATTGTGAAGTTCAAATGCAGTTCCTCTAATTTGATCATATAACTCAGAGTTTTTGTTGGGAAGCAGAGTTGGTTAAGGATTACCGTCCAAATGGGGAAATAAAGTGATTACAACAGCTTCATTATATGCTAAGAGGGCATGTCACAAGACTGTTATTGCAGCACAGCTTTAACGAAACAAAAATGTTCTTGGAGAACATTTTGGCTTGTATTAATTAAAGCACTACCTCTGTTACATGTAGCTAAGCCTCTTACCTCCTTTTAAAAAGGGAGATAGATAAGGGAAAGCCACATTGAGAAATCTCCCAGTAGGAGAGTCTGCTGTATATCTTAGCCTTAACTTGGATTCTAGGCTTTTATTGTTCTGAAGTCTAGGAAAAAAGCCATTAGGCCATAGTTAGCAATTTAAAAGAATGGGCACATCATTATACTAATCCCCCTGTCTTACTCAGATATTAGTAGACTTTACTATACTTTTGATCGTAAAAAGGCTGTAAAGACTATTCTTCACAGAGGAAGAAATTGAGATCCATAGAGGGGAAGTGACTGGATTAGGGTAACAAGATGGCAGGGTGGTCTAGAAATCGAAGCCAAATCTCCTTTGAAGCATACTCTCTATCCAGAGACCCTTCCATTCCTAGGATTTGTTACTAGGGGCCCAAGATCAAACTTCATGGTATCTGAATCCCTTGAAATTATAGGCAAAAGTTTATGTGTTTGTTATTCTGAATAAAGAGTTCGTTTTGTGAAATTCTCAAAGGGCCTGCAGAAGGAGTTGCCACACAGTAAGATATTATCTTCTTAATAGTTAATAAAATCTTTAGATTATGGGTGACATTTTTATTGTCTTCCATATAGGCCTATTGCCTTTACCTCCTCTTCTAAATTTATGTGAAATTGAAGTATAGTTTATATACATTTTTAAGTAGCTGTTTACAGTCTACTCTTAACTGAAAAATCATTTATTTAGCCCCTTCTATGCCCTTCCCAAACTAAATCATTTCAGTTCCTTGCTGCTTTTGCCTGTGTGTGTATTTTTTAATTTGTTAGTAGTAATCCAAAGTTCCTTTTGTGTTTGTGTGCCTAAGGATTTTAGTGTTGATAATCCATTTTGATAAATTGAGTTTTACCTTTATGTGAAAATTATGATTTTGCTATACTCGGAAGCAGAAACTTTCTCTAAGACTTCTGTCTTTAGAGAACTCTTGACAGTGATATTAAATCCTACCAGATAGTACTATTTCAGGACATTTTTGTCAGTTTCTCTTTTCTATAACCCATTATTGGTAATTTTAGTTCAGTAACATGGAATGGAGAGAATTTATGACTTGTTGCTATTTTGCTTTAGCTTATGTTTGATCTTACATTTATGTATTTGTGTTCTGAAAATTCACCTCAAGCAAAATGTTATCAGTCTTACTTGAGAAACCATAGCCCTAGAAGAGTACCCAGGAGTATACCCAGGCCTTCCCATGCTTTTAGATAGATGCACAGTCATCATCCTCAGTTTGAAAAGGAGTCAGCTGAATACCCTGCCCAACATCACCTAGTTTGGTGATGGGTTGCAGTAGGGAGAAAACTCAAGTCTTTAGGCTCTTGGTTTAGTGAATGCTGGGAAGTGACAACATTCAATCTAAAATTCCTTCAGGCTCTAAAAAGAGAAGTTAGAGCCTGAAGGAATTTTAGATGCCGTCTAGTATCTTACACATACATCACAAATAAGAAATCTTGAGACCTGGATCACTAATTCAGGGAGAGAGATAGAGAGGTTATAGACTAAGAGGTAGTGGCTAAGTATGCAAATGGAATTTTCATTTTGGCTCTCCTGTTTTTAACTATATTATTTTGGACACATTAAGAAACTTTCTTCTTTAGACCTCAGTTTCTTCATGTGATAAAATAGGATAATATTATCTACCTGGGCTGGGTTGATAAACAAGTGCCTGACATATATAATGTGAAAAATGAGGGTTTACTTGCTAACACAGATTATGGTTAATCCTTGGGGGATTAGGTGTGAGGGCTGTGTCTTAGAGTTGACTCCACTCATGGTGACCCATGTATGTCAAAATATAGAACTGTGCTCCAATGGGGTATTCATTGACTGATTTTTCAGAAATTGATTGCCAGGCCTTTTCTTCTAAGATGTCTATGGATGGACTCAAACCTCCAAACTTGGCTGGTGGCCAAGTGCATTAACTATTTGTGCCACCCATGGACTCCAAAAACCAAAAGACCAAACTCACTGCCATCAAGTCAATTCGACTTGTAGCTACCCCTCCTTGGGTTTCCAAGGTGGTATCTCTACAAAAGTAGATTGCCCAGTCTTCCTTCTGAGGAGTGGCTGGTGGGTTTGAACCTCTAGCCTTCTGGTTAGCAGTCAGATGCCTTAGGCACTATGCCACCAGAGCTCCCACCAACTTCAAAGGGACTGTAAATATTTTACCTTGAAGAGTGGCAGTGTGGTATGGTACAATTGCTTAGAGATGAAGAGCTTAGTTGAAATCTCAGAAAAAAAAAGTCACTGCTGTTGAGATGCTTCTGACTCATAGCAACCCATCCTAGGGTTTTTGAGGTGGTATCACTATGCAATTAGATTGCTGAACCTTCCTTCCAAGGAGTGGCTGGTGGGTTTGAACTGCCAGCCTTCTGGTTAGCAGTCAAATGCCTTAGGCACTATGCCATCAGAATCTAGGCTTTCCTATTGAGTAGCATGACTTAGAACAAATCACCTATCTACTCTTAAGTCTCATGTTTCTCATCTTTAAATTACAGATAATATCTGCTCTGCCTACCTTACAAGGTTGTTAGAACCAAATGAGATTTGTAGTGATACTTTGCTAAATCCTAAGGAACTATGTGAATGTGAAAGTTTCTTATAATTATATAGTAATAAAATCAGCAGAATTATAGTTTATTGATCAATTAACTGAGATTCCAGTTAAAGTTAGAAAAATTGTAAGAACTGTAGTTGGATGGGCTAGGTTTGAATCCAAGGTCTACTTTGAAGTTGTTTGGCTTTGGACAAATGGCTTAACTTCTCTAAGCTTTAATGCCTGTTTGTAATATCACAAGAATAACTGGACTGTCCTCAGTGGGTTTCTTTGAGAAGTAAATGAAAAATTGCATATGTTGTTGTTGTTCTTATTTGCCATCGAGTCGGCCCCAACTCATAGCGACCCCTCCTTGGGTTTCTGAGGCAGTTATCACTACGGAAGTAGGATTGCCCAACCTTCCTTCTGAGGAGTGGCTGGTGGGTTTGAACCGCCAGCCTTCTGGTTAGCAGTCAAGTGCCTTAGGCACTATGCTACCAGCATATAGGAGTTATAAAACAGTGACTGACAGAAATGTTACCATTTTACTGTTTTCCTTTTCTTCTAGGCCTGAATCAAAAGTTTTCTCACATTACTGGAATAAAATGTTATCAAAATCTTGAAATATTTTGATGTCCCTGCTTGATAAGCATTTTAAATTATTACCTACTATAACAAATATCAGAGCTCTGGTAGTGTAGTGCCTAAGGTACTTGACTGCTAACCAGAAGGCTGGTGGTTCAAACCCACCAGCCACTCCTCGGAAGGAAGGTTGGGCAATCTACTTCCGTAGTGATACTACCTCGGAAACCCAAGGAAGGGTTGCTATGAGTCGGGTCCGACTTGACCACATGTAACAACAACAACAACAATAGCAGGTATCACTATAACAAAATTAGTTTGGCTCTCTGATGCACACTCAGTACCTGTGGGTTGATGGAATAGAGAATCCTAGATTGGTAAGTATTTCTTTACAGAATTTCATCCCTGGAGTGTTAGCGTAAAAGTTCTAGAATACTTTAATTGCTCTAATAACCAGTTTGAAAGTATATGCCCTTCTCAAAAAATTCCTCTCATTTTCAGTGTCCATTCACCAAATCTGTGTTTATGGAATGCCTGTTGTTGTTGTTGTTGTTATATGCCATTGAGTCAGCCCCGACTCATAGCGACGACTCCTTGGGTTTCCGAGGCGGTATCACTACGGAAGTAGGATTGCCCCACCTTCCTGTAGCATACTAGATACGTCATGGTAGATACATTACAGATACTTCATTTCAACCTTTCTAAAAGAGACATTTTCTGTGTTTTATGGATATTGTCTGTGTTTATGGTTGCTCAGAGAACTAAAGTAACTGGCTCAGTACTATATAGGAAGTAGTAGAGCTAGTAGTATTACACACACATTTGTGGAATTTGTAGGCCCATATTCTTTCCTCCATAGAAATTTGATAGAGTAGAAAGAA
Organism: Orycteropus afer afer; assembly: GCF_000298275.1. Taxonomy (NCBI): domain Eukaryota; kingdom Metazoa; phylum Chordata; class Mammalia; order Tubulidentata; family Orycteropodidae; genus Orycteropus; species Orycteropus afer. The sequence goes on along the minus strand of NW_006921737.1, from coordinate 7,262,755 downwards.
GAGGTGTAGATAGAGGTCTCTGGGGTATAGGTTGAAATAGAACTGGACAATGAAAATTTTACCCACCAGCCACTCCTTGGAAGGAAGGTTGGGCAGTCTACTTCCATAGTGATACCACCTTGGAAACCTAAGGAGGGGTCGCTGTGAGTCAGACCTGACTCGAAAGTGTTATGTTTTCCTTTTAGCCCTAGTCTCAGTCTTTCCTGAAGAAAATAGCCTCAGTGTAACTTTACATTTATATAAACCATCATAGTAGTTTTAAAAACATGGTTGGTTCCACTCATGCTGTCTTTTTACAGTTTGATTCTCAAAAAATCCTAATGAGTGGATAGAGTAGGTTTTATTATCCTTATTTAATAATTGAGGAGACTGAGGCCAGAGAAGTGAAGTGACTTGCCAAATATCACAAGGCTACAAAGTAACAGAACCTGACTCAGGCCCAAAGTTAATCGATCTGTCCAGATTGAGGCATATGTGAATATTCAGAGCACAGACCACGCCTGGCATGCACTGAGCACTGAATCATGGTTTATTATTGTAGTAGGCAATATTGGCCCTTTGGAAATGGTTTGTGCCTATGAGTTCTTGAGTCCCTCTTTGCAGACATTTACATTTGAAATGTGGTTTTCAGGGTCATATGGTATATATTTCCCAATGGAAGCAAATCTGTTGAGCAAGGTGTTCTGTCAACATGTTCTTGTTGTTGTTATGTGCCGTCGAGTCTCATAGCGACCCCTCCTTGGGTTTCCTAGGCAGTATCACTATGGAAGTAGATTGCCCCATCTTCCTTCCGAGGAGTGACTGGTGGGTTTGAACCGCCAGCCTCTTGGTTAGCAGTCAAGTGCCTTCAGCACTATGCTGAGTGCCATATTTGGGTCCTCTTCAGATACTTGACAAGTGAGTACTCAGTAGCCTTTATGGTACAAAACAAGTTTGGAGCCCTTCTTAGGAAGGATAAGGGAGAAACAAATTTGCCTTCAAAATATTAGCCAGAGAGTAGAATTTGAGATGACTTTTCTGAGGCAATCTGCTTCTGTAAAGATAGACATCCTTGGAAACACAATGGGGTCTCTGTGAGTCACAATTGACTTAGTGGCAGTGAGTGTGACATTTCTTTGGCATAAGTTCTATAGGTCATTTGATTGGTGTTTCATTCTGTCCACCTGCTTGTCCATCTCATCATCCATCCATCTGTTCATCTGACCTCCCTTCTCACTGTGTGATCTGGATTTTTGTGTTATGGTAAAGATGAATCAATAGTGGAAACTAGGGAAAGTGGAGTGAGTGATATTAGTTGAATATTGATTAACCTTGAATACATTGGTGTTCTCCATGTGTTTTCATTTAAATTCCCTCAGCAGTCACTAAGGTGAAGATAAAAACCAAAAACAAGGTGAAGATAGTACAGTAATATTCTGCAGAGGAAAAAATAGACCCAGAAAGGCTAAATAGCTTGCTCAAGGCCATACAGTTGGTAAACTGCCATTACTCGCCAGATTCTGTTTAGGTAGTTTTCAAACTTTCTTGATAGAATGCTGTCAGGAGGCATGTTTGGTAACATTGTCAGGCTTTTAACCAAACTAATTTGATTATGATGATTATGACGATTCTTAGATCGAGTTTTCAATCACTTTTTTGGGGTTGGGGTAGAGATTTTATAGATTTTCAACTATGGTTTTTTTTTTTTTTTTTTTTGTAATTTTCTATGAAGGGCTTTAATAATTTTGATGTTTCATAGTGTTTAAGTCATTTAACTAGTAAGCCAAGGTTTCCCATATTTGGCAATATGCTAGAAAATTGCAAAATGCATTTTCTGAGAATAATATTTGTATTTGTTAAACATTAACACTACTAACCATTTATTGTCAGTATTTGTATTAGGCTTTTAAATAAATTTTCCTATATTTTATCTTCTCCCCAATCTCATAAGGGTACATATATTATTATCCCCATTTCACAAGGAGATATGTATAACTGGTAAATGATAGAACAATCATTTAAACCAGATCTTAACTCCAAAGTTCGTGAACATTTACACTGTCCTACACATTCTAAGAATACCAATGGGAGTTGGAAGTTGGCTGGAATAAGACAGTCATTCCATATGCCTTGTGTTTCTTTCTGTACACTTCTTTTTTCTTGGTGTTTGTTCTTGGTTGCCATGTAACAATTAGACCTTTGATTTTTTCCTCAAAGAGTTGTAAAGTTATAGAGCTTAGTGTCTAGTCACAAGTTCTCTATGGCAACAGTATGTGATTTTGAAAACACTTTATTCTGACTTCACATAAGGCCTAGGTGGAAGAAAATATGAACCTGGAATGTAGAGCTTGATAAGTGTATGTGAGAAAATGAAGGCACTTTCTTTCCACCCTTTAAAAAACAACAAAGCTTTAGTAATCATTATGCAGTATTTTTATTGGATCAGTTTTGAAGCTTCCTTAAAGGCATACCATTAGGAAGAATGATTGGAAAATTTTACTTGCATTTACTGTTAACAGAAACGAGTGATTCTAAAACACGAGACAGTGGGGAGGTGTGTTGAGTAAACATTTTGGCTAAAAACAATATTTGACCAAAGTGGAGTATCACTATCATAGAGTGAAGCTCTGTAATTGAAGCATAAATAGGAAATTGTATGTAATACAATTAATCAATCCTGTAATTTTATTAAAGTGTAATAGTGCCATTTAAAAGTTTGACCTTAAGTCTAAGAGTAATAATTTGTCAGCATCCCCAGGTGCTAGATTGCTCTTTATTCATTAAATGGTACATCAGTATTACTAACTAATTGGGTTACAGTAAATTATGATTTAGGAAAGTTTTTCAGTAACATGTTTTCTAGGAGAAATCTTGTACTTAGGATTCTTGGTTTGACACATCTTAAAAGTCTTTACTAAAATTGGTTTGTAGTGTATAGCTACCCTTTTGACAGGCTTTTGTTTATTTGTTTAGTATACATGTACATTTAGAATTATAAGAATTGTATTTTTGGAAGTATTTTTAAAGTCTGTTGTTTTGATATTTGTTAAGCAAAAAGAAAATACAGAGTTGGTACCTTGATGTTTTTCTAACACTTTTTTTTCATGCACATATATTTGCCTTGAGGATAGTTTATCATAGTTGTTGTACATAATTTTGGCATTCTTCTTTATAAAATTTGGAGGTGGCAGATTTGAGATTTTACTTTTAATATATTTCTTCTATAAGATGTGAATAATTTCAAAATAGAACTTTTCCTTGAAAGACGTAGTACCTAAGTGGAATGAAATAGCTGTAATTTTTAAGATTAGTCTTTTAAATGTTTATTTAGTATTATGCATGCTAGTTAACAAAATAGTGGATCAAACTTACAGTTTTAATATGATCTAATATCTTTAATTCATCTTTGTATCACTTAAATGTTTATAAACATTTATTCAAAAAGAGATAAAATTTTCTTCTTAAAGTTATCTAACCAGTGTACTCTTTTAATATTCATATTAAAAATCACCTTATTTATCTGTTTAACCACTTGAAAATTCTCAATTGTTTTTGCATATAACATTCACAAGTTTGCAAGCACTAGTTATTGTAGCATTTTACTCTCATCACAATAAAGATACATATGCTTTAACTGGCTTATAAACTCACTGTGGTCAAGTTGATTGTGACTCATCGTGATCCCTCCTTGGGTTTCTGAGGTGGAGTCTCTACAGAACTAGATTGCCCAGTCTTCCTTCCGAGGAGTGGTTTGTGGGGTTGAACTGCCAGCCTTCTGGTTAGCAATCAAATGCCTTAGGTACTATTCTACCAGAGCTCCCTTACTGGCTTGTATATTTCTATATATGAAACATATAAGAGATTTGTACTTTAAATTGTACATGAAGTACTTGCTTGTATTTGAGACAGAATACTACAATATTATTATTATTGTTTGTGTTGGTGATGTTGTTTTACTGAAGGTAACCTCTGAAATCACCTGGTCATTGATCACATACATGTTTGTTAGGCATACAACTATCTGGCCTTAAAAAATGCAAAAGCTGCACTTTGGGACATTCCTTTTATTTAATATCTCTGAATCTGTTTCTTCATCTGTAAAATGGGAAATGGTAGCATAGACCTCATAGATCTGTTACAATAAAATGAAACTATGTTTATAACTTAGTGTGAAATTTACTGTGTCCTTTTATTTAGAGAGCTAGGATAAGAAGATTCTTTGGAAATATGATAAGCACTCAGCTTTAGACCAATATGGCATCTCTGCTCCACGATCTAGTTTCTGACTTAGTGTTTCCTGGCAGCCTTACCCTACTACAGACATAGTGATTCCTTGAAACTTCAAGGAAATTGAGCTAATTCACATCTCAAGTTTTTTGTGAGGGAATAATGGTAGCTGATGTGTGGCAGTTGCCTTTGAGTTACCCCACAAGCAAGGTCTTTGACACTTTTTTAAAAAACTTTTAATAGTAAGAAATTGCCTTCTTTTTTGTTGATCAGAATTAAGAATTAAACTAGCCCTATAACATACCACAGGAGCTCTGGTAGCATAGTGGCTAAAGCACTTGACTGCTAACCAGAAGGCTGGTGGTTCAAACCCACCAGCCACTCCTCGGGAGGAAGGTTGGGCAGTCCTACTTCCGTAGTGATACTGCCTCAGAAACCCGAGGAGGGGTCGCTATGAGTCGGGGCCAACTCGACAGCACGTAACAACAATAACATACCACACAAGGAGCTCTGGTAGCGTAGTGCCTAAGGCACTTGACTGTTAACCAGAAGGATGGCAGTTCAAACCCACCAGCCACTCCTTGGAAGGAAGGTTGGGCTATCTACTTCCGTAGTGATATTGCCTCAGAAACCCAAGGAGGAGAGGTCACTATGAGTTGGGTCCGACTCGAAGGCACATAACAACATAATATACACATATTATGACGCACAGTCATAATTTATTGAGCATTGGGGGTGAGGCACACATAATCTGCTAACACTTTGCATTCTTACTCATTTGATGCTTGCAACAAACTTAATATTCCCATTTTACAGAAGAGGAAATTGAGGTGCAGAAAGATTTAAGTAACTAGCCCAAGATCATTAAGTGGGTAATGACAGAGTAAGGAATCAGCCAAGTCTGGCTGACTTTCCACGTCATGTCCTAACCATTACCTTATGAAAATTTTGTAGTTTTAATTACTTAGAAATAGAAAATTTCAAACGAATAACATACTGGCACATAGGAGTTGCTCAAATTATATGTCTTCTCTTTTGTTTATTTCCTTTCCTTTAAGGAGCTTTGGTGGCATAGTAGGTAAGGCATTTGGCTGCTAACTAGAAGGTTGGTGGTTGAAACCCACCAGCTGCTCTGTTGGGGGAAGATGAGACAATCCACTTCTGTAAAGATTTATAGCCTTGGAAACCCAGTGCTATGAGTCAGAATTGACTCAGTGGCAGTGGGTTTGGGTTTTTTTCCCCTTTTCCTTTCTTTGCTCTTTCCATGATAGTTGTTAAGGGCAGAGCAACAATACTATGTCAAAAAAAAAAAAAAGAAAGAAAAAACTTTGAATATCAGTGCTAAAGTTTCACATGAGTTTGTGTATGCATGAGTACATCTCTCTCCATAATGATATACTTGATAGTGGCGCCCTGTTAATTTGGAGGTTGGTCAACTTTCCTTCCACTCCCAACTTCCCATCTCCTCCACACATACCTTTTCTGACGTTTAATCTCTCCGACTCCATTTCAGTGGAGTTGTGGCTGATTCTGTAGAACTTTTTGAGGCTTGGCACTGTTGTGCTTATGTGGTTTCAAAGGAACATATTGCAATAGCTCCCAAATAAGGAACTAGGTACTGTGGTTCCTTGTCAGAAGTAGTACTCATAGGAAAACACGCCTTTTGGGAGGTCTGAGGTGGGTGTTGTCCTCTACTCTTAGAGCTATAGTGTGAAGCGAAGTCTGAAGTAGGATGGGTTTGCGATATTCCTGGTGCTTGGGCAGACGTATGTGAGTATCAGCTTCCAAACTGATCCAGTGCTAATTTTTGTTGTTTGTACTCTGATGATTTTACTGTGTGTGTGTTTTTTAAATATCCCAATAAAAAGCATCTTTGAATTCCCCTGAATGACTGAGGTTGGTAATACCAGAGAAATGTCTTTCTCTGCATTTCATCTGGCAGGTTTCACTGCATATTAGGGTCAAACCTGAATTTTTCATTAGTTGCAACATGCTAGCAAAAATAAGAAGGCAGAGGATGACTGTTGTTTGTCGCATAGCAGCTAGAATGCTGAGAAATTAGTTGAAATCTACCCTGGGTGTATTGAATTTTGCTTTGTCACATACATAAACCCATAGGTTATTGGATCAGCCATGAATATTCTTTGTGAATGCTGTAATTATAATCTCTGAGGGATGGCCTCTAATTCATGTTTTTCTAGAGTTGAAAACTTTCTATGGATCCTTAAAATCTCTGTAACAGAAATCCTAATACATTTGATTGCTTCTGATAAATATTGTATCAGACGTATAGTTAGTATAATTTATATGTTGTCATAGTTTGAAACTGTGGTATAAGTGAGTATCATTGTGGGCAGTGGAGAGAACAGTTGTTCTAGAGTTAGATCTGGGTACAAATTTTGTCCTGTGTATTCTTGGGCAAATTGTCCCTTGAGCTTCACTTTTCTCATGTGCAAAAAAAGGAGGTCCATTGACACCTACCTCAAAGTTGTGAAAATTAAAGTAAATAACATTTGTCTGGAACCATACCTTTGCCTTCCTCCTTCTAATGTTTTTTTCCCCACACTGAGAATAAAATACTAATGCCTACTGTGAACCACAAAACTCTGTGTTCTGAATCCTGAACCACTCTCAGACCTCATTCAGAACATTCTCTTTGTTCCCATTGCTTTCTGCACAGCCACAGTGGCACAGCTTATTGCCACCTCAGGGTCTTTGCACTTGCTGTAACCCGTTGTTGATATGTTCCACATGCTGGCCATTTCATCTAATTCATGTCAGTTGTCATGCCACCCCCTTGCAGAGATTTTCCGGGCCACCCATCTGCAGTAGGCACTGTCTGCATGCCTAAGATATTTGCTATCATAACCACCTTGTTTATGTACTTTAAAGCACTTATCTCTACCTGTAATTATACCCCTCTAGAATATAAGCTTCATTACAGCAGTCAGATTAGTTGCTATATATTGGCCAATATAATTCCAGCATGTAGGAAAAGTACCTGGCTCATAGATACTGCATGAAAGTGTATAATCTAGACCTTTCCTTTTCTGGAAATATATTTTGAGGCATCTTGAAATAAAGTATGAACTTAAGAACAATATAGAAAAGACCAGATCTCAGATAGAATATGTTTTTAATACAGTGAGAAACTATCTGCAGTGTTATCTTTTTGACAGGCTTTTGGAGACCTTTTATTAGTAATAGAAAAATACCTGTAAGAACACTTGAAAAAAATTCATGTAGAGCCTAATACATTTTCATATACTGAGAACTAGTGTTTTTGTAATTGCCTCCTGTGTAAACCAATCCCCACCTGTTTCATAGATTTTAGATTTACATTTTACACTTAATTAAGAGTAAATAGAAATTCCATATACACTGATGCTGTAAATATCTTCTGGGATATTTGTGGGTGCACACTCTTTGGGAGAATATGTGCTAATGTGAAAATGGTTTTGTTGCTTAGACATGAGTGCTGAGTAGGAGACTATTTTAAGTACCATTTTAAAATAAAATCTAAAGAAACATTTTGCTGTTACCGTCTCATGCAGCTCATTAATTCATGAAAATTACTACATTATTGCTTTGGAATACATACGTTGTCTGGAATAAATTTTTTAAATTTATTTTTTAGCCCTCTTTTATATTTAGCTGCATGAAACCTTGGTTGGTTCACTTAACTTTGTACTCCTTTGTTTATATGGAGCATATTGATCTTGTCATTTGTAAGATTAAATATGGTATTTACAATAAAAGATGGGTTGAAAAAAAATGTTACATATTTCTGCAAAAGCAGCAAATTGTAGGAAGCATGAGAAAAGTCACATCTAGTTTTTGGAGACATACTAGATACGTATGTATAGTCAGGTGAACTTTATGCCTGCAGATGGGGGTCTTGCCCAGATTAATGAGCATAAATTTTCTTTTTCCTGAACTGGAAAGCTAGTTTAGAGAGTCATGACTTCATTGTGATTAAAGTTATCAGTTTCTAAAATTAGAACAAATCACTTACCTATAGAAGCAAGGAGTCTTCACAGTTGAGAGTTTGTTAATCAGTTGATCTTAAATTTTGCTGTTACACTGGAGTTCCAGATTCATATTTAGCTACTGATCTTTCATAATTTTCGAGTGCTGTCCAATAATAAGACTGAAAGAAATGGATACACATCTTTTCTCTCTACCTTAATTAGATTATTTAATTTTTTCAGATAATCATATAGGGTTGCTCTTTGTTCTTTGGTTTGAATTTTTGCTCCATGAGAGAGCTAAAGAAAGTCTTGGCATTTTTTTTAAAGGCATTTCATTGAAATACAATTTATATATAGTGAAATACACAAAACTAAAGTGACCATGGGTCAATGCATTTTTTTTTTTGCAGTGTTCCCTTCCCTCCTCTCCCACCCCTAGTAACCAAGAAAGTAAGTTTCCTTCCATATATAAACCTTTTCTTGACTTTTACAATAATGAACTAATAAAATATTTGTCTTTCTGTGATTGACTTATTTCACTCAGTATAATGTCCTCCAAGTTCATCCATGTTATGTGGTGTTTTGCAGATTCTACATTATTCTTTAATGTTGCATAGTATTCCATTGTGTATGTACCATAGTTTGGTACATAAACATTATCAATTCTTCTGTTGATGGGCACCTAAATTGTTTTCATCTTTCTGCTGTTGTAAATAGTGCTGCGATAAACATTGATGTGCATGTATTAGGGTATATATCTAGTAATGGGATTGCTGGGTCAAATAGTATTTCTGATTTGCCATACTGCTTTCTCTACTGGTTGTATCATTTTACAGTCCCATCAGCAGTGTATGAGAATCCCAATCTCTCTACATCCTTGCCAGCATTTGTAATTTTCTGTCTTACTGAACTTTGCTGTTAGTGTTGACACCAGATGGTATCTCGTTGTTTTGAATTGCATCTCTCTGATGGCTAAGGTCTTGACCATTTCTTAATGTATTGGCTGGCCCCCTGAATATCCTCTTTGGTGAAGTGTCTGTTCATATTTCTGCCCATTTTTTAATTAGATTGTTGTTAATCTTTTTGTTGTTGAGGTATTGGAGTTTTCTATAAATTTTAGACCCTTGTCAGATTTAGTCCCTTGTCAGATATGTCATTGCCAAATATTTTTTCCCAGTCTGTAGGTTCTCTTTTGACTCTTTTGGAGAGGTCTTTGGAAGCACATAAAACTTGAATTTTTAGAAGGTCTTATTCATCTAGTTTATCTTCAGCTGTTTGTGCATTTTGGGTTATGCTTGACAGTCTATTTATGCCATAAATTAGAGCCCCTATTTTTTCCTCTAGGAACTTTATAGTTTTAGGTTTCACGTTTAAGTCTTTGATCTATCTGGAGATAGTTTTTGTGTACAGTGTGAGGTACAGATCTTGTTTTGTTTTTCTGCAAATGAATATCCAGTTTTGCCAGAACTGTTTGTGAAAGAGACTACCTCTTCCCCATTTAATGTATTTCAGCCCTTTGTCACAAAAGGTTGATGGATCTATTTCTGGTTTCTCAATTCTATTTCAGTGGTCTATGTGTCTGTCATACCAGTACCAGGCAGTTCTGACTACTGTGGCTGTATAGTTAGGTTTTGAGATCTGGGACTATAAGACCTCCTACTTTGTTCTTCTTCTTCAGTAGTGCTTTGCTTATCTGAGGTCTCTTTCCTTTCCATATAAAAGTAGTGATTGTTTTTTCCATATCCTTAAAGAATGCTGATGGGATCTGGATTGAGATTGCGTTGAACATATAAATTGCTTTGGGTAGAATTGACATTTTCACAATGTTCAATCTTCCTATCCATGAGCATGGTATGTTTTTCCATTTATATAGATCTCTTATGGTTTGGAGTAGTGATTTGTAGTTTTCTTTGTGCAGGCTTTTTGTGTCCCTAATGAGATTTATTCCAAAGTATTTAATTTATTTATTCATTTTGGTAGCTATTGTAAATGGTATTGATTTCTTTATTTTCTTTCCAGCAATCTCTTTGCTGGTGTAGAGGAATCCACCTGATTTTTGGATGTTCATCTTATATCCTGCCACTATGCTAAATCTCTCAGTTAGTTCCAGTAGTTTTTTTGGTTGAGTCTCTTCGGGTTTCTAGGTATAGGATCATATCATCAGCAAATAGGGATAGTTTGACTTCTTCCTTACCAATTTGGATGCCTTTGATTTCCCTTTCTTGCCTTATTGCCCTGGCTAGGACTTACAATACAATGATGAATAGAAGTGGTGGTAGCGAGCATCCTTGTCTGGTTCCTGTTCTCAAGGGGAATGATTTTAGTCTTTCTCCATTGAGAATAATGTTGGCTGTTGGTTTCGCATATATGCTCTTTATTATATTAAGGAATTTCCTTCTGTTCCTTTTTTGGTGAGAGTTTTGATCAGCAGTGGGTGTTGGATTTTATCAAATGCCTTTTCTGTATCAATTGATATGATCATGTGGTTCTTCTTTGTTTCATTTATGTGATGGATCACATTGATTGTTTTTCTAATGTTCAACCATCCTTGCATACCTGGTATGAACTCCACTTAATCATAATGTATTATTTTTTTGATATGTTTTTGGAGTCTATTGGCTAGTTTTTTTTTTTTAAGATTTTTGCATCTATATTCATGAGGGATATTGGTTTGTAGTTTTCTTTTTTAGTGATGTCTTTGCCTGGTGTTGGTATCAGGGTTATGCTTGTTTTATAAAAGGAGTTAGAGAGGATTCCATCCTTTTCTGTGTTCTGGAATGGTTTGAGTAGGATTGTTGTCAGTCTTCTCTGAATATTTGGTAGAATTTGCCAGTGAAACTGTCCAGGCCAGGGCTTTGTTTTGGTTGGTAATTTGTTTATGACCTGTTCAATTTCTTCTTTTGTTATGGGTCTGTTTAAATTTTCCACCTCAGCCTCTGTTAGTTTATGTAAGTAGTATGTTTGTAGAAATATGTACATCTCTCCTAGATATTTGAATTTGATTGAGACTATAGTTCTCATAGTATCTTGATAGTATCCTTTTAATTACTATTGATTCTGTTCTGGTGTTGCCCAATTAATTTCTTATTCACGTTATTTGTATACTCTCCTTTTCCTTTGTTAAATTTGCGAGGGGTTTGTCAATTTTATTAATCTTTTCAAAGAACCAACTTCTAGTTTTGTTGATTTTTCTATCGTCTTTCTGTTTTCTCTTTCATTGATTTCTGCTCGAATCTTGATTATTTCCTTTCTTCTGGTAACTTGTAGGCTTTTCTTCCAGTTCTTTTTCTAATTGTTGGAGATGTTGGCTTATGGTGTTGATTTTGACTCTTCTTTTTTGATGTGTGCATTTATTGCCATAAATTGGCCTCTAATCACTGCTTCTGCTGTGTCCCAAAGATTTTGGTATGTTGTGTTTTCATTCAAGGAATTTTTTAATTTCATTTTTTATTTCTTCTTTTACCCAGTTGTTTTCAAGGAGGGTGTTATTTGATTTCCCTGTGTTTGTTCTTTTTCTGTTCATCTTCCTATTGTTGATTTTGAATTTGATAGCATTGTGATCTGAGAAGATGCTTTGCAGTATTTCAGTGTTTTTAAATTTATTGAGGCTTGCTTTGTGGCCTAACATATGGTCTATCCTGGAGAATGTTCCATGTGCACTGGAAAAGAATGTATGTTGTGCTTTTGTTGGGTGAAGTGCTCTGTAGATGTCTATAAGGTCAGCTAGGTGGATTGTATTGTTTAGTTCTTCTGTGTCTTTGTAGAGTTTGTTTCCAGTTCTGTGATTGAAAGTGGTAATTAAAGTCTCCTACTATAACTGTGGGGTCATCTATTTGTCTTAAAGTCAGTTTTGTCAGAAATTAATACTGCCACTCCTGCTCTTTTCTGGTTGCCATTTGCTTGATATATGTTTTCCCAATATTGGATTTTTAGTCTGTTTTTGTCTTTGTCTCTAAGGTGTGTCTCTTGTAGACAGCATGTTGATGGGTTATGTTTTCTTATCCATTCTGCAACTCTCTGTCTCTTGAGTGTTGCATTTAATCCATTGATATTCAGTGCAATTATTGACAAGTATGAATTTGTTGTCATTTTGTTATGTGTTTTTTTTGTTTCATTGCTGATTTCTTTGTTCCATATAATTTTCTGTGCTTAGCTCGTTTTGTTTATGAATCATGTTACCACTTCCTTTGTTGGTATTGTTTTATTTATTATTTGTTAAATATTGGTGCTGGTCCTCTTTTTTATTGTGATGTGATGGTTTATCATTTTTCTTTGAGATTACCCTGTGATTTATAATTTTCTTCCCAAGTTTAGAGCAGTCTGTTCTATCTTGCAGTTGTCTTGACTTCCCTACCATTTAAAAGTTCTGTAATTGAACAGTTTTTTCTTTTTGGTTTGTAGTTGTCCTCATTTGTCGGTATCTTTGGTTCCGTTTACAATCTTGTAGGCTTATTTACTGTTAATACTTCATAACTGGGTTCATTTCTGGGTTATGTCATCATGTGTGTTAATGGTCAGTTGTTGTTTGCTGTTACTGGTTCTCTGTCCAAAGCACTCCCTTTAGCATTTCTTCTCACGTTGGTCTGGTTTTAACAAATTGCCTTCATTTCTGCTTATCTGGAACTCTCCTAATTTCACCATCATTTTTGATGGACAGTTTTGCCAGGTATATAATTGTTGATTGGAAACTTTTTTCTTTCAGGATTTTATATATTCCATCCACTGTCTTCTTGCCTGCATGGTTTCTGCTGAGAAATCTGAGCTTAGTCTTATTGGTTGCCCCTTGTAGATAACTTTTTTTTTTCCCATGCTACTTTCAGGATTCTTTCTTTGTCTTTGGTTTTGGAGAGTTTGATGATGATATGTCTTGGTGATTGTGGTAGTTAAATTTGTATGTCAACGTGACTGGGCCTGGTGGAGTGGCTGGGTAGCTGGTGGTCGTTACTCCCCATGAGGAGACTGGCAGTCACCTCCATGGTGGTATCTACCATAAGTAGCTGAGTAGTTGCCTTTGGGATGTAGTCTGCTTCCTGTATATAAGGAGAAGCCTTGGGGATACTCTCTAGCATATGGCATGCTTGGACCCTGCGTGTAGCTGTGTCATTGTTTAGCAGCCTGCCATGCTCTGCCGACCTTCAGACTTTCAATGGACTTAAAGTAATGGCCTGCCATGTGGTTTGGTAACATCGGACAGTGCCATTTTATTTGTTGACATTGGGTTTGTCAGCCTTAGCAGCCAGTAGCTGCCTGAGTGAAGAGATGCCTCTAGCTTCAGTGGGCCAGGAGCAAGAGGCAGAGGTGAAGCCCAAGGTCAAGGGGCTTTCACACAGCCCCTAGAGCCTGGCACTATGAATTTGGACTTCTAGCCACCTGAACGGTAAGAGGATAAATTCTTGTTTGTTAAGGCCATCCCATTTGTGGTATATATTCCTGTCAGAGTGACACTAGGTAACTAGAACAGTGATTTTCTTTTGGGGTCTGTCCTGTTTGGGGTTTGTTGGACTTCTTGAATGGATGTATTCTCATCTTTCATCATGTCAAGGAAATTGTCTTCCAAGAAATCTTCAACAATTTTCTCTGTGGTTTTATTTGTGTTTTTCTGTTCTGGAATTCCGATTACACATAAGGTATTCCTTTTGATTGTATTCCACATGATCCTTAGGGTTTCTTCATTTTGTTTTGATCTTTTTTTCTGATCAATCCCTTTCCAAAGAAGTACTGAGGTATTTGTCTTCAATCTCACTAATTCTGTCTTCCATTGATTTAGTTCTCTTGCTTTTCCTTCTCAATGTGTTATCTGTTTTTGAAAATTTAGTATTAATTTTCTCGAGTTCTATCTGTAGATTTTGTAACATTTCTAATTTTTCATTTATTTTGACATTTTGTTCTTGTATCATCTTTTGAAATTGTTCTAGGGTTTTCTCTGTATTTTTGTCAGTTTTTTCAGTGTTTTCCTTGTCTGTCTCTCAATCTGTTAAAGATACCTAGATATAATTGTTTCGAATTCCTTTTCAGGGACTTCCAATGCTGCTTCTTCCTCGACGATGTGTTTTGGATCTTTCCTGGTCCCTTCTTTTTCCTTCTTTATCGTGCTTCTTTGTGTGGACTGTGATGCTCTGTTGTCTCTGAGACATTGTGATGTTTTTGTGTTTATATTTAATTGGTGACTCTATGTTGGAGTAACTTGCCCACGATTTTCATTTTCTTTGTTTTGTTTGGATGTTATCTATGTAAGCATGGTACTGTGCTCCTATGTTTGCTAGTTGACAGCACTTACACACTCACTACCTGTTTCCTTTGCCGTTGTCAGCCTCCCATATGTCCCTGCCCCCCTTGGCAAATGGAGCCTATTTTTAGGTCCCTGGAATCTGAATGAGAATGCTGTCACTTTATCCAAAATTGGTGCCGCTTGTAAACATCCATAATGGCTGCTTCTTATAAACATTCAAAATGGCTGCACCCTTGGTCACTTTAAATATCCAAAATGGTTTTCTCTTGTAAACAATCAAAATGGCTATGCCCTCCAGACTGCTGAAAGTGCATAGCTCAGGTTGTCTCCTTCCTTGCTGTTTCCCTTCCTAGTCACAGGCCACCAGTGCAGTTGTCCCTGTAGCCCTTAGTGAGTAGGGCTGAACTTTAGGTCATTTCTCAGGTCCCAACACCACTTGGAAATATTTAGGCTGTTGGTCCCATCAAAGTAGCTGACAGTCCACAGCTCTGTCTGTCTTCGTACTTACTGTGTTCATTCAGGTTTTCCCATTAGTTTGTGCCTAATCCACTTCTGTATACTTCCTTTAAAAGCTCAGGGCTTCAGGATTATTTTCTGTATCTCTGTCAAATGGTTTCACTTTTCTTTGTTGAAGAGGGTCTATGTAGCTTTGTCTGTCTTTCTGCCATCTTGAAAGTCTTGGCATTTTAAAGACTTGTTATATCTCTCATGGTGGTCAGATACTGGGCTTTTCTTCTTGATCTATTTTCTGTTCTTGATCTATTTTAGTTAGAAATTACTTTATCTGATTATATTATTATTCCCATTTCAGTTTGATTTGTAAACGTTTTCTCTCTTCCCCCAACCTCAAATTTGATTTTAGTCAACAGCGGCTTGTTCACTTTTTTGAAGTAAATCTCACATTCTCAATTTCTTCCTCCCTCCCTCCCTCCCTTTCTTCCTTCGGTAGAAATCATCTAATCACTTGTATGTTGTTATCTGTTGAAATAAAAGGTTAAAAAAGAGAACATGCATTACTGAGCAAGTGCAGATTGGTTAACTTGGGATTTTTTCTCGGTGAAGATCTGTTTGAAGTGTATAGTGTTGGTATAGGGATGAACTAAATATGACTGTGTTGGAGTCTGTGCTCAGTCTTCTATGTCATAGTTTATTTGTCCTGTGTTCATTTTAAGTATCTCTCCATAACAACTACTCTTTGCTCTTATCTCTGACTTAGGCCAAAAGCAAGAAAGATAACAAAGAGGGAGAATTACTTATTTTTTTAAGTTATACATAATAATGCTGCCCGTAATCCCATCACTATATACAGCAGGTTTATTTCTTTATCAGATATTACCTCCCATACTGTGCAGAGTTGTTTTTTTTTTTTTTTTTTTTGAACAGTTGCAGCTGTATTGTAATATTTTCAGTTTATCATTCTCTACCTATTTCTGTGATCTCTATAATTAATTTTGAAGCCCTCTGAAATATTCCATTATGTTTATCATTTGTTTTTAAAGCATTAGCCAGTGTTCTATGTTAGTTAATTTCTGATTTTTTAAATTGGAAAACTAATGAAGGCTGCTCTGAAAGGGTTCACTTTTTGATTTTTTACTTCTGTTAAATTATTTCCTAAAAAAAAATTCCACAGAATTGTATATTAAGGTCAAAGGATAAAATACTGAAAATTCATTGCAATCTTGCCATCCTTAGATAAGCTTTTCTTTCTTTATTCTTTGTTTCTCTATTTCTCTCTTTTTAAAATAAACTGGCACCCCTAGGTTACTTTAATTTGGTGTTTTACAACCTTGGTTGTACATTGGAATTGACTGGGGATCCTAATTACACATTAGAATTGTGTGGGAAGCTTTAAAAAATGCTAATGCTTGAAGGCCCCTTCTAGAAGTTCTGATTTAATTGGTGTGAGGTGTGACCTGGACATCAGGATCTTTGAAAGCTCTCCAGGCAGTTCTAAAATGCAATCGATTTTAAGACCTTAGCTTCACTGGGAAAATTGATCTTAAAGCTACATCTGAAAATTAATTTCTAAGTGTTATTTGTTGAATTAGGTTGATGGCTTAATTCCTATTAAATAAAAGTAGTCATTAGCCAGCAACTAAGGAGCTTGATAATGCCAATAAATATTTAGATGTCTAGTATAAAATTTACTTAACTAAGTTTTACTTATCCTATGAATGTAGGTGTATTAGATATTAGATATGTAACATATCTTGGTAAGATATTGCAGATTACTTCAGTATCTTGAAAGCGGTGCAGTAAGGTGGTACTGGACAGCACAGAACTTTGGCTAATACAGGAGCCTTGTATTACAGAAGTCACAGAGTCGTTGTATAAGTGAACTCCTCAGGATGAAAAGCAGAAGACAAAAATCACCATAGAAGCTGTGGACTACAAACAGTAGCGTATATCCATGATGCATGGTAGTTAGAACTTACACACAAATTTTTCAAAGTGTATATGTTAAAATGTTTTGTTTTGTTTCATTCGTACATTTTCTGGTGCAACATAGGCAGCAGAGGTAGTTTAGTGTGGTGGTTTAGAATGTGGACTCAAATCCTGGCTCCATTCTTACCAGCTGCTTACTTACTTACTTACACCATTACTTGGGCAAGTTATTGAATTTCTTATAACTTAGTTTCCTCATCTGCAAATTGGAATAATAATAATACCCTCTTTCACAATGTAGTTACGATAGCACATAGAAAGCACACAGATCAAGATCTGGTACGTTATTTAAAAATTAATAAACATTAGCAATAAAAAGGAGCAGTTAATGTGTTATCTAACTTGCTTGTGGAAGGAAAGAAATTAGTATTTAAGGAGTACCTACCCACCAGCCACTCCTCAGAAGAAAGACTGGGCAACTTACTTGCGTAGAGATACTGCCTCAGAAACCCAAGGAGGGGTCGCCACGACTAGGTACTGACTCGATGGCAGTGAGTTTGGTTTTGGTTTTACTGCTTTTATACACACACACACACACACACACATGTGTATGTATGTATGTATATATATATATGTATGTATATATTATGTCACCTATGTATCTTTAGAGGAGCTCTGGTGGTGTAGTGCCTAAGGCAATTGACTGCTATCCAGAAGGCTGGCAGTTCAAACCCACCAGCCACTCCTCGGAAGGAAGATTGTGTAGTCTACATCTGAAGTGATATCACCTTGGAAATCCAAGGTCCAACTTGACAATTGTGAATTTGGGTTTTTCTTTTTTTTTGCATGTATCTTTAGGATTACTTGGGTGATGCAAACCGTTAATGAACTCATCTGCTAACCAAAAGTTTGGAGGTTTGAGTCCACCCAGAGGTACCTCAGAAGCAAAGCTTGGCATTCTAACCAAAAAACGTACTACCACTGAGTAGATTTCAACTCACAGTGACCCTGTAGGACAGAGTAGAACTACCCTATGGGGTTTCCAAGGCTATAAATCTTTATGGAATCAAACTGGCTCATTTTCTCCCACAAAGCCACTGCTGGGTGCTAACCACCGACCTTTTGTTTAGCAGATGAATGCTTCAAACACTGTGCCACTAGAGCTTCTTCTGGTCATTTACTTCTAAAATAATTAGTCATTGAAAACCTTACGGAGCACAGTTCTACTCTGATAGACATGGGGTTGTCATGAATTGGAATCAGCTCGAGAGTAACTGATCTTATGTATTTGTATCTACATATTTTTAATTTTTAAAATAACTCTGTAAAGAAGCCACTATTATTCCCAGTCTTTTTTTTTTCTTTTTTTAAAAAAAAGATCTAAAAAATGTGGTTCATAGCAGCTAAATAACTTGTTCTAGATCAGAACATGGTATAGATGAAATTTTACTCAGACCTGAAAGCCTGTGTTTTTTCCACACTTTCAATACACTTTGCATTAGCCTCCAAGGAAATCTTAAATTTAACATAATTATGTGGTGAATTAGTATGTGAGTAGAGTATTTCTTTCCCCTGAGGAAGAAATAAATGCTGGTTAGTGTAAATTTTGTGAAAACTGTGATGAACAATTTGGGCATGTCATTTTTGAAAAAGATTGAAGGACTAATTACCTTCAAAGTTGATATTATTCTTTATTTGAGTAGGATGTACTCATTTTGAAAATAACTAGGCAATGAGAATTTGGGCTAGGCAGTTTGTCCTCCGTGTTGTCGCAGATTCATCAGACAGCCGAGAATATCTGTGGTTTGTCTACTCTTGGTTCTGTTGGGTGATTAAACAGATGGTGGACTTTGGAACTTTTTATCAGAGAATGTTTGTGTGTTGAAAACATTCTACCTGGTGTGGACATTCTTTTGATTTTTAAAGAAAGTTTCCCCTGAAGGCCTTTTTGTTTCATGCTGCCTTCCAATGACCTTTAAATTTGTCTTGATTTGACACCCTCTGAGGTGCTCCTGGAGTGTAGGTCTGTAAAGACCAGCCCTTTTCACCTCAGGCAGTGCAGCATTATGCTGTATAGTAGAGGAGAACACAAGCTTTGGAGCTAGTCCAATCTGGATGCAAAACTTTTACTCTATTACTTATTAACTATGTGCTAAGTAAGGGGGTTACTAACATTTACTGAATGTCTACTCTATTGAATAATTTGTTTACTTTCCTCTTGAATTTCTGCTGCAGCTTTGTAAAGAGACTGTTGTCTTCTTTGTAACAAGATCACGATAAATGTTCAGAGAGATTAAGTATCTTGCCAGAGTTTTTCCTTGTAAGTAGTAAAATTTTATTTTCAACTGATACATGTGTTGTTTTGGTTATCTAGTGCCGCTCAGACAGGAATATACAACAAATGGGATGGCTTTAACAAACAGAAGTTTATTCTGTTACAGTTTGGAGGCTTAAGTCTAAGTTCAGAGTGCCAAACTCTAGGGGCTGGGTGAAAGCCTCTCAACCTTGGGTTTCAGCTCTGCCTCCTGCTCCTATCCCACTGAAGCTAGAGGGTTTTCTTCGCTCAGGCAGCTTCTGGCTGCTGAGGCTGACAAACCCGATGTCGACAAGTAACAAGGCACAGTCCCAGTATTACCAAACTACGTGGCAGGCCACTAATTCAAGTCCAGAAAAAGTCCCAAGATCAGCAGGACATGGCAGACTACTGAATGAAGGCTTGGCTGCATGCAGGGTCCAAGCATGCCATAAGCTAGAGACCTTCCTCAAAGTTGCTTCTTATATACTGGAAGCACTCCACATCCCAACAGCAGCTACTCATTTGCTCCAGTGAATTCCACCATGGAGTTAATAAATACATCCAGTTGCCCAGCCACTCAGCCAGGCCCAGTCAAGTTGATATATCAACTTAACTACCACAAAGGTAAACCCACTGCCATTGACTCAATTCCAATTCATAGTGAGCCCCATTGGGTTTCCAAGATGGTATAAATCTTTAATGAAGTAGATTGCCCTGTCTTCCTTCTGCAGAGTGGCTGGTGGGTTTGAACCACCAACCTTTTGGTTAGCAGTCAAATGCCTTAGGCACTGTGCCACCAGAGCTCCTTATATGTGATGAAGGGTGGGCGAACCAATATTTCTGAATCTCAGTTTCCTAATCTCTGAGATAGGAATGTTGTTGTTGTTGTTGTTGTTATGTGCCGTCGAGTCGGCCCCGACTCATAGCGACCCCTCCTTGGGTTTTCGAGGCAGTATCACTACGGAAGTAGGATTAGAATAACACTATTCTGACAGACTGATAGAAGGATTAAATAATGCAGTATATGTAAAAGCATCTATTAGGATATTGTCTTTTAGTAAATACTGAAATAATACTAGATTTTCCCCCTAGCTTAAGTAAACAGTCTATGGGGAAAAGGTGGTGGCCATCTAAGTCTGAGAAAATTTATATTCCTTGGGAAAATATAGCCTTGGAAATCCTATAGGGAATTCTACTCTGTCCTATAAGGTCACTATTAGTCGAAATTTGAGTTAATGACAATGGGTAAGTAAATAATACTTAAATAGTTGTCACCTCCATGTTTTTGTAAGGTGATGTTTTATATATTTAACTTTTTATTTTGAAAAAATTTAAACTTCACCAGTGGTTACCATTTTGTCTCATTTACTTTATCTGTGTGTGTATGTGTACACATATATAATTTTTCCTGACGAAGGTGCAGACACCATGACATGATTATGTATTCCCTAAACATTTCAGGATATACTTCCTAAGAACCAAGGGCACTCTCTTGTATATGGTAAAAAATCAGTAATTTAGCATTATTATTATACAGTTGTCTAATAAATAGTTTATATTCCCTTTCCACTAGTTGCCCTAATAATAGCCTTTTAAGCAATTATTTTTCCTCCTGATCTTGATTATACAGTGGATTTAGTTGTCATGGCTCTTTGTTCTCCTTTTACTGCCTTTGCCTTTTAAACCATTATTTCCCACTACATTGGGATGTGCAAGATTTACTTCTTCAGACTGCCCTTTCACAAAAAGTAGTTTAGTGATCTGAAACTAATAACCTTACTCATCTGCCTTAGAGTAAAATCCTAACAAATATTTGAGTACCTATAGCATACTAGAAGATATTACAGGGTAGTGGGGACATTGGCTCTGACCTCAGAGGGCTTACAGATGAATAAAGAGATCATTGTATTGTTGTGTAACCAGTCTTTGGGAGCACAGAGTAGAGAGCCTACTCTTGGAGTTGTGCTGGAAACTAGATATAATTCAAGACTGTCAAGAATATTTGAAAAATAAGTTGCCTTATGATACGAAGATCGAATGTTTCAAAGGTAATCGTGATACCAGCCTTTTATATTTTGAAGTCTGTTCTGGGATCTGGTTGAGTGTGACAGTCTAAGAAACTCTTATGAGAGATCTCTGTACTCTCTGAAGTAGCAGAGATAAGGTAGGTAATTCCTGTAGTGCATAACAGCCGTGGTAACTGCCGAAATACCCTTTCCTTTAGAGTGGTGGTCTCCCCATTGGGATGAAAATGAAAGGTGCTAGAGATCTCATCTAGGCCTTCTTGCAGCACTTATATTCCTTTATCTACAAATCTCACTTTCCTGTATTTTTCAAAAAGCCTCACCTGAGACCAAGTTGCCTCTTAATCCACCAAGTGAAACAACCAGAATTTCTAGTACATTCATTCATGGGTGTGCTTTTCTGCCCTGCCAGACTTGATTTAATCACAATAAAATTCTTGTGTACGTTATCCAGGTGAATTTTAGATACCCAGGCATATTCTTCTCCATTAGCTAGAAATACGAGGCTGAGGGATAGCTTAATTACTAACTGTAGACATAAGGCAGTGTTTCTAATCAAGAGATTACTGAGTAGTTCTTCAAGTCCAAAGGATATCAAACAAGGAAAATAATTTTTAAAAAGGAGATAAGGTAGTTACACAGAAAGAAATTTCTGTGCTTTTGGAATTATGGAACATTTAGATATTTGTGATTTTGAGGGAAATACTGGATTTCTAAGCCAGGAGAGCCTCAAATAAATAAATAAAAATAAAGAATACACTTTTTCATTCTATACTTCTTAGGTACGAACCTCACAACCTACTTAGGAGGGATGCTTAGACTTTACCTTCCTCATCACCAGAGCAGGTCTTTTTCTACATCCAACTTTATTTGAAAATGTTCAGCTACTTCAAAATTCTAAAATCGATTTCCTAAAGCTGTAGTCTCCTGAGGTCTCTTGCAGCTCAATCTGAAGCCTCTGAGTTTCTTTCTTCACACATATCTGCTGTTTGTTGCATGCTTTGGGAACACAGGCAGATACTAAGTTAAGCAGATGATGTTGGGACTATTTGTTATTTGAGCAATTTGTACTACCACTACCAGTGTTTTAGGCAATAAACAGTTGACTTTATTTATACTTTGCCTTATCTCTTCTAGGATATGCATTTTTCTAACTGTGAAATTGAATATATTTTGATGAATGCTATCATAATTTAATTTACTACAGGTTTTTCCTTCTTAGTGATACATAAAATGATTGTCCTTTTAATAGCATATTAATTTGGATGAAATGTGGCATATTTAGTGCATGAATTTCCATACTTATAAGGGGAAAATTCTGCTTTGTGTCTATGAAGCTGGCAGAAATTTATGTTTGACCTAAGACTGTGTGTTCGAGTTTATACTTGAGAAATCATCATATTTATTCTTGTAGCCCTGGAATCTAGCACAGTACTTCTATTTAATAGTAAATGTTTGATTGAATAGTCTTAGAATATCACCATTATATGAAGCCAGACCATGAGATTTTAGTTAGGAATAATTATTAAAAAAAGTAACTCTCTTAACTCCAGAGAAAATAATAAATGAGGGAAAAGTAATCATAGCGTATTACTTGGATCAGCAGTGAACAGCATTCCTAATTTTTTTTTATTGATTATTTTTTTTATTGTGATTTGGGTGAAGATTTACAGAGCAAATTCACTGTCCATACAGCAGTTCACATATACTTTGTGTCATGTCATTGACCACAGTTTACCACAATGCAACAGCTCCCCTCTCACTTCCTCCCCATAGTTACCTCTTCCCAGTGTCCATTCCTCCATACATTCCTGCCCCTTGAGCTGTCTCCCTGTGCATAAGCAGCCCTTCTTTCTCCCATGATTGTTCTCTCCAAGGAGTGTATCTACTTGAGGTAAATATTCAATTCATATGCCTGTATTTTGTTTGGCTAGAAACCGCAGCTGTGTGTTCAATTCCAGACCTGAAGGGCAGCTAGGGGCATAGTCTCAATGGTTCCACCAGGCTCTATCGGACCAGCAAACCTGGTCCCCACCTTTTTTTTTTTTTTTCCAAATGATTTTGAGTTTTGTTGCACATCGTTCTCCCTCTCTATCAAGGATCTCCTACATAGATCCCCTTCCAAGTGGATGACAGTGGTAGCTGGGCACCATCTAGGTCTTCTGGTCTCATAGTCATATAGGCTGCAGATCGGATGGTGTACCAATCACTAGGAGTAATTGTTTCCATGAATTTTGGTTTTCTTCATTCTTCTTTGCTCTAGACGAGTAGAGACCCATCATTGCATCTAGATGGCAGCTTTCTAGCTTTTAATATCCCAGGCACTACTCGCCAAAGTAGGATGTGGAACAATATTTTGTATAGTATATTATGCCAATTGAGCTTGATGTCCCCTGCGACTATGGTCCCAACCCCGCAGGTTCAACTACTGGGTCCCTCTGGGTAGCTGGCTGTGACCAGGCTGCCCCTTGTCACCTCTACTATACACCTGGGAATTTTGATCGTTCACATAAACTTATACAACCACTGTCTACCAACCCTATATATGTTCTTGGATACTCTCCCCATTTCATAGACTTATCTAATAGTTCAGCCTGTCCACCCATCTATCCATCCATATACCCATGTTTGCCTTCACTGACAGTGTAGTACTATATGTGCAAAAGGGTTCATATTTGTTGTCTGTACCTCTCATGTACCTCTCTATGTCTTTCTTATCCTCAATGGTGCCATATTGGTCACTCACATTTGGTACATTGCCCTTCTCTTCACTCAAGTCAATACTTATCTCTATCTGTCTAACACCTTCCCTTCTCTCCCCTTCTACCCCTGGTAACCAACAAAGAAAATGTCTTTCTATAGAGAAACCTTTCCTTAACTTTTACAATAATGGACTAATACAATATTTGTCCTTTTGTGATTGACTTATTTTACTCAGCATAATGTCCTCCAAGTTCATCCACGTTATGTGGTGTTTTGCAGATTCTACATTATTCTTAAGCGTTGCATAGTATTCCGTTGTGTGTATATACCATACTTTGGTTATCCATTCCTCAGTTGATAGACACCTATAGGTTGTTTCCATCTTTTGACTATTGTAAATAGTGCTGCGATGAACATGGGGTGTGC
Source organism: Orycteropus afer afer (assembly GCF_000298275.1). Lineage (NCBI taxonomy): Eukaryota > Metazoa > Chordata > Mammalia > Tubulidentata > Orycteropodidae > Orycteropus > Orycteropus afer. The sequence continues at coordinate 7,238,515 of NW_006921737.1, read as the reverse complement.
ATATATGTGTTGTTGTCACGGCTCTTACTTCTTTAGGGTATATACCTAGTAATGG
>NW_006921737.1:7186376-7236801 GCF_000298275.1 Orycteropus afer afer | reverse complement strand
TTCCTATTTTGCTGAGAGTTTTGATCAAGAATGGGTGTTGGATTTTATCAGATGCCTTTTCTGCATCAATTGATATGATCATGTTGGTGGTTCTCCTTTGGTTTATTTACGTGGTGGATGAGCATTCCTAATTTATATTATAGACGCTGAACATTGATCCAACCAAAATTATAATATAATTATTATGAGGAGGAAAGGAAGGGTTTTGTTTTGTTATTGTTTTTGGGAAAACGGGCAGATACCTAGCTAAATACTCATTTTCTATGTTGGGAAGTCAATGTTTAATGCGTAAAACTGGGGGAAAATTTTAAAAAATTTATATTTACCTTCTTACCTACGTATAAGGTAGGTAAGAAGGTAAATACCAAAACACTGCAGAAGTTGAAATGGTTGCTTGTGGTGAGTGGAGTGAGGAGGAAGGTGGGACACTGCAGTTTAAAAGCCTTCTAGAATTATTTGTGCCTATATAACTAAATTTAAAAAAAAAAAAAAAAAGTTGTTTCAATCTTTCTCTATTCCTGCCTATTCCTCATTGAATTCATTTCACAAAAATATATTGCTCACTCTTTGTGTGGCTAGCCCTCTTGACAGGCATTTTGACTGTATGTTGATTGAATATGCATCCTTAACTTTCCGAATTCATCTGTAGGAGGTAAAAGAAGAGAAAGGCCTTAAGATAGTGTGGAGGTACCTACCACTCCATGCATTGGACATAGACTCTAGAGTCAATGTGATAAAGAAGACCTAAATCTACTTTGTTTCCAAACCAAACCACTGCCATCGAGTCAGTTCCAACTCATAGTTACCCTAGGACAGAGTAGAACTGCCCCATAGGGTTTCCAAGGCTGTAAATCTTTATGGAAGCAGACTGACTCATCTTCCTCCCACAGAGTAGTTGGTGAGTTCAAACAGCTAACCTTTTTGGCCACTACACCACCAGAGCTCCTTTCCTCAGTGTCAGTTCCTGCAGTCTTCTTGTCTATGCATGTCTTATTCGGCCTTGTGATTCGATTTTCGAAAAATGTGTAGTTTTTACAAAAGATGGCCCATAAATGTTAGTCCAGGTTTTTATTCATTATTCTGCCAGAAGAATAGTGATCAAGGGAAATTCTTCGTACACCCTTATTTTTGTATTATGTGCAGACTTTAGATGTTAAACCCTTAGTAAATTGCAACTCCAGTAGACAGAGGCAAATGAGATATGACCTCACAGGCAAGGAGCTTATATTCTGGTGGGAAGGGTAATACACTTATATAGGTAACTATTAAATAGCCCAAACAAGTTTAAAACAAAAACCTCCAACGGTGTGAGGTAAAAAGGACCTTGTATGTTCAGAAGAGAGAAAAGATCTATATCTGTAGAGAGAAGAATGGAAAAAGAAATCAGGAACCAGGATGTGAAAAATGGGTGGTTTTAGAATAGACTGGCCTCCCTGAATTATGAAATGTGCATATGTAAAATAGGGCAGCAGGAGGTTAAATATGACTGGAAAACAATGCCAGTGCCTCAGTGTGGGAAACCTGGATGGCCAGCCAGAAGAGTAGTAGCATGGCATATGAAGGAAATGGTGTATACTGGAAAGAAATTAGTTCTGACTCTGCTTTTTCGCTGAGTTGTCTTGGTCATGAAGTTCTGTGTCTTTGCTCTATATGTACAAATTAGAGAGAAAATGCTTCCTAGAATGTTTAACATTAAAAGAGGAATACTGGGTGATACATTCAGTGCCTGATTCATACGGTCAGTACTTCATCCCCCCATCCAAAAAGAATAACAAAAATTGTTTTGCACAGGAAACTTATGAGCAAAAACGTGACATTACTGGTGCTTTGAGTGGATTTGTAGGGTTGTAGAGGTTCTAGAGCAGGCTGGCCTATAGCAAGAGTGGCTGCAGGAGTTCAGATAATTGAATGAAGGTCTGAGCTAGAGCAGTGCCTATAACAATTGAAATAAGGGACTGAATAGAAGCATTGCAAACATAAAAATCAACAGAATGTCCAAAATAAGGGAGGTGGTGTTACTAAGGGTAACAATGGTTTCAGTAATGGAAATAAGTTTACAGGTGCTGCTGTTTTTGATAATAGGGAATACATGCAATTGAGTTTTGAAATTTTGGAGTGCCTACTGGATATCCTAGTAGAGACATTCATCAAGTATTGAAAGTGTAGAGGTGAAATTCAGAGAGATAATTAAGCTAGAGGGAGATATGGGAGGTGCTTTGGGACTGTGGGCCTGAATGAAAGAAGACTGGGTACAGAGAGTTGACCTGTTCTTGTCTAAGATATGAGAAGAAGAAGAAAGAGCCAGAGAAATCAGTGGATGTATAGAATGGTTCTTTATGGATATGAAATGAAAATAAAGTTCAAGAGAAGATTAGGTTAATAATTTTAAATTTTGCAGAACTCAAGGAAGGTCATTGGATTTTGGGATTCCCTTGTCAATTGTTAAAGGAGCTCTGGTGGGACAGTGGTTAAGGCATTTAACTGCTAACTAGAAGGTTAGCGGTTCAAAGTTACTAGCAGCCGCTTCACAGGAGAAAATTGAGGCAGTCTGCTTCCATAAAGATTTACAGCCTCGGAAAGCCGCTGGGGGCAGTTCTACTCTACTATAGGGTTGCTGAGTCAGAATCGATGGCAGGGGTTTGGTTTGGTTTGTCATTTGTGAGACAGTTAAGTTTTTAGAGCAGTGAGAGTGACTAGAAGCCAGATTGCAAAGATTCAAGTTTTTAAGCAGATGTCAAGGTGTGCTAGAGATGGTGACTGCTTGAAGGAAAGAATGAGAGGAAGTTTGGAGCTGATAATTCTCTGCCTTAGGGGCAGTCCTGTGCATCATAGGAGGTTTAGCTACATTCCTGCCTGTCTCCCCACCAGATGCCTGTTCCACCACCACCCCAACTGTGACAACCAAACATGTTTGCGGACATTGTCAAATACCCCCTAGGGCAACATTCCTTGGATTGAGAACTGCTGGTTTGCAGGGTTGAATAAGGATTGCTTGCTGCTGCTGCTTCTACCCACTGCCAGTAATCCCTTTTACTGCCACGCTGTTCTGTCTGATACTGATGTGTTAAGCATCCTTGTAGGTAGGTGGGAAAGGAGTTAGTCCAGAAGTTGGTAGAACACCACAGGCCACCAGAGGATTAGTGAGACAGGTACATGAAGAGAGTAGGAGAAAACAAGAGCAAAACCACTGTTACAAGAGGCATCCTTGAAGTTAGGATGAATAGAGAATTTTTTTTTAAGTAAATGAAGATTATTTTAGCTCACATTAGAGCTTCTTACTAAGAAGGGAGCAAAGGACATCAGAGAATGAAGTAGACAAGGCTAATATGGGGGGTTTATGAAAATTATAGAAAATTTAAATAACCCCTGTGGGGATTGATTAACATACAGGAAAGTAAAAGCAGTACTGAGCAGTAAAAGTATCTGACCTTCCTGACGCTGTTTTTTGTTTGTGCATTTTGCTGTCTAGATTTACCTACTAATCCACATTATAATCCATTTTACTTTGCTTTTTCCTCATCATGGTCTGTTCCATATTTTTAATGCTACATAATAGTCTGTAGATATTTTTTTTTCCTTTAATTTACTAAACAACCCTCCAGCTATTGATTGTTTTATTCATTGTTTTAACTGTTCCCAGTTCTTGATGCTGTTTTAAGTTGTAGCAGACATTCTTATGCTTAGAGCTTTGCTGAACTTTTTTAGTGACCCAGGAAGGATTTTATGTAGTACTTAACCCACTAGCCACTCCTCGTAAGGAAGGTTGGGCATTCTACTTCCGTAGTGATACCACCTTGGAAACCCAAGGAGGGGTCGCTATGAGTCGGGTCCAACTCATAACAAAATACACTAACAACAACAAAGTAAGAAACCTATTTGCTTAATTGTCACCTTCTCGGTGAGGTATTCTCTGAAATATCACATTTAAAATTGCAACCTTCATCTCTATTTTTCTTCATAGCACTTCCAAAATACATACTAGCTGTTTGACTGTTTTGGTTTGTACACCAGTACCTTGAATAGTGCCTGGCACATAAATTCTTGTTGGATGATGGAGGGCTTTTCCAATATCTTTGAGCAAGATAGATTTGGAATAGTGTCAGTAGGAACAGATATTTGTGGAAGCCAGTGGGAGAATAATTGCATTGACTGCTCTTTGGAATCTTGGGGCTAGGAAACAAGATAAATCCATCAGGACCAATGAATTAATTAGAAGATTGGAGGTTTAGCACCAGAGATATCAACAGAAGCATATTCTTCTGGAAAAAAGAGCATGAGGAAGGCATAAGGTAAATAAGTTGTGGTAGGGAAGGGAATTACCCAGAGTTTAGATACTGAAAATGAAACCCTTTGGGAATTAATAGTAGCAAGGTTGATAGACCACTCCGTTTTTCTGGAAATGGACTGTGTCACTGTGTTATCTAATGCAGAGCCCCTTTCATGGCAAACAGTCCCTTCTAAGTTTGTTATCTTTGATTCATACTGAATGTATATGTCAAGTTTTGTTTTCAATGTTTTTGTTGTTGTTAAGACTAGCTGTAACAATCACAGTAATCAGAGAGTGAATAATGTCTGTCAGACAATTAGTTAAGCAGAGTTAGTGACAGTGTCAACCCAAGCTGAAAGTTGAACTTACCGAAAAGTTCCCTAATTGAGTGTAGTTGATGGAGTTCTTAACTGAATCATTCATTCAAGTATCTATCTTGCAGTCACTTTACTCAGAGTAGAGCAGCTTGGTAAATATATGAAACATTTAACATAGCATAAGTTAAGTTTATTTTATGCAACTCTTGTGGGGCTGCTCTTGAGTATAGAAATTAACAGTAGTTTTGTGTTATGGCAGCCTTAGTTGTTACTCTGAACTAGTGTGTGATTCTTCTATTGGTTATAGGTTTACCACTGTAACGTATTTTTAGCTTTAAAATTCCAGTTTTTCTCAGGTGAATTGTTAATAACAAACAGTTGTGACTTTCTAGACAAAAACTCTGGAGAGAGAGTTAAAGTGATTATTTCTCACATTTGCCAGTGGATGTGTATTATTTATACTTTGTTGCTGTTGTTATGTGCTGTTGAGTCAGACCTGACTCACAGCAACCCCTCCTTGGGTTTCCAAGGCAGTATTACTATGGAAGTATATTACCCAACCTTCCTTCCAAGGAGTGGCTGGTGAGTTTGAACCACCAGCCTCCTGGTTATCAGTCAAGTGCCTTAGGCACTGTGCTATCAGAGCTCCCATTTATTCTTTAGTTTCTTTAATTTCAAACCATGATAATGATCTGAAACATAACCTTCTTTGAGAATCTCTGAGATACTTTACCATTCAACTCATTGCTTAGTAATTATAAATATGAGGGTTTCCAAGGATATTAATGTTATAAGGAAAGCAATAATAAAGGAATACTCAAGATGAGGAAATGGTTGATAGAAAGCATAATCTATTATTCTGCTACTGTATTTGATTCTTCAGATGCATTTTTTTCTAATTCTGCAAAATAGTACTTCTCAAAATAGTAGCCCTATTCACAGGTTATAAAATTAAGGCTCAGAGCAGTTAAGAAACTTGTGTAACATCACATAGTTAGGAAATAAAGTGCTAAGATTTGAACCCAGATCTCTTCAACTGTATATTTCACCATCTACCAAACTAACAAGAAAGGACAGTCATGCCGAGGGTTAGAACTTCAGAAGTTTATCAGCATAGCTCCTGAAGAGGCTAACCACTTGAAAGCTATGCCAAAGTATAGTGAAGTACATGAGATTGTGCAGGGTGCCATTATGTACCTCATCCCTATTTATCTTAAACTTCAAAATTCTTTCATCTTCTGTGAACAATTCAATATAGATTGTATATTGTGTTATAGCAGGTGCTAAGGGCATAAGTAAGCCTTCTAGAAGTAATGGTGGAACAGAAGTTGCTGTGGTCTTTAAAGAAGAATCCACACTTTATCCAAATTAATTAGCTTCTAATGAGGAGAAGTCATTAGAAAGAGAACCGCATAAAGGAGATTTCATGTTTTCAGTCCTATCCCAGGAATGCCTGTTACATACGTATATCTTCATAACCTTTATGTGTTTATAATACATGTTTTTAATCATAGGAGCTGAGGAAAGGTATTTGTTTATTTAAAAAAAAAGATTTTTTTTAACTTGAAGTTCTTGGTACTGAGTGCTTTATTCAAAATAGGATTTGATGATTATATTGACACATTTTAAATAGTATGGCATTTGTATTCATTTTTCTGTGAAGTTGACTTTGGAAATTTTGAGAGTACTTCTTCCGCGTACTAAAGTTGGAGGAAGATACTTGCATGGGCTAGAGTGACTGGTTCTTCCCTTTTCAATATAATTCACTACAGTTACCACATGGTGTAACTTATTTTAAGAGAATCTCCTACTAAGCCTTGTTTCTGTTGAAAACCAGGCTAAAACCATCCTCCTTGCACATCCTCATTATTTGCTGTTAGCATAGTATTAACTATTTTAAGATCCTAGGTTTCTCTGAATCTTGGTTAAAAGAACTTTTGTGGGGAGGGCTCCTGCAGTTTTCATTTACCTCTTCATGACCTTTTATGAGTAAATTACATGCCTGAAGAAATGGGGTACTACACAGGCCAAATTTCTGCTGCAGAGCCTCTTTTTTGAGAGCAATCAGGATAGAACTGTTACATAAGACATAAAGGACTAAGCCTGTGCCTGGAAGGCAGAATGTATATATTCACCAGATTTTTTTTGCTTGCAGGGAGAATGCTGGAGAACCAGACTCCTGGAGCACTTTGTCCTATGAAATACCCTATGAAGACTGTTCTGTGAGGCATCATCGAGAATTGGACATCTATACATTAACCTCTGAATCTCAATCACATCATGAACCCCCATTTCCTGGAGATAGTTGTACTGGACATATTTTTAAACTTAGGAACATCCAAGAGCAGTTAATGGTAAGGAAGAAAGTTTCTCATTTCAGGCTTTTGTGAGGTTCACCTCTTCTTTTCCCCCATAAAAACAAAACAAAATAAACAAACCCATAGCAACCCCCATTGGGTTTCTGAGGCTATAAATCTTTATGGAAGTAGATCGCCCCATCTTCCTTCCATGGAGCATTTGAACCACTGACCTTCTGCTTAGCAGCCAAATGCCTTATACACCACCAGAGCTCCTTCTTTTCCCCCATCCAAAAACCAAACTCACTGCTGTCAAGTTGATTGGACTCATCACAACGCCTCCTTGGGTTTCCCAGGTGGTATTTCTACAGAAGTAGATTGCCTAGTCTTCTTTTTGAGGAGTGGCTCGTGGATTTGAACCACCAGCCTTCTGGTTAGCAGTCAGATGCCTTAGGCACTACACCACCATGGACCTTGCTAAATTAGTATGTAAAAATGCTTCCCCCAAAACTGAAATCTGCAAAGCAGTAATCACAGTATTAGGTGTTACCACTTACAGATACAGAATAAGCATTAGAGTTATAGCAATAGGGAGACTAGAGAATTTTTTGTTGGGTTTTTGTCAGATTTTTTTTAATAATGAGAGCTATACACACACCCACATGTTAAAGATACAGAAACACACAGCAACTGGAGCTAAATTTTCCTGGCATAAAAGGAAATTTGTCTGTGTTTGGTTTAACTTTATGAAATTAAGTGAGCAAAATAATTTCTGAGATTGTTGCTAACAAACAAAAATCAAGTTTACCCAGGAATAAAGCCTTTTCACAAGTATTTCAGTGAGTAATGGTAGTGTAACTATATTTAAATTGATAGTTATATGGAAAAAATGTCACTAAAAAACAATAAAGGTTTTATAACCCACTCAAGCCTTGAAGATAAAGTTGCTGCCAGACATAAAAACATTACAGACTCCCCTAGTAGCATTTATTATGGATAATATAAACGTCACATTGGTACATCTCTCTTGACCATGACATCTGAAAAGCTAAGTTTAAATAATTTTTTCACCCAATTTAGTTTAGAGCAGATTTGATTTGGAAACAGCTTGACAATAATTTCATTAAAGGTTATCTAGGGTCAGCTCAGTGCCAGAGGCTTCTTTGGGAGTAGGCATTTTTGAAACAAGCAGGCCAAGAGGCTTCATAGCAGGATTGTGTGGTATGACTGCCTCTGCCTTTCAGAATCATGCTTGTCAGAACAGGTGTCATTTGTCATTTTGTTTTCCTGTGAATGTACTGCCAGGAATTCAGAATGTCCTTCACAGCTCTTCTTGCTAGGTAGATGATAGTCTATTTGACTATGGGAATGGTTAACAGGAAGGCCTGAGAAATTAAAAATGTGGAAGGATGCATGTGTTAGGTACTTTCTAAATTCTTTTAGCCACATCTCTTGTTTCGCAGGTCACTGTTCCATAATGTTCATTCTTCATTAGATTTAATGACCTGCTTTCATAGCTTTAAGAAGATAATCACATTCTCAGAAACAGAATCAAGCTACTTTTGAATACGCTAAGGGGTAGTGCCTAAGGCATTTGGCTGCTAACCAGATGGCTGGCAGTTCAAACCTACTAGCCACTCCTCAGAAGGAAGACTTGGGCAATCTACTTCCATAGAGATACTGCCTTGGAATCCCAAGGAGGGGTCGCTATGAGTCGAGTTTGACTTGACAGCAGTAAGTTTGGGTTTTTTTTTTTGGAAGGGGTATAACACTGAAGCTTTTAGTGAAAATCCATTTTTCTTGTACTCACTTATAGAAGGACTTTAGCACATTTCACATTTACCTGGGTAAACTTTTATAATAGAGTAAGTAAACAGGAACATTTTACTTGAAGGAGTGCTTTATAAGAGGTCAGTAAATTTACTTTATAAGAGGTGAGTAAATGAATGAGAGGATGGAGGAGAGTAGATCATGCTTGGGATTATTGCAGTAGATCAGATAGTGAATGAAGAACAGACCACTTGTTTTTAAAGTGCTGAGCACATAATATTTTTAAGAATACTAAAATTTTTATAATGAAGGCAAACTCACCCTAATAAATCAATTGTGCTCTTTTTACTCCATTTCTTCTTAGGGCTTATTTTCATGCATATGTGATTTATCTTAGAGTTGCAAAAAGTATTTTTAAGATGACGTGGAATATGCTCAGGCCACAGTCCCCTGTGAAAATAATTAGGATGTAGGATTATTAATGTTATATGTTGTCATTTATTTAATATTCATTGTTGAATAACAGAGTAGTTGCTTTCATTAAAAAAAAAAAAGACAATCTACCATGCCACTATTCTTGAAATTAATAACCCATAACTAAAATTGTTAAGCTAGATTGGGTGGTGCATATTGTTAGGATTAAAGCACAAGGTGTAATTCCTCAGTGAATATTTAGAGTACAGGAGCATCTGGCTGCACATTAAGATTGAAGACTTAATTGAAGACCACATTGGTTAGGATTTGTTTTTACTTGCAGATATGAGGCAGGATGGAAACAGCAGCCTCTGTCCCTCTAAAGACCCTATACAAAGTATCTGTACTAGCTGCTCATTTGAGGATACTCATCTGTGCTTTTTTAAAAATAAGATTTTTGTAGTAGCTTGAATGATTGGGTGGGAACTTTGGGCAGTGAGTTTATATTAATGGGGGAAGAGTAACTCAGGGAAGGTGAGAATGGTTGCACAACTCAAAGAGTATAATCAGTGTCACTAAATTGTGCATGTAAAAACTGTTGAATGACTGTGTGTTCTGCTGTGTATATTCTCAACAACAAAAATTAAGATAAATTGCTAGAAAAAATGAAGCTGTTGAGGCTCAGTTTTAATCTACTCTACAAAATAAGTTTAGTATATAGGAAATAATCATCATGTGTATTCTCTGCCATTTTTAACACCCCAGGAGATGTGCAGGTGTAAGATAAGAAAATTATATCAGGAACAAGAGAAAATTGACTTTTATTTGTTTAGACCAATTCTATCATATGACCTTCGAAGAGCCAAAATAGCATTGAGTTCTTTCTAACCAGCTCATTGCTTGTAACTGTTGGTGACATTTTTTCCCATGGACAATTTTTTAAAACTATGTTTTATTTCTTCCTAGAAAACAAACCTCAAGCAGATGGACAGTCTTATGCCCTTAATGGTTACAGCACGGGATCCTTCAAGTCTTCCCAGTGCCCCAGACATAGTAGACAGCCAGTCTCTTCACAGTGTATTAGAGCGCATGGATAGCCAGCACCTTCCTTCCCCTCCTAAATTTACAGGTAGCACTCCATGCTGCCAGGGGAGCCCTGCCAAAGGGCAGATTGATTTGTTAAGTGTAGTTAAGGAAGAGAACACAGACTGTTCCTGTAAGGAAAAAAATAAAGGCGTGGAGAGAAAAGGGGAAGAGGTGGAGCCAGCACCCATTGTGGACTCTGGAACTGTGTCTGATCCAGACAGCTGCCTTCAGAGTATGCCTGAATGTGGAAAAAAGGGCATGGAAGCCTCTCCCTCCTGTGGAAACAGAAATGAAGAAACTGGAGCAAAACCTTCTGGAATGACTGCAGACCAAGAGTCATTGAGCAATGGAGACAATGTCTTACAAGAAGACCTGGTCACAGAGCCAGGCACAGCCCAGCATTTCTCTGGAGGTGAACTGGCCATCCGTGCAACAGATGTTAATGTCCCAGAGTCTGCAGAGGAAATGGGACATGTTCTCATGAACTCAGATACCACCTTCCAGACGAATGTGCTTGAAGTACGGGAAAGTACGAAGGAAAGAACTAAAAACATTAATATCAGCACAATTGGAGCCTCTGATGTAAAAGTCACAAGTAAGCCTGTGGATCAAACCAGTGTTCTAAACTGTGTCTCTGCTGTCAGTTTCCTGGATGATGATAAACCTGCTGCGTCTTTACTTGGATTTAGTAATGGAGAAACCTCCATTGGAAATATTGCAGAAACAGAAACTTCAAGGAGAAAGTATGAAGAGAGTACTGATGCTTTAGTAGACCAGAACTCTCTGGTAATTCCAGCTGCTCCAAAAGACAAGCTATTAGATGAATCAGAACCTGATAATCCCTTAGCAAGCAACTGTGAGGCAGTATCACCCTCTGATTTAACTTTTCCCGGGCCAGAAAAAGAAAACCAGAAATCAGAAACTAATTCATCTCATGTTCAAAGACAGGGAAACAAGTCACCCGTCGGTCCGACAATTGGAGATGATAAGCTTTATGCTGAGCTTTCATGTCAACAGAACACGGTGACTTTTAATGGTGAATTGGCAAAACATTATGATGACATAGTTGCCTGGCCTGAACACAACATAACAGGGCAGACTGTCACACAAGGTCCACCTCCTGCGGTCTTCTCTGAAGACCCACAGGCTAACACAGTCATCTCTGATCGTGTACAAAATCCCCAGGAACATGTGGATCATTGTCCTCCCGAAGTTAGAGACATAGAGTGCCAAGGAGAAGATTTGAATCTAGATACACCTTTAACAAATATGCATGATGTGGCTTTGCATCCACATGCAGTTGTCCCCAAAGCTGAGAAAGAACTGGTGCCAGACCAGGCAGTGACATCAGACAGCACTTTCTCTCTTGCAGCCAGGCCAGGCAATGAATCAGTAACCAAAGGTGACGCACTTTCTCTTGTCCCCTCCCAGAAAGAAAAAGGAACAGCAACTTCTGAACTACATCAGTGTACAGACTGTAGAGATGATCCAGGTGGAGATTTGTGTGATCCCAATAAGCAGCCACTAGAAGACAGTGCAGCTGGCCTGTCTGCTACAGATCTCCAGCCCGGCATGGGAAATACCAGTCCCGTGGGACTTGGTGGGCAGCATGAAGATCCCTGCCCCTCAGCACCTCCAGAAGTTCTGAGCATCAGGGGACTGGGCACTGATTCTTCCCTACTAAATGTGAGTAAGGCTACTTTGGCCGCTGATTCAGTTTTGACTGAAGAAGGAAAAAATCTGATGGTTTCAGAAAGCTCTGCAGCTCAGAAACAAGATGATAAGGACAAAGCAGTGATTTGCCCCTTCATCAAGGAAGATACTCTTTCTTCAAGAACATTACAGGAAAAGCAGAGAGCACTACCTTCTGGACAGGAAGAACTGAGATTCCATGAAGAACCTACTTTAGCTGCCTGTGCTGAGGGCAGTGCACTTCAACACAGTAATTCACTGGGCACACCCTCTGCCTTTCTTAATGCAGAAACTAAACATAACAAGGAAGTAGCCCCACAAGGCTCACTGCTGACTGAAGGTGGAGCTGCACAGAACTTGGTGCCACCACAAGCAAGTCTGACTATAGATTCGAGACAGGAAGCCTTGGGTCCAGAGCAGAGCAGCCCACCTCGGTTACCTGATGCATCTGAAGCTCCTAATTACAAACAGTCTTTTGCTCAGGATGCTGGAGTAAAGGACGCGCAATCCCAGGGAGAAACTACTGCTTGTGAGGTGAGTGGAAATGGGTCATTGGATGATGCAGTGGCTAGTGCTCAAGAAGGTATTATTGAGACCAGAAGAAAGGATATAGCACGTGGCACCCAAGACATCCCTGCTTCAGAAGTCTTGTTGAGCCAGGAGAAGAATATGATCCTGGGTTTGCCAGGAGTTTTGCCAGACAAAGGTATGACCAACCTACAGGCAGCTACAACCCCAGGAGTGCTACCTCTTGACTGGGAGAAAGTGAAGCTGGAGGGAGTGGATCAGAGCTGTACGGTGGGCAACTCCAAGGAAGCACAAGTTGTTGATGAAGCAAATCATGATCTGCTGCAGCCGATTGCCAAGGAGCTCCCTGCAGACACAGGGCTCTCAACCACTGAAAACAAGGCCACACTTGGTATGAAGGAAGTCACACAGGCCACAGCCCTGTGCAAGGAAATGAGTGTTCCCACTCTGTCCAGCATTGTGTCTGCCAAAACTGTGGCTCTGCCTAAGGGAGCAGACTTGATAGAGGATGCTGCAAGTCGAATAGTGAATGCTGTCATAGAACACGTCAAGGCCTCAGGAGCACTGATTACTGATGGGGAAGTCAGTCACGGACCACTGTCCAGTCCTTCTGAGTCAGGCCCTATGGGTGAACAGCTAAAGAATGTGTCTACTGAGAAAGTGAATATTTTCGTGCCGGGGAAGACCCCACCACTGGTCAATAGTCATGGAGAAGCCACTGACAACGTTACAATGTGTTTTGCTGCAAAGGAGGAGCCAGAGAATATTATTCTGCCTGTCCAAGGACCAGAATCGGCAACAGGTAAGCAAAACAGAATACAGAATTTACAAGTTGAGAAACAAATTTCTTTTAAGAGTCTCTGTGATGTGATGGAAATCATATGTTGTTGTTTTTGTTGTTGCTTTGTGCCATTAGGTTGGACCCTACTCTTAGAGACCCCTCCTTGGGTTTCCGAGGCAGTATCACTACAGAAGTAGGTTGCCCAACCTTCCTTCTGAGGAGTGGCTAGTGGGTTTGAACCACCAGCTGTCTGGTTAGCAGACAAGTGCCTTAGGCACTATGCTACTTTTATTTAGAGGTAGTGTGCTCACTTGGTAGATTACCAAGTTAATAGTCACCATCATCAGAAGAGGCACATCATCTCTGATGGTTGGGTAGATTTTGCTTCCTGTATTACAGATTCCCCCTGGCTTGATAGCTTAAAACTCTGTCACACTGGAGAAGTTACAATGTTCCAAACATGGAAAACAATGGCTGGATCACAGGTGCTCCAAAATGATAAAGGGATTTAGTAAATATTTGTATTTACATGGCTTAGTCCTTTTCTCTAGGGCCATGGAAAAAGTACTGAAAAATATAACTGGGAAGTTTCTGCTGTATCTGTTTTTTATTTACAAGCCTGAAACCCCCTTCTTCCCGTATCATCCTAGTCAGCTTTCTGAACACACTTAAGAGTCAGGAGTGGGTTCATGAGCAGCTATAACTATCATGCTAAACTGCTGACCTAATATCCAAAGTAGTGATACTAGGTAATTGGTGAGAGTGAGGGGTAGGAATAAGGAGTTCCCCTTCTTTGACTGCCTGAAGAGCAGGCCTCCAGTTGCATTGCTTGTTGCTTTTGGGCAATAGTCTGGGAATTCAGGGCTGTGCACAGTACAGGGGGTAGGATGCAGGATTTCCGCCCAAGCCCAGTCAGCTGAGCTGCTGTCACAGGGCAGACCTTGTGTCTGCTTATCTGGGTGAAGCAGCTGCATTGAGCAGCCTGTTGGGCTCAGTGCAGCTGCTTCACCAAGAAGCCTATTTCTATCTATGGGTAACCATGTCCAGAGAGAGCAAAGAGAAACCACCACTGCTCAGTGGAAATAAACTATCTGCATAAAACTTCTTCAAATTGAGGTTGAGCCTGAAGCTGAAACTGGAGTTGGGCTTGGTATTGACTCCTGAAGTCTTTAAAGGTCAGTTTGATTCAGACTATTATGTCACCACCTGTTACCAGATACAGAGGATCTATCTCCATGCTTGCCCTTAGGCTCTTGTAGGTAAAAAGTACCCTGTTTCGCTTTTATCATTGTTTTCTTCTGTTTAATGTTTGAAGATCTTTCTAAATGTAGTACTTGTTAAGAGTATGGGGGTAGGAAAGGGGAGGGTGAAGAGAAATGAACAAATAGATCAAGAAAAGAAGTCATGTTGTTCTTATCCAAAGCCTCTTAGGAAGAAAAGCAGTTTAAACCCAGTGGTCATTTTCCCCAAAAAGGGTTTTCAACCATTTATAGTTTTTTTTTTTTTTTTTTTTTCTGCAAATGAAGAATTTAAGGAACTGACTGAAGTGGTATTTTTGGTGACTTCAGGTTTTCAGTTTTGAGGGATCATTTGGATTATTCATGATAGAAATTTGTTGGCTCCTATCTTAGAACTTAAATGAGCAGGTCTCTAATTTTTAAAACTCAGGCACAACAAGAAGTCTATTTTGGGGGCCCTGGCAGGTTGACATTTCAGAAGAATGGGAGTGGCTGTAAACTGATGCCTGGCTATATTCTTCTCATTTGAGTACTGTGTCTTTGGCCACATAGGCTGGAATTATTTCACTTTCTGGCTCAGTCAGAATTTATTTAACCTAAGAAAGAGCAAACTGTGTGGGGTTTTTGTTTGTGGTACTGTACGATAAAAGGTTTTTTAAAAAAAAAGGGAGAATTTCAGACTGGTTTTTAATAATTCATAAATATTGTAGAGATGCCAACAAATTATTTTTAAGATTTTAAGGCTTTAGGAAGGGAAACAAGATGCATGAAGTTTCAACAGTGTATGCATCTTGGGTAAGTATTTATGTGTGGGTAGGTTACTTGTTTTGCTACCAAAAGAAGGCATATATGCTTGGTGTACTCATAGTCTCAGTCTACAGACAGAAATAGTGGTGAAGAAATCGGGACTTTCTTCAGAAAATTGGCAGGGTTAGGGAAAGCCCCTAGTCACATTGCCCGGGAGAAAAAGCACCCGAATGAGCTCAAAGCCAAAGGGTATTTTCTAGGACATCTACAATCCATTCATGGATTTAACCATACACCATAATTCCTAATGTTAGGAATTGGAAGACAGGTGTTTAACTGCTGATTTGGATGTTGCCACATTTCTCCCTTACATCTGTACAGCATTGACTTCTTGTTTTTATTTACTGCTAGAGATAAAGCCAGATAGAAATTAAAATGGGGAAAACCCAAAATTTCTGGGTAGAAAGAGGGAAGGTGGCCCTTCAGCCATTAAGAGCATTGATCACTATGCTTTGGGATGTTGGTGTTGCACCACTGAGCCAGACCAGTCTTGCAGAGGTTACTAACAGCCCTCAGGTCTCAGTAATCACTGTTTACCATTGTGACTGGTTGTGACTTGCCAAGATACATATTTTCAGTTGATGGGATATAGGAAAGTTATGCCAAAAATTACATCTCCAAATAAATAATATCAAAACTATCAACAATGAAAAAATTACTCTCACTTAGAAATGTTTTGATCGAGGGATACTGCTAAGGGTATTGCTTAGTCAATTTCTTTTCCATTTCTTTTAACTTTAATCACATTTTATGAAATGCAAGACAGACTTTGGTTTTTTGGGCAAGGAAGTTTGCTTATCCATTTTTAAACTGCTAGTTAGGTATTATAAGAGCAAAGAAAGAGGAAAGGTAATTTATAAATGTTCATTGTAGGAATGTAACTTTTCTAAATCTCAAGTTGTTACTTTTGTTAGTTCTGAACATGTTGTCTCTGACTCATGACAGCCTTATGAATAACAGAATAAAGTGTTGTGCAGTCCTGTGCCATCTTCCAAATTACCTTTGTATTTGTCATAGTGTGCTACTAGAATAGAGTCTTAATTAATGTAACTTAATTCTTTAGTGAAAGAAACTTCTCTGCCTTTTGGTGTAGGGAGCAATTTTCTCTTCCAGAGTAGAGGCACCACTAGATGAATAACAATCACAGAAAATTTTCCATGTGGAATTGATATGACAGTTTCACTGTTTGGATTATCAAGGTGAATTTTCACTGTGCCATCATCAGTCCTGTGTAAGAAAGCATCAGAAGCTGAAATTTGCCTCAGATACTATTTTATCACTTCCTGTATTTGCTTAACCATACAGAGGCAAACATTAACAAAAACCACTGCTGTTTTGTCGCTTGAGTGTGATCAGCAAGAAGATAACATAATCTTAAATGTTTAAAAATATTTTTTCTTAAGAAAAGGAATTGCTACTTTGGGATTATGTTTTGGTTTGGAAAGAAATAAGACTTAAAGCCAAAAATGATAATTTACTGAGCTCACTTAGTTCTTGTCAGTTGCAGTGGTAGGTATAGGTAGATCAGGGAGTAAAGTACATTTTAGAAGAAAGTCAGACTTGTCCCAAAGGCTTTGTTTCATTCTCGGTAGCTTTTTCCTTTTTTTGTTTTTTGTGGAGAAAGTTTTGTTTTGGGTTTGTTGGGTGTGTATGTGTGAGAAAACATACACAGCAAAACTTGCTCCCATTCCACAGTTTGTAGACACAATAATCTTCTCATTCTGTCATTATCTTCGTTGTCTCTGTTCTCGCTGTTTCACTTCCATTTACTTAAACTCCCCTAACCTTCTCATCTGAGCTTTAAATTTGCTTTTCCCTTTTTGTCTTATACTGATACGTCCTGGCTTTTTTGATGATGGGCAAAATAGGCCACTGACTTTCAGCCATTAGTCTGTTCCCTTAAATCTTAGGAATTTACTTTTTCATACACAAGTCAGCCCCACACTCATAGATTGGTCATAAAAAGTCAGTAGTGAAAATGGAAGTTCAATAAACATTGAATTGAATCCTCCCTTAGCACAAGACCCACAAAAGAGTTAAATTGTGATCATTAACTGCTTTTAGGGAAAACCATACAGCAGTGTGGCAAAGGAATAGGCTTAGCACAGGGTCAGAAAGGACACCAGCTGCTGAAAGCAAAATAATATTTTTCCATTTAAGACAAACAAAATGCATGATCCCCAGAGCATGTTGTGTAAATAGTAAGGCTCAAGAATCAATTTTTCAGATGCACTCTGTAACCTAACTTTCTTATTCTCTTCAGAAATGCCAGACACGAAAGCTGAAGATGAAGTAGACTTTCTGAGTAATTCCAAAGAGAGTTCAGTTTCTGAAGAGGTGGCTGTAGAACACATAGTTACACCTAAGATAAAACAATGCCCGAAGACCCAGGCGGTAAGTGGCATCAGTAAGTCTATATGAGCACAAAATGTGTTTAGCTTGGTCTGTGGCATCTGATTTATGGACTTGTTTTTTGTTTGGGAGATTGTTTTCCCAAAAACAATATTTTTTGCCTTCTCTCTTGTTCTGTTACATAAATGGGGATACATGACTGCAGTTCAGCTTTCATGAATGGTGTGTACTGTACAGCAGAGTTTCAGAATGGGCCCTCCTATTGAATCCCTTGGGAGCTCTGGTAGCATAGTGGCTAAAAGCACTTGACTGCTAACCAGAAGGCTGGCGGTTCAAACCCACCAGCCACTCCTCGGAAGGAAGTTTGGGCAATCCTACTTCCGTAGTGATACTGCCTCGGAAACCCAAGGAGGGGTCGCTATGAGTCGGGGCCGACTCGACGGCAAAACAACAACAACAACAACATTGAATCCCTTGGAGATTAGAATGAAAAAGATTCCCTATGAATTAAAAATGTTTAAATTTGTGGTCCACCTTAAAGTGTAAGAAAATGAGAGTCACCACAGAAAGACTCTGTTAACCCTTTTCAAATTTGATTCTTCTTTCTTTATGTAGAAACTGATTAACAAAATGAGATTTTCATTTATAGCTCAATATAGTCATGCTTTACTTAATGACCATGATACATTCTGTAAAATAAGATGTTACATGATTTGGACACTGTGGAAGTGCTATATTGTAGTCTGGCCCTTTCTTTAAGCATCTTGAACAAGCATTGTGCCTTAGGCGTGATCATCGTCATTATCATCATCGTCATGCTGACAAAGAAGGAGATTTGCTTTTGTATCGGTCCTCAATCCACTTCATTAGCAACTTTTCCATGTCTGATACAGATCTCTGACATTGTTGTTACCTTGTGGCTGTCAGTGGAGCTGAACTTTAATAAGAGCCTGGAAAATTTTTTCTTTGTTTTTAAGAATCGTAGTAATTGTTGAGTGCAGGAGTGGGATATGACTAAATCGTGAACTGTAGAATTCTCTGATTTTCCACTTTTGTGTAGTTTGATGACTTACTTTCATTTCCATATTGATAATTCTTCTTTACCTCTTGCTACTGCTATCACTAGCACAGGTTTTGCTGAGTTTGGGAGATACAGTGCACTTCATGGTAATACTTCCAAAAGAAAATTAAACAGAGGTAATAGTAATGCTACAACACTCAAGTAACATGGAGTACACAAGGTTGGATGCTGCTGCCTATGAGTGGAAGCATACACTATTAAACTTTTTAGATAGAAAATACAATACATTACATAAACCAGTAACATAGATGTTTATTATGTCTATCAAGAATAAGTATTATAGGTTATATATGTACTGTACCATTATATGCCTTGTAGCACAATTGCTTTATATACAAGAGGCACACATGACACACATGTAGTTTGTGGGAAGCTGTTGTGTTCACTGCATCCCTTTCTCCAACTGAGATTTCTGAACACTGTATAACCTTATGGGACCATGGATGTATATGTAGTCATACGTTGCCTGAATGTACATTATATAAGACATGACTCTACTATGGTCTAATATATGAAGTATGCCATTTTTACAATGGAAATGAAACAGTTCAGTAATTTTTTAAATCACAGCTTTATTGAGATATAATTCACATTCCATAAAATCCTTCCATTTTAAAGTGAACAGTTACGTTAAGTATATTCATAAAATTACACAGCCATCATCACTACCTAATTTTAAAGCATTTCCATTACCCCAGAAAGCAATATCATATTTATTAGCAGTCATTCCCCTTTCCCACCCCCACCTCCTGGAAACTACTAATCTACTTTCTTTATCTCTGAATTTGCATATTCTGGACACATTTCATGTAAATGTAATCACCTAATATGTGGTCTTTTGTGACTGTTTTGTTTAATTCAACATAGTGTTTTTCAGGTTCATCTTTGTTGTAGCATGTGTCACTACTTCATTCCTTTTTCTTTTCACATAATATTCCATTGTATAAACTATATGATACTTTGGTGGACATTTTGATTGTTTCTACTTTTTGGCTACTGAGAATAATACTGCTATCAATATTTATAAGTAAATTTTGTGTGGACATATTTTCATAGATGGGAGTCTGTGAAATTGCTGGGTGTATAGTAATTCTACGTTTAATATTTCAGTTGTTGTTGTTGTTGTTGTTGTGTGCCGTCAAGTCGCCCCCGACTCATAGCGACCCCTCCTTGGGTTTCCGAGGCAGTATCACTACGGAAGTAGGATTGCCCAACCTTCCTTCCGAGGAGTGGCTGGTGGGTTTGAACCGCCAGCCGTCTGGTTATTTCAGTAAGTTTTAAAAAATGTTTTCAAAGTCTTGATTATTATTTTTCTTTTGTTTAAGACTGTTAACTTTTAAAATATAAGAATTTATTAAACTTGTTTAAACAGTACCCTAAGCTTTAATTCCATGCTGTACAAAGAAAAATTTTTAGGAAACTAATCAAATTACAGTCTAAATAATACTGCCTTTCACAAAGTCAGTCTTCTTTTGGGTAGATTTGACAGTGCTCTGTTTTTCTCTTCAGAGGGCTAATTTCCAGTCCCCCTCCAAAGTTAGTAAGTAAACAGAACTGTACTATCCCAAATTGTTCAAGTGAACTGTGATAAGCAAGTTTCATTTTATTGCACTACTGTGTTGGAAAGATGCTCACTGCTCTAACCTGCCCCCTTACTACAGATTGTATTCACGGACTGATGCTTGGGTGGCTACTTGTATAACTGAAAAACCAAATGCATTGTTCAGACAAATGTTGCTTTTGTCCCTGGGAAAATAAAAGAATACCTCTATGGGTATATGTGTCTTTGCTTCCAAAAACCCTCAAAAAGGGAAGGAAAAAAATTCACATTTTTGAGTTCAATGCTTCTGTTTCTTGGTCCTCCATTTTAACATGTTGTTGTTGTTATGTGCTGGTGAGTCAGACCCGACTCATAGCGACCCCTCCTTGGGTTTCCCAGGCAGTACCACTAGGGAAGTAGATTGCCCCATCTTCTTCCAAGGAGTGTCTGGTGGGTTTGAACTTGCCAGCCTTAGTAGTTGGATATCTGCCATACAAAATGAGGAATAATTTTTCATTCCTTAAGATGTTTGACACATTATGCTATAAATAAACTCTTACTTTTGAGATTATTACGTAATGGTTAAAATCATGGCTCCTATAAGAATGAGGCCATATCAATGTTAATGTTTCTATATAGCCTCAGAGAAAATATACACGTATATTAAATGCTGCAAGTTTCTCTCTTGCAGCTCTTAACTGATAATTCTTCACTGTGTAGAAAATCGTTCATAATTTAGAAGGCCACATTATGAATTTGTACATAATATGGTTCTTTCCAGTGACCATTGTATCAGTATCTTACACTTGTGATTTGTGACATATTGCTGTAGCTTTAATAGCAGTAACAATTTAATATTCAGCATTATCCCCTCTTACATATTTTACTAATTTCAAAGTTCTCAGATACCTTTTGTTGTCTTCATTTTACTTGCTTTTCTCTGTGAATTAGAACAGTGCCTAGCACACCACAGTGCAGCTTAGCATTATTATTATTATTATTATTATTATTATTATTATTATTATTACTGCTACTACTGATAACAATTAGTTTTACAACTTCACACCCCAACATTCTTTTTCACTCATTTAAGTAACCAGTAGCATGTAAACATAAAACCAGTTGCATCAACTTAATTCTGAAAGCAATCAAGACTCAATTACTGCTTCTTGAACATACGTTATAAAAAACATAAGGATTAGAATTACATATTACATAAATTGGGAGACATGGAGCTTATTTTATTTCTCAGACCTTTAGAATTTAAAAGGAGCTTTGGTGATATAGTGCATAGTGCCTGAGGCATTTGACTGCTAACCAGAAGGTTGGTGGGTCAAGCCCACCAGCCACCCTGTGGAAGGAAGACTGGGCAATCTATTTCCATACAGATTTACCACCTCAGAAACCCAGTGGGGGTCACTGTGAGTCGAAATTGACTCAGTGGCAGTGAATTTGGTTTTTGGTTTTGGTTTAGAATTTGAATAAACATTAAAGACTATCTGAAGTCTTAACACCTGCGCCTTTAGAACAGCAGAGTTAAGTGACTTGCCTTGTCTCACAACTAGTTACTTGTAAACTAGACTAGAACCCAGCTTCTGTTCTTGTAATATTTCCACTATAGCTTTGTTTCTTGAAGAGACGTTCTGAGGGTTCACGCTGAGGGAATCCAATTCACTTGACCTAGAGTAGGTATTTGCATTTTAAGCAAGAACCCCCTGAATGATTATTATATACACCAAAATTTTAAAAAGCATTACATTATATTCCCATATGTTCAGTGTTAATTGGAGGAATTCCTTAGGACAGGATCTAAGTTAATTCACTTCAAAATTGGTATCATGTTCTTTTTTTTATGTCATCAAAATACATGTTCCTTTTTCTTAGTAATTCATTGTATTGTTGTTCAGAATATGCACAGCAAAACATACACCATTTCAAAAATTTTGCCATGTACAATTCCAAAAAGAAAAAAAAAATAAAACCACTCATTGCTGTCGAGTTGTATCCAATTCACAATGACCCCCTCCTTGGGTTTCTGAGGCAGTATCACTACGGAACTAGATTCCCCAGTCTTCCTTCCTAGGAGTAGCTTGTGGCTTTGAACCACCAGGCTTCTGGTTAGCAGTCAGGTGGTTTAGGCACTATGCCACCAGAGCTCCTATATACAGTTCAGTGACATTGATTTCATTCTTCAAGTTGTACAACCATACCCACCTTCCTTTTTCCAAGTTGTTCCTTCATTATCGTAAATTCACTGCCCCTAAGTTTTCTATTGCTATTCCTGACTCTTCTTTTTCCTCTGTTGCTCCAGGCAAATAGAGACCAATTGTTGTACCTTGGATGGCCACTTGCAAGTTTTTAGGGCCCCAGAACTGTGCAAGAACTAAGAGGTAGAACAGCAGCACTACACCTGTTAGGCTCGTTAACTGGGATGTTCCATGAAACCATGATCCTAACCGTCCAAAGCAAGGAACTGAATCCCATGTGGTGTTTGAGTGTACATAAATAGCCTCAGCAGCTATTCTTTACTGTTGTTGTAGTAAATATATCTATCATACTACTTTTGCTATTTCAACTTTTTGCAGGTCTGCAACTTAACTGACAGCAATTACATTAACCGGCCGTGTAGCCCTACCCTTATCAGTGCAATTTTTTCATCACCGTAAACTGAAACTTAGTGTTCCATAAATAATAATTGCCTCTTTTCTCCACTCTCCTGACCCTCAACTGCTATCAAATCAATTTCGAGTCACAGTGACTCTTTAGGACAGAGTAGAACTGGCCCATGGGGTTTCCAAGGCTGTAAATCTTTACAGAAGCGGACTACCTCATCTTTCTTGTGTGGAGTGCCTGCTGAGTTTGAATTGCCAACCTTTTGGTTACCAGCCAAATTCTTCAATCACTGCACCACCAGTGCTCTATTCCCACCCCTGGTAACCACTAACAAACTTTGATCTCCATACATTTCCCTGTTCTATATAAGTGAGGTTAAACAATATTTGTCCTTTTGTGATTGGCTTATTTGACTCAGCATGTAATGTATTCAGGCTTCTTTGATGCTGTACCATGAATGAAACTTCGTTTCTCTAATGGCTCAGTTGTATTCCAGTGTATATATGTACTACATTTTGTTTATCCCTTCATCCATTGATGGGCATTTAGGTTGTTTCCACATTTTGACTATTGTGAATAGTGCTGCAATGAACATTGATGTACAGGTGTTTGTTTGAGTCTCTAGTCTCAAGTCTTTTGGATATATACCTAGTAGTGGAATTGCTGAGTCATATGGTAGTTCTGTTTTTAGGTTTTTTTAGGAGTTGCCACAGTGCTTTCCACAATGGCTGTACCATTTTGCATTCCCAGTCAGCAAATCTCACTAACATTTGTTACTTCCTTTTTTTATATATTGCTTTTAATCATAGCCCTCATAGTTGGAGTGAAATGGTATCTCATTGTGGTTTTGATTTGCATCTCTCTAATGGCTAATGATACTGAGCATCTTTTCATGTATTTGGTGGCCATTTGAATGTCCTCTTTGGTGAATGTCTATTCAAGACCTTTGCCCATTTTATGTTTGGGTTATTTGTCCTTTTGTTGTTAAGTTGTTGAAGTTTTGTACATACATTTCAGTTATTAGGTTCTTGTCAGCTAATATGGTTGCCAAAGATATTCTCCCAATTGGTATCTTGTCTTTTCACTTTTTTGGCAAAATCTATTGATGAGCAAAATTTAATTTTTATGAAGTCTCACTTATTTGTCTTTTGATGTTTGTACTTGTGTTCTCATATTAGATAATCCATTGTGGAAAGCTAGGTCTGACAGTGTTGCCTCTGCTTGTTTTTCTAAGAATGTTAGGGTTTTAGTTTGCACATTTAAGTTCTTGATCCATTTTGAACATGGATCTTGTTTAATTTTTCTGCATGTGGAAATCCAGTTCCCTTGGGACCATTTACTGAAGAGACTCTTCTTTCTCCATCAAATGGACTTAGCATCCTTGTCAAAAATCATTTAACATAGATGGTATTTTTTTATCTGGACTCTCAGTTCTATTCCACTGAACTTTGTGTCTTCTGTTTTACCAATACTGTTGTTGTTGTTGTTACGTGCGGTGGAGTCAGACCCGACTCATAACGACCCCTCCTTGGGTGTCTGAGGCACTATCACTACGGAAGTAGATTACCCAACCTTCCTTCCGAGGAGTGGCCTTCTGGTTAGCAGGCAAGTGCCTTAGGCACTACGCTACCAGAGCTCCCTGTACCAATACTTCTTGTTGTTGTTATTTGCCGTCGAGTCGACCCCGACTCATAGCCACCCTTCCTTGGGTTTCCAAGGCAGTATCACTACAGAAGTAGGATTGCCCAACCTTCCTTCCGAGGAATGACTGGTGGGTTTGAACCGCCAGCCTTCTGGTTAGCAGTCAAGTGCCTTAGGCACTATGCTACCAGAGCTCCTGTACCAATACTAGTCTCTTTTAATTTCTATAGCTGTATGATATGTTTCAAAATCAGGAAATGTTAGTCATCCTATCTTTTTCTTCTCTTTCAACCTTGCTCTTAGCAATTTGGGGCCTTTTACCATTCCATATAAAGCTGAAGGTTATTTTTTACATTTGTATAAAATAGATTGTTGGAATTTTGATTGAGATTGCATTTAATCTGTAGATTGTTTTGGGTAGTTTTGACATCTTGACAACTTTAAGTTTTCTATTCCATTAACATAAGACATCTTTCCATTTATTTAAACATTTAATCTCTTTCAGCAGTGTTTTATTATTTTCATAGTGTAAGTTTTTCATCTTCCTGGTTAAATTTATTTTTAGGTATTTTATTATCTTAGATGCTATTGTAAATGGAATTGTTTCTTTAGTTTCATTTTCAGATTTCTTATTGCTGGTGTATAGAAACCCAAAAGATTTTTGTTTGTTGACCTTTACCCTGGAACTTTGCTAAATTGAGTCTTTGGGATTTTTGTATACACTTACAACTTGCTTATCAGCTTTCTCATTACCTGACATTTCTCATTTATAACAATAGTGAAAATTGACCGACCGTTTAGTGTATTACTAACATACATCTGGCAGTAACAAACACCAAGGTGTGAGACAAGAGTAACCCTAGCTGTAATGGTTAAAGTTACGTGTCCACTTGGCTGGGCCTTGATTCTCAGTGATTTGGCAGTTATGTATTGATGTAGTTATCCTTCATTTTGTGGTGTGTTCTGGCCATCACCTATTTTCACTTAATACTGATTTTTACATAATAGCCTTAGTCTTTGGAGCCTAACCATGTTGATAAGTGAGGAGTGGGTGTCTAGAATCATGTCATTTGACAGTAAATATGGTTTTACTTCTGTTTGTCTGATCTGGATGTCTTTTATTTCTTTTTCTTATTTTATTGCTCTGACTAGGACTTCTAATACAATATTGAGTAGAAATATTGAGATTAGGCACCCTTGTCTTTTTCCTGATTTGAAGGGGAAATTTCTCAGTTATTTTCCATTAAGTATAATATTAGCTGTTTGCTTTTCATATATGCCCTGAATCATTGAGGAACTTCTATTCCAATCTTCCTGAGGGTTTTCATCAAGAAAGCATGTTGGATTTTATCAAATGCTTTTTCTGTAGTCATAGAGATGATCATATGGTTCTTTTCTTTTGTTTTATTGATATGATTATTATATTGATTGATTTTTTTTTTTTTTTAAACATTGAACTATGCCTTCATTCCTGAAATAAATCCCACTTGATCATGATATAAGACTTATCATGTTGTTGGATTCTGTTCACTAGTATTTTGTTGAGCATTTTTGTATCTATATTCGTAAGGGATATCAGCCTGTAATTTTCTTTTCTTGTGGTATCTTTATCCTGTTCTGCTATCGAGGTTATGTTTGCTTCACAGAACAAATTAGGGAATATTCCTTCCTCTTTTATCTTTTGGAAGACTTTGAACAAGAGTACATGTCAGTTCTTTTCTAAATGTTTGGTAGAATACCCCAGTGAAGTCTTCTGTCTAGGACTTCTTTTCCTTGGGAGGTTTTTGATCACTGATTGAATTTTTTCACTTGTTATGGTCTGTTGAGACTTTATTTTGTCTTGAGTGAATTTATGTAGTTTGTGTATTTCTAAGAATTCATCCATTTCATCTGGGTTATCCAGTTTGTTGTTGCACAGTTCATAATGTTCTATCATAATTCTTTTTATTTGTATCAGATCAGTTGTAATGTGTCCTCTTTAATTTTGGTTGTTTGCATCTTTTTCCCCCTTTTGTCAGTCTAGCTAAAAGATAATCGGTTTCTTTGATGTTTTCAAAGAACCACCTTCTGGTTTTGTTGATTTTCTCTATTGTTTTTCTGTTTCACATTTTGATCTTTGTTATTTCCTTTCTTCTGGAAGGTTTAGGTTTATAGTCCTATGTTCTTACTGTGATCTCTTTAGTGTGAGTTAATATAATCAAGATGGTATTCTCCAAAGAGTTTGCTTTGGGTGCAGTTACTAAACTTTTCCATACCTCCTGTTTATTTCTTGCAAAAGATCTGAAGTGGTAAGTGTTGAGGGGAAAGCAGGAGATGCAATTAAATGCTTAAGTCCAGGTAAGAAAGCCCTCTGCTACCATTCACTTTGAGTGTGCACCATGATGGCCAGGAAAGAATTCTGACTCCTATTTCATTGTTCTGGTCAAACTAACACATTTCGTGTGATATAAAAATCTTTTCAATATCTAACCAAGTTTATTAGGAAGGTGCTCTCCTCACTAGGGTATCTTGTTAATTGAGGTATCTCTATAATAATTTCTTTTCCAAATGCTCATTGCTTCAAGATTATCAGCCATTTAAAATAGTCTAGCAGTCCAGTATATCTTGTCAGCATGCCCATGGTCCTAGCAGGCAGACACTTGGGAACAAATATGCTAAGTCACAACTGTAAAATTTCATATGTTGTGTGTTAGATTATTGGGAAAGTCTATTCCTCATTTACCATACCCTCCTGTAAAAACTGCGAGGAGGCCACATGTTCTGACCTCCTCTAATCTCACAAGAGGAAGACAGCAGTAACCCAAGGCCTATTACTGAAAGGCCAAACATGCTGCCTCCCTCCAGCCCTTTCACCAACCGTTCCTCCCAAAGCACCCACCACCTCTCTCCTGGGTTCGATAATTCACTGCAGTGGCCACACAGAACTCACAGATTACAGGGTTTATTAGGGAAGCACCAGGCTACAACTCAAGTTCAGGAAGAACACTCAGTCTCTCTCCCAGCCCACCGTCCCTCAGCCAAGAGTCTCTCACAGTCTCTTTCCGGGGTGCGTGTCTCTTGTGTCTCTTTCCCAGCAACGCATGTCTCAGGAGCCCGTGTCTCTTTCAGCAGCAAGTCTTCCTCGACCAGCAGTCCGAGAGAGTTCTGCTTCCAGGAGGCCTCCTTTTGAGCCCGGCAGGGTGGTCAGACTAGCCAATTATAGCATCAGAACTCTAAGCACCTGAGAGAGAGTGGGCACCTCCCAGAACATTGTTTTGTGCCTCTCCCAACAGAAATATTCCAGGTGGACACCTTCAGCAATCAGGAGCTCCTCACTTGCTCATAGAAAATCCCACCTTGGAGTTTACAAAGACTTATGGGTAGAAAAGCCACACAAAGTAATTTACTACACTGCACCTCCTCAATCAAGAAAACATTTTAAATCGGAACTGTGCCCACTCCCTTTTTATAACTACACAGCCAAGCATCAAATTAACTGAATTTCCATTCTTAATTATTTTTATGACAGCATTAATATCTGTTTCTTCGGGGTTGTAGTAAAGGCAATGTTGGTGTCATATTATGTCCTGTTTTATCTTCCCTTTGAAATAATTCTGTAATTTTATTTATTTTAATGGGGAACTATATTTTCTCTTGTCTCAGGAGGTGAGCTTTCATTTCCAATCCTGCTCTAAGAGTCTTGTTTAAAAGCTTTTATGTTTTGGATGTGCCTCATAGCCTTCATGCTCAGCTGCCAGAGCAGAATATGACAGTACTTAAACTATTTGGTAATTAATTTAACAAGCTATAACACTGATAGTCAAAGTGGCTTTTATATCCCACTTATTATTTAAGAGCTTTTGATTTTAAAAAAATTGTTTTTAATAATGTCTACTATTATATTTGAAATATATAGATTTGTGGTATGTGCAGGACCTAGGAAAAGGTAGATTGGTCTTTTTGTGAGTTGCCAGTAAGTCTTCTCTGAATACATTTGGCATTTAAGAAAACCAACCTTCCCTGTCCTCCCCTAATCAATTACCGCTTTTGGTTCACAGCTAGAGCTAGCATTAACTACATGGAAACTTTTATTTATTTATTTTTCCAAATAATTTTTTTGTTGTGATTTTGGTGAAAATTTATAGAACAGATTGGTTTTCTGTTGAGCAATTCTTCCATGTTTTATGACATTGATTGCAGTCCCTACAGTGTAGCAGCATTCTTCCCACTTCCTCCCCATATTTATTGTTCCTGTTTCTTCTTTCCTAGCTCTCCTGCCTTTTGAGCTTTATTTGTGGGCACATGCTGCCCTTTTACTCTTATATAGTTGATTGTTCTAAGGCGAGCATACTTCCCTCATGTTACCTTCCACCTTTATGGTCCTGTGTATCATTTGGCTGAAAGTTCAGCCATGGAGGGGGTCATTTCATTTCCAGGCTTGAAGGGTGTCTAAGCGCTGTAGTCATGGGAGTTCCACAGTCTCTATCAGACTAGTAGCCTGGACTTTCTGATTATTTTAAGTATTGTTGCTTTTTTTTTTTTTTTCCCTCCCACTATATCCGAGACAAGGAGCTCTGATGGCATAGTGGTTAACACATAGGGCTACTAAGCAGAAGTCAGCAGTTGGAACCTACCAGCTCATCCACAGGAGAAAGATGAGGCAGTTCTGCTTTGTTTGTAGAGTCACTGTGAGATGAAATCAACTTGATGGCAAGGTGCTGGGTTGAATTGGGTATATCTAGGATCTCCTATTGTGATTCCTTTGAGAGTAGTCAGCAGCGGTAGCTACGTACCATCTACTTCTGGTCTCATGGAGATGGAGGCTGAGGTGTTCACATGGTTCATTAGTCTTTTGGACTGTTTCTTACATCTTTGATTTTATTCACTTTTCTTTATTCCAGATGGGAAGAAACCAATAGTTGTACCTTAGATGACTACTCACAAGCTTTTAAGACCCCAGTTGCTACTCGACAAAGTAGGGTGTGTAGAACGTTGTCTTTGTGGGCTGTGTTATGCCAGTTGACCTTGATGTCCCTCAAAACTATGGTCCTGAGCCCCCAGGCCCAGCGACTCATTGCAAACACAGCTTTTTCACATATATTTTTGGGAAACTCTCTCTCCTCTGAAATGCAAAGTTTCCATGAAATTATGTAATGGCTGCTTCTGCAAATATTTTTAGTAGATTGTTGGAAAAAAGAAGTGCCTCAGAGAACCCCAGATTATAAAGCCATGAATGGCAAAACTATATATAAGCTTAGTGTAAAAATATCCAAAGATAATGTAAAGGATATAATTATGATCTGGCTATACATATTCAAATGATCTTTATTTAATTTCTTCTGTTTTCTCCTCTGTATAATGGTTAGATAATCACTTAAGTTTTTTTCAGCTCCTAATTTTTGGTCAGTACAATTCTAAAATGATTGGAATAAATTAATAAATACATGTGTTGCACCAAAAAGACAATCATGAGGAACTTTCACAAAATTACCTTCTTTTACAGCCAAATTCTTTTTCTTTTTTTTTTCTTTTCATTTTTAATTGTGATTTGGGTGAAAGCTTACTGAGTAAATTCAGTTTCCATACAACAGTTCATACGCATTTTGTTTTATGACACTGATTTTAATCCCCATAATATAACAGCTCTCTTCCTACTTCTTCCCTGTGTCTTTCTTTCCTGTGCATTCCTGCTTTCTGAGCCATCTCCTTGTGTATATATTGCCCTTCTGATTTCCCATGGTTGATTGTTCTAAGAAGTGTACCTACTTCATGTAAATGTTCACCTTATATGCCTATTTGTTGTTGGGTTGGAAGCCACGGGAGCAGTTCAGTTCCAGGCCTGAAAGGGTACTTAAGTAGGCCTCATGTTCTCAGGGATTTCACCAGTTTCTATCAGACCAGTCAACTTGGTCTTTTTCTTTATGATTTTGAGTTTTATTCCACATTTTTCTCCCACTCTTTCTAGAATCTCCTATTTTGATCCCTTTCCAAGTGGTTGACAATGGTAGTCAGGTACCATCTAGTTCTCCTGGTCTCAGGGTCATGTAAGCTGTAGTTTGCATGGTTCACTAGTCCCTTGAACTAATCGTTTCCATGTGTTTTAGTTTTCTTCCTTCTCCTTTGCTCCGGACAAGGGGAGAACAATTGTTGCATCTTAGATGGCTATTTGCATGCTTAAGACCCCAGTTGCTACTCACCAAATTAGGATGTAGAACAGTGTTTTTATGTAGTAGGTTATGCTCATTGATGTAGCCAAATTCTTAACTCATCACTTTTTCCTTGAACATTTTCCAAGATATTTTGTTCTGAGGCCTTAAAATAAATACAGTGTATCTTTTTTTTCCCTCATAGAACTACTGAATCATTGTCATGTATGCATTTTAGAGAAGTTTGTGTGTGGTTTGTTTTTTTCTTCCTGTTGAGACAAAAGAACTGAATCTGATTGTTATCACTCTTCCTGCCCATTTCTTACCAATCCTCATTTCTTTATCTTCTGTTCATTCTTATCTCAGTTGAAAATTCAGAATAATGATGCCTACTTCATGGGCTAGTCATCCTAACTAGAATGTATGTTAGTGTAGGTCTGGCATGGAATTATTGTTGTTATGTGTCATCAAATTGGTTTCAACTCAAAGTCACCCTGTGTACAACAGAATGAAACATTGCCAAGTCTTGCGCTATCCTCACCTTTGCTATATTTGAGCACACTGTTGCAGCCACTATGTCAATCTGTCTTATTGAGGGTCTTCCTCATTTTTGCTGACCCACTAATTTACCAAGCATGATGTCCATTTCTAGGGACAGGTTCATTCTGATAACATGACCGTAATGTTGCTGTGGTAGTCAAGATTATGTGTTAACTTGGCTAGGCTTGATTTTGAGTGGTTAGGCAGTTGGTGGTACTTACTCCCCATGATGAGACTAGCATTCGGTTCCATGATGGAATCTGCCATGAGCAGCTGAGTAGCTGCTTTATGTGGTCTGCTTTCCGTATATAAACAGAAGCTTTGGGAATGGTCTGTAGCTTGGTGACATGCTTGAACCCTGCATGTAGCCAAGTCGTTGTTGTTCAACAGCCTGCCATGCCCTGCCAGTCTTGGGAGTTTTTCTGGACTTCAATTAGTGGCCTGCCGGGTTGTTTGGTAATATTAGGACTGTGCCTTTTTACTTGTCGACCTTGGGTTTGTCAATTTCAGCAGCAAGTAGCCACCTGAGTGAAGAAAAGCCTCCACCTTCAGTGGGCCGGAAGCAAGAGGCAGAGTTGAAGCCCAAGGTCAAGGGGTTTAAACCAGCCCCTCGACATGGCACTTTGAATTTGGACTTCTGACCTCCCAAACTGGAGGAAAATAAACTGCTGTTTCTTAAAGCCATCCCATTTATGGTATTTTTCTGTTGGAGCAGCATGAAGTAACCAAAACAGTCACCATCTTTATGTAAGGAACATTCTAGCTGTATTTATTCCAAGAAAGATTCATTCGTTCTCTGGTATATCCATCATTCTTTGCCAACTCTCTAATTCAAAGACATGAGTTTTTCTTCAGGCTCCTTTGTTCATTGTCCAGCTCTCACATGCATATGAGGCAGTGGAAAATACCATGGCTTGGGTCAGGCACACCTTAGTCCTCAAAGTGACATCTTTGCTTTTGAACACTTTAAAGAGGTCTTTTGCAGTAGAGTTGCCCATTGCAGTTCGTTGTTTGATTTCTTGACTTCTGCTTCCATAGGAGTTGATTGTGAATCCATGTAAAAGGAAATCTTTGACAACTTTAATCTTTTCTCCGTTTATCACGTTGTT
Source organism: Orycteropus afer afer (assembly GCF_000298275.1). Classification (NCBI taxonomy): domain Eukaryota; kingdom Metazoa; phylum Chordata; class Mammalia; order Tubulidentata; family Orycteropodidae; genus Orycteropus; species Orycteropus afer. Next base: position 7,204,603 of record NW_006921737.1, on the reverse strand, counting down.
GCTTATTGATCTAGTTGTGAGGATTTTGTTTTCTTTATGTTGATGTGTATCCATACTGAGGGTGGTGGGTCGTTTTGGATCTTTATCAGTAAGTGTTTCAAGTTCTCTTCACTTTAGCAAGCAAGGTTGTTTCAGTGTGTCACAGGTTGTTTATGACTCTTCTCTAATCCTTCTTCATATAGTTCAGCTTTTCTAATGATTTACAAAACATGCAGATTGAATAAATATAGTAAAAGGATGCAGCCCTGATGAACACACATTTCCTGATTTTAAACCACACAACATCCCTTTGTTTTTCATTCCTCTTTGCTCTGGTTGTGGACAGTGATAATTGCGTCTTAGATGACCATTCACAAGCATGGAATAGGCGTTTTATAAGTGGTAGATGTAATTCTAATCTCATTTTAAACTATAGCACAGAAATATTGGACTCACTTGTGATGCTGTGTAGAAAAATGATTTAAATAGGTTATGGTAAAAATGCTTTTTGAAGAAACTGCCAATTATATCAGGCTGTAATGGTATTCATTTAAATTACTGTGTCACTTTATGTTTACGGTGAGTGCGTGTTATTTATTCAGCACTTGATTCAACAAACATTCATTGAGCTCTGCACTAGGCATTAGCATATACTGGAATGAAAAGAGGCCAGTCTCAAAAGCTCATATTCCAGTGGGAAGAGACAGTTATTAAACCAGTAAATAAGACCCATTCTATTAAGTGTTCAAATACAGATAAATAGGGATTGCTGATGAATATATGTCTTTCAGTGAGATAGATGTAAATTCATCTCTCTAAGCTTCCATACACCTTCTGTTAGGGAGGAATGTTTATAAAGAGTGGTGTTTTGGTTATCTAGTGCCACTCTGACAGGAATATATACCACAAATTGGTGAGCTTGAACAAACAGGACCTTATTCTCTCACAGTTTGGGAGGCTATTCGCCGAAGTGCCAGGCTTTCAGGGCTGGGCGAAAGCCCCTCAACCTTGGGCTTCAGGTCTGCCTCCTGCTCCCAGCCCACTGAAGCTGGAGGCTTTTCTTCACTCAGACAGCTGCTGGCTGCTGAAGCTGACAAACCCAAGGTCCACAAGTAAAAAGGCACAGTCCCAATGTTACCAAACAATGTGGCAGACCATTTATTTAAGTCCAAAGTCCCACGATTGGCAGGGCACAGCAGGCTGCTGAACAATGACTTGGCTACATGCAGAGTTCAAGAGTGCCATAAGCAAGAGACCATTCCCCAAGGCTTCTTATATACAGGAAGCAGAACACATCCCTAAGGCAGCTACTCAGCTGCTCACAGTAGATTCCACCATAGCGTTGATTACCGGTCTTGTCATGGGGAATACTGCATCCAGCTAACCAGCCACTCATCCAGGCCCAGCCAAGTTGACACACAAACTTAACAACCACAAACGGTATATTGTTTTTATACTTTCTGCCTCTGGTAGCTTTCTGAGTTTCATTTTAAAGGGTGATTGCATTTTGTGGGAGTGAAACCAAAAAAACAAACTCACTGCTGTCGAGTTGGATCCAACTCATAGCGACCGGTCCTGCATTTATTTGGGTATAACCATTATTTCTACAGTAGACTTGTCTATCACTAGATGGTCTCTTAGAAAAACTATATATGGTTTCTGATTCTAAATTTTGTGTTCAATGAGCTTACTGACATAAATATGACTTAGAACTGCATGTTTTGTCTCTTAAAAGGGGTTCTGTAGTAGAAATACTAAAAGAAAAGTATAATTTAATCAGTTAAGGAATGTCTTGGTCCTTCTTAGGAGTATATTAGTTTACTTATAAAATATTGGGCAGTTATAAAATTCTCATGTTAGGTTTTGAATGAGGATTTTAAGAGGTTGCCTTGTGCTATCCTGGTAGCTGGCCCCCATAAAAGGTGCACACCATATATGGAATTGCCCACTTTATCTAGAACAAGTTTCTGGGTTACTGATAGCAGATATTTCTGGCCTCTTAGACTACTCAGTTTTATGATACAGCTTATGGTTTTGATTTCATTCATTTATGCATTTAGTAAACATTATATGAGTGTCTTTTCCTGGTCAATGTACTGCATCAAATATCTAAGGCATTAAGAAAAGTTTGGTATTGTCTCTGCCCTCAGTGCACTTAGATTATGGTTAAATATACAAACAAAGCACATAATGATATAATCACAGTATATAGCTACAGTATGTAAGACATGCAGTAGGAGTTCACAGAGAGATTAATAAGTCCTTCTTGAAAAGTGCTTGTCTGAAATATGATTGTGTTTCCTTGGTGATAACCACATTGTAACACATGTGGTATAAATATTCCATTGGAAAAACTAGGGTTATATTCAGGGTGCCTTTGATGTGCTTTCCAGCCTTATAGTTCATTTTAGCTTTCACAGCATGCTGGGCCCCTCAGAGGTCATAGAATTGCCTAAGAATTGCTAAAGCAGCCTGATTTGCAAGGTAACTAATCTGGAGATAATCCAGGGTTTAAAACAAAAAATTCCCAATGACAAAATGAAGAAAGTAACATTACCAACAGAAGTATGAAGAATAGAAATACTCTGTAGTGTGTGAACCATGTGAGAATTTAAAAGAATGGTACCAAAGAATTTGTTTCTGTCAAGTCAATTTCCAACTCATGGCGACCCTATGTGTTACAGACTAGAACTGCTCCACAGAGTTGTCAGGTCTTTCATCTGTGCACTGCTGGGTATGTTCAAACCACCAGTTTACAGGTTAGCAATTGTGTGCAAACTATTTGCACCACCAAGGGACCTAAAAGGAATAGTACCTCTGTTTAAATATTTCCATTCAGCCATGTCAATTCTGTGTTTTCCCTCTTTATCTCTTTAAATTCTTGCAGAAACATAGACATTTTGCTTGCATTCTGAGTTCCCTAAAAGCCATTTCACTGCTTATAAACTCACTGTGTGTGACGTTGTCTTAAGTATTCCCCCCAAGTTAGTTGATGCTGAAAGTACTTTCCATAAAGTTCACTACAGAGAAGGATCTTGTGAGCATGTGTAAAATATCCTAAGTTTAAGCTTTAAACCATAACTTAAGTAAGCCAAAATATTTATTGTGTTGATTTTTCTTTATCTGTAGTTGACATTCTGTACTGGCTGAGTCATCAGGATTGATATATACTTAAGTTTTTGAAAGCTTAGTCATTCTGAGGTTAGAGTTTGGGGCTGAACCGAAGCATAATAATAAAGTGTAGTTCCTGGATTCCTACTGAAGATAATTGCAGAGGATTATTTCTGAAACTATTTGAACTAATTATAATAGAAATAACTAGAATAAGTATATGCTTCCCAATTGGATGCTGTTTAAAATACTAATTTGAATATATCACTTTGACTTTGTACTTTCATATTTGTGAGCGATCTATCCATGTATGTGCATTTCTTTTACTGCATAATATGTGAAGTACCTTGGGAGAGACAGGCATCTGGAAAACTTTTGCTTAACCACTTTCTGAGGCAGTAAGAAATTTAGCAAGGATAAATTAGTGATAAATCAATAATTTTATTGTTTAGAATCATCTGAAAAGATTTATTAAAAAAAAAAAAAGCCAAAGCCATTGATTGATTCAGTTCCAACACAGTAAATATTTTGGCTTACTTAAGTTCTGGTTTCACATGTGGTGACCCCATGTGTTGCAGAACAAAACTGTGTTCCATGGGTTTTGAAGACTTTGACCTTTTAGAAGCAGATTACCAGGCCTTTGTTCTGAGGTACCTCTGGGTGGGTTTGAACCATGAACTTTTCAGGTAGTAGTTGGGCACTTATCCATTTGTCCCACCCAGGGACTCCTTTTAAAGATAGACCAATAGAAAAATATACTTGAGCTCGAAATTCCAACACCCCCCACCCCCCCCGCCTTTTGTTCATTTGCAGAAAATAGCATGGGATCATAAGATTTAAAATGGAACCATTTAATGGTCTTTTCTGTTTTTATCCAAATGATAACCTACAAAAATAAAAAAAAAAATTATGGAAATAATTGTCATAACATCTTAATACGGGGAGAAATTTGAGTGATCATGCATTCTAATCCCTTTTATTTACAAGGCAAAAACTTGAGTCTTAGAGAGTTAGAGAGCTCAAAGGGCCTGCCATTGTTCACCCAGCTAGTTAGTTAGTGGTAGTGCCAGGCCTGGGACTCTGAATCTCAGAGCCTTGCTATGGTCCAGCCCCTCTTTTCTTGTTCGCCTCTACCTTAGAGATCCCTTCTCTCTCTAAAATAAGCTTCTTAATGTCATGCAGTAAGCTGTGGGAACCCTGGGGACCTCTCTAGTGTTTCTACTGATTCCCATTTCTGTGCTTAGTGGAAATCCTTAAATAGGATAATTTGGACTGATCAGTGATTCTTCTCTATTAAATTCTTTGGTCTTTCTCTGGACATTGAGAGCAATGAGGTAAGGGTACCACTGAATATGAACACAGAATCTTGTAGTTGATGAGCGGTATGCATTGGCTGCACTGGTGACTCTACAACACACCTTTTAGCAAATTGCCATCTTATACAGATTCTTGGAGGATTCTTGGGGGCTTGTGGCTAGGTCCTGTGCAGATGACGGTGACAAGGCAATCTAGATAGTTTATAACCCATCTGTAGCATGGGTTCTTCATTTTTTTTTTTTGTATTTGGTTGTTCTGTGTTACCTGCCCATGGCAAGGGGTCTTTGGTTCCTTATGAGCCTGCATGTCAGGAATCCCGGTTTGTTTAATGTTTGCTGGCAGTGCTACAGTGGAAGAATGCTGTGAAAAGAGGAGGAGCCTTCTGCTTGCTAGGTCCTTCACTGAGAATATATCCTGGCAGCCCTGGGAAAAGCCAAATTAGAATCCTTTTTCCAATATGCTTTATCTTTCTGTTTTTACAAAAATAACTACTTGTGGGAAATGTGCCTATTGTCACTTTTATTTCTGACATCATTAATTTATTTCATTACAATCCTTTTTAATTTTGCTTCTAAAAATTCCTTTGTATTCATTTTTGCCTTGAATCATCTGCTAAGCAAAGCTCTTTTAGGCAGAAGTATCCTGGGGACAGAGTTGGTAGGGAACAGCTTTTCTCTCCCAGGGTGAGCTAGGAGCAGAGATGACTGAAGAAGAACCAGAGCCACCACCTCAGCTCAGTCCTGTTGACAGCAGAGCCAGGGTCAGACCAGTCTGGAGATGGATGCAGGAGGAAAAGCAACCACATCTGTGCAGAGTGTAATTTCCATATGTGGGCAAATAATTCTATGAGGCTCAGGAGATACTTCACTCATTCTATCCCAGGAATGGTGGGATGGCCAGGAATTGTGGGAAGCGTCAGACTGACCTGTCAGCAGAGGAAGCAGGGAGAGCACACGTGCCTGAGTCCCTTACTTTACACACTTAAAATAAAGATGCCAACAATAAATTGTGTTATGGAATCTATTCACTCCCTCCAGGAGGCATTACTGTACATTCCAAAATCAAATTGAGCCTTTAATCTGCGAACAACTATTGTTTTGTTTGCTGAACGTCATAATAAAACCTGTAATGATGTGCTGGGGGTGGCGAGTAAGATATATCCCATCCCTTCAAAAAGCTCTCGTAGCATAGTGGCTAAGGCACTTGACTGCTAACCAGAAGGCTGGCAGTTCAAACCTACCAGCCACTCCTCGGAAGGAAGATGGGGCAATCTACTTCCGTAGTGATACTGCCTCGGAAACCCAAGGAGGGGTCGCTATGAGTCGGGTCCGACTTGATGGCACATAACAACAGCAGCAACAACAGAAGAGACAGAAACGTGAACCAATAGTTGACACTTGATTCATGGACCTTAGGGGAGAAATTACCTATTGTGTGGGCTTATTTGCCTCACTGTCCTACTATTAACTTTAAGTGGCATATACCATAAAGCTTAAGTGGAAATCTCCTGAAAAGTTTCAGTCAAAGGATTTTCCCCTGTTGACAGCATTTCTTGTCTTAAAATAGGGAGCTGGTCATTTCATTGCAATTCCAGAAAGTGATGTATGTGTCATGATTGTTTTGCTGTGGAACAGTTCCTGTCCCTATTACCATTTAGCACAACACAATAGGCTATGTTCCTTCCTAGGAGCCATTAGGTTTTCCTAATAGGATGATATAAGGAGGAAAATAGAGCTCTGGCCCTCCACCCTCATTAGTGCTAAAATCTGGTGTTGTGTCTGCTTCACATCAAGCTGAATACATTGTTTTTCTCCTTGTCTGAGACTGTTCTTTCCTCCTAGAGTCAGGAAAAGGATTTAAATACTGGCTTTTTGACACTGAACTTTAATGCAATTACTGTTATAGCTGAATCCATTAATAAGGCTATCTGAAAGCTGCAGGAAGAAATACTGCTTCAAGATTGGTATATAATACAGTGCAGGAAGTGCTCTTAGATTTGCTTTTCAAGTCAAAAGACTGTCTGATAGCCTTTGAGAGTTTGTCATGGCCACTTCACCCTCCAGCTCGCCAGGCTTCTGTGAAGCCAGCAGAGGTTCTTAGGAGATACTGGCAGTGGTGAATACAGTGTATTGCTTCCTACTCACATGAGTTTTTGAGCTCATGCTGGAAACTACTGTGATTTTAGCTGTCCCCATAGGGGGATCTACTCAGTGCCTAACAATGCCAGGTTTTTTTGTTATTTTGTTTTATTCCTGATGGGACACTACTGCCATATGTCTGTTTCTTGGCAGGACTCTGTTTGGCGGGGAAGGTTGCTGGGGGCGAGGTGAGGATTAAATAAAAACAAAGTAATTCTTGCCCTTTTAAGAATATGATTTCTTAAATCAATCTTGTTTTTTTAAACTTGGACTCACCCTAGCTGTCTATAGACAGAGGACAAAGGTGAAGGTGCCTTGGAATATGACTGATGTGACAAGTTGCCTTGATCCTTCCTCTTTAAAGCTAGTTAGTGGGAACTTGGAGCAGGAAGGAGAGAGGTAGCAAAAAAGGAAAGGGAAGATAAAGGAGAGCTTTAATGTAGGGATCAGGGAGTAAAAGGATAACTAAATCTAAGTCTCTTTACAAACAACATCTGCAACTGGACAAGCTCTAAAGGCATGAAATGGCAACAGCTGTGAGGAGACCCAAGTTGTCTAAATCATCTAGCAGTTGTTCCTATAAGTTCCCCAGCATAGAGTAGGGAAGACAGAAATAGAGGAAGATGAGACTAACTTAAAAAGAAAAAAATAGCTAGCTGACTCTTCTTCCTCTGAAAAGCATTTTATCACATAACCAACTAATTTAGTCATTGAGGGGGGCAGATCATTGAACAAATCTAAGTTAAAAAGCGGAAATTGCCAAATATTTTTAAAAGCAAGTCTCTTACTTTTAGATAAACACAATTACTCAAAGGGAATTTCAACAGCTGTTGCTAAGTGAAGGCTTTACTGGGGCATCTGTAATGTAATAGACAGGACTTTAAATATTAACATCCATTTTCATTAAACGGCACTGTAGGAAGTACTTTGTCATCAATTAAAATAGACTCTAAACTGAATTGTCACCGGTTTTGAATTTGTAGCACTTAGATTGAAATTCTCTTTATATATAGAAAGATGTAGTGCTATTTTAAAATATATTTTGCATACGAGTGCAGTTACATATTAAATATTTTTTTCAGGATACCTTGCAAGATTTCTTACTTTTCTAAACTCATCTAAATTAAATGAAAGTACTTATAAAATGTATTAAGTAAAGGCAAGTGATCCATTGTTGTCCTTTTCAATTAAACCTGAGTTTTTAATAAACAAATAGTAATGAAAACATTTGACAAATGCATGTTGTTGATTTTAAGTTTTAACAAGATAGACTTTTATACAGGGGGAGGGTATTAGCCTCCCCTTCAAAACACACACACACCCACACACACATATGTTCTGATGACTATAAGGAATGACTGACCTGAGACGTAACTTACAATGGGAGGGAGAGAAAGGTGTAGGCCAAGTCTTCTACTGTGTTGTTAACTTCATTCTTTGGTACTGTGGCTGTAGTTCCTCATAATGTTATTACCTGCTCCTAGAGTGAACACCATGGTGTAATTAAGTGAGAACATTTCTACTCTGTGGAAACTTTGACAAGGGAAATCTTTTTAGAATGACAGTTTTCATATAGCTCGAGGGAAAGCTTAATTGCTGGAGCTTCTACTTGAAAGTCTGCTGTACTGTATGTCTAAAATATCCTATGTACTTGACTGCCCTCTTAAATTTTGAACAAAATTTACCCTCTTTTTGATAGTGCAGAATTATCATTATAGATAAAATGACAGTTATGTCAAAGATATATGTCAGTGGGCACTGATTCTACTAGTAGTACAGGAACTTGGAACTTGCATTAAAAAATTATTCATGTGGAGTTACCTGTTGGTCATTTGCCCCTGTCACTCAAAAATGGAGTGAGACATATTCTCCATGTGGTCTCCTGGGAAGTGCTGTTCCACTAAATTCATTAGCAGAGAGATTATTAAAACAGTCTTTTCCTAAAGAACTTTATTTGCTCCTCAGAAACCATCCCTGTTTTTCATTTTGATTTAGTTACTCTTCATTCATCAGCTTTATTCAAAGTATTATCAAGTTGTTTAGGCCTCACTTCATCTATAACTAAGTTACCAGTTTTCATAGTCTCATAAACAAGATAGCTGTCATCAGAGATTCATTCCTCTTCCCTCAAATCAACCCCCCCAACACACACACACACACACACACACACACTTTGGAATAGCTGTCAGATCTAAATTATAACTTCAAACTCTGTGATTTAGAGTTTGCTTCATAATCTTCAGAGGAGAACTTCACAGTCTGACTCCTGAGATTACTTGCATGGTCCTATCAGCTGCGTGTTTCCATCCTGCAGTCTACCTGCCAACCACATCAGACTTTATCTGTTAAAACCCATCATTGTATGTGCTTATTAGTATTTTCTACCTGAAATGTGTCCTTGGAGTCTACCTGGATATTCTTTAGATCCTTCTCAGATGTGATCTCTCCTATGCCGCCTCTTGGCTCTCTCAAGAATTGCCCCTTGTCTCCCTCCCCAACACTGAAGCACACATCCACTGGAACTGTGATGTATTTCATGTGTCCTGCTCAGTGCTACCCTGAGGGCTCTATTGCCTCCTGGCATTCGCTCTACTTTAGCCACGTTTATGCACCTGTCACATTTCTTCACACCTACCAGGCGTTTATAATTGATGTATGGTGAGTGTCTTGAAAGAAAAAGAAACACAAGAAGAACTACAAGACTGATCTCTATTTAATTGATGTTTTCCTTTTGGTATGAGTATATTTACTTCATTTATTAATTCGTGTCCTTTAGAGTACCGATAATCTTAAGTAGTTCCCTGTCCTCTATTCTGTTTCCATAACAAATATGTCCAAAGCTGTAACTTTTGTTAGTTGAGGTAAAAAATTGATATAATCACAATGGCAGGATTTGCAGCTAAAAATTGAGTGGAGAAGAAGAAGCCCTTTGCTGGTAACCCATTAACATGCATATTTAGAATTGAGCCAAGAAGAGTGGCTCATCTTTCTGTCTACTTATAATTTGGATAATTGGCTTTGTAGTGAAATAGCAGGTCAAAAACTTCTTCAGGTTTATCAGTTTGAGAGCCAGTAGCCTAGAGGTATTAGAAATCAGACCCGGAAAACACTTATGTGAAAGAAAAATAATAACAATAGGCCATATTAAATAATACTATACCCTTTTGAAGACTACTAATGCTTATTATTATAACATGTTCATGCAGGAGGCAGAAGATATGTTAATAATGTACTTCCTGTGGGTGACCTGATGAGCTAGAGGTACTGTCCTTGACTTTGTGTGTAGCCAGTCAGTGCTGTGCATTCTCCTGAGCCCTTGAACACAGGCACATCATCTTTGGATAAATTATCAAAATGCTTCTGTGAAACTTACCTCAAATGATTGACTATTTTGTGCAGAATATATTTATTTAAAAGTTTCACTGGGAACCATTTTCTTTTTACGAAGTGTGGTAGTTAAGATTGTGTGTCAACTTAGCTGGGCCGTGGTTTTGAGTAGCTTGGTAGTTGGATGTAGTGATTACCCATGATAAGGTTGGATGTGCTGTAATCCACTTCATGGTGGAACCTGCTTTGAGACGTTAACCAGTGGAAGGGGAGTTGCCTTGAGTTGTAGCCTGCTTCTGTCCTGTAAGGAGAAAGGTCTCTAGCTTTTGGCTTATTTTGGATTCTGTGTTTGGCCGAGTCTTCATCTCCAGTTCCTGGACTTGAATCAGTGGCCTGCCATGTTGCCTGCTCATCTTAGAATTTTGCTGTTTTACCTGAGGACCTTGGGTTTGTCAGCCTCAGCAGCCAGCAGCTGCCTGGGTTAGGAGGCACCTCCAGCTCCAAAGAGCCTGGAGCAAGAGACAGAGCTAAAACCCAAGGTCAAGGGGCTTTCACCCAACCCCTAGAGCCAGCACTCTGAATTCAGACTTCTAGCCTCCTAAACTGTAAGAAAATAAATTCCTGTTTGGTAAAGCCACCCATTTGTGATATTCTGTTGTAGCAGCAGTAGGGAACTGAGACACAAGGCTTGTGTTGAAAAACATACACATTAATTCCTGAAAGAAACACCTGTGTATGTAGAAAGGCACTAGGATATAAGTCTGTTGATAATCATGAGCAAGTAAAATAGTAATTTAAAAATCAGTATGTATTTAGACATCTCCAGAATAGATGATCCTGCAGAGCCCACTCAAATTGCAATTTTCATTTTAAAAAACTGCTCCAGGTAGGTATAGAGGTTCTTCCATTTACCAGTTATTTCTGATAGGTTCCATTTATTTATAAGATTTAATTACTAATTCCTTTTATTAGTAATAGAATAAATGCCCTTTTCTACTGTATATATTTGTATCAAAAGTCCATGGGTTATATAAATTTATAAAGAAAGGAGCCTTTGAATCTAGATTGCCTATACCAGTTTGATCTACTCTTGAGAACAAATTGTCTGGAAGATTCTCTTCAGACAGAGAGATGGGTTTTTATTCATTCTCACAGGAACCCTTTGTTGCATGCTAAGGCCAGGAATCTATGAGCAGTCCAAATAGGAGATGTCTTGCTCTGGGAAACTTGTACAACAGGCATCCAGATAACTGTGATAATCGATAGGTGGTTTAAGTGGGGTATGAGCGTTAACATAGTTTGACCCAGGTGTTCAATAGAGGCCTCATGAATATGATAGCTTTTAGAGGGGTCTTAAAGGCTTGCCTGGCTCTGCATAGATGGAGAGGAACAGCAGGGTAGGATCAAGGTCCTGGAGGCAGCCAGATGTAAAATCTGGTTTGAGCACAGTAAGTTGACTCATGTGACTGAGTCTATACGAAGAGTCTTTGGAGGAAGGTAAGAGAAAAGGTCAGGGAGGTAGGTAATAATGGGGGGAGGCTTCCTCTTAGAGCCAGATGCCCTTTATCCCAGTTCTAACCAGTACTTCATCAAGTCTTCTGGGGCACAATTGTTCAGGAACATTTTAAGTTCAATCCAAATTAGGCTCTTGGTCATTGGCCAGGAAAAATCTATAAATATCTTGTCTTTTTTCTTTCCCTTTTGCTTCAGATGAAGAGACTTTTTTTTTTTTTCTTTTTATTCCAAGGCTTACTGTTCCATCTGTGTTCTGAGTCCCATCTTGGTCTTTTTGATATAACTTTGTTGTTGTTAGCAGCTGCCATCGAGTCGGCCCCAGCTCATCGACCCTGTGCACAGTGGAACAAAATGTTGCCTGGTCCAGTGCCATCCCTGTGATCGGTTATGCATTGGATTGCTGTGATCCATAGGGTTTTCATTAACTGATTTTCTGAAGTAGATCACTAGGACTTTATCCATGAAAAACAGCTTGGTATTTGATGCTTAATAGTACTTTCAGTCTTATAGCTGTGTACCTTCTGCATTATCAGAGAACCAGAAAACTTAACTTTCCCTTTCTGCTTTCTTGTATCATTATACAAAGTATTTCTAGAAGAAAGCATGGTGGATTGATTCAGACCAAAATCATTTTATTTTTCCAATTCTGAATTGAGTTAGAATTTACTGTAGTTACTTGGTTTTATCCGACATGCATTCTTCTAGGCTGACTTAAACACCCCCCCCCCCAATTTGGCAAAAACAAAATAAAGATAATACTTACGCCATAGGCGCTAATATACAAAATACTTCACATATATTAATTACTTTATTCTTCATTAATCTTTTCTTTTACTATTTGCCTTTATTCTTTTTATCCCCATTTTACAGGTGAGAAATCTGGCTCCAGAGTTCATCCTCTTAACTACTATGCTAGGGTGATAGGACAATGACAGCAGCCAGTCATCCCTTGACTTCCTTTGATGCTTATTGTGTGAGACATCTCTGTTTGCATGTATTTAAATAAAGGGCCATTTTCCCCTCTCTAAACATATTTTTATATGATAATAAACCTTCCAAAACTAGTTCTTAACCCTTAAAATAGACTTATCTTGTACCACCTTGAAAATTTTCGTAACATTAAAATATCTGCCCCAGTTGAATAAAATTATCAAAACACAGAACTCCCAGTACTAGTCTCTACTGAATAGAACCAGGTTTATTCCTTTGGGGCTGAGTGAATGCCAAAGTTGACCTGGCAGTAGTGTTGAAAGGTAGATTTCATGAAGAAATTTTCTCTTTGACCATTGCTTTGTCTCTTAGACATTTGATTAAAAACAAAAAGAAAAGCTAGTTATACTTGTAAATTTTTTTGGAAGACATGACTGTACAATGATGTGTGTTTGCCCGGAGGGATAAGGGAAGTCTTCCATGGGAAGCTGAATCATTTTTTGGCTTGTCTGACTGAGTGACTGTGCTGGAGTTATTCTCTTTGCTGTGAAGTGAAAAATAAGAAGAATAAATCTAGTCATTTTCTAAAGTTTCATTTTATATGGGATTCAAAATTTTCCTAAGGTTATGGTTATTTTGAACAAGAATTTTCATGTCTGGCTGGGATTTTTATACTTTTAACTCAGAAACTCTTTTAGACCACTCACTTTTTGTGTGTCTAACACTGACAAAAAGTTTCTCATTGTTCAGTAACTAAATTTGGTCAGTTGCTGATGGCATAGTCTTAGAATTTTGACTGTGGAGATGAACTAAGACATAGTCAGTTATCTAGCCTTTGGCTGTCTAGTACCATGTTTGGCACTTGGGAGTGAAATCTAAGAAATGGCTATTGCCGTTAAGGAGCTCACCATCTACTTAGAGACAGACCAACATGCAGCAACAATGAACAGTATAGGACAGGACACCATAAAGTGAGTGTGTCAAGAGTATACTACTATAGCTGTTCAAAGTAGATTGTCACAAAAAGGGTTAGAGTAGGCAGAGACAGCTTAATTACAGAAGTAAGAATCAGAAGGTGGGCTTTGGCTAGATGGAAAGACAACATAGGGAATTTGAGAAACTAAGATTGTTCAAGGGCAGCAGCATTAAGGTAGCAAGAACCATGTTCTAATTGTGTAAGCATGGAACACCAACCGTACACATATATTGAAGTATAGTAGAAAATGAAGTTGGATAAATAATGAAGCAGTATGACATTCAGACAAGGAGGATTAGACTTAATGAGGCTGAAGAGTTTTTATACAGTTTTCCTGAATCACAGCTCAGATAATAACTGTGTTTCTGCTTAGACTTCTTCACTAGCTTCCATTGCCTCTGAATAAAATCTAAACTTTTTAGCATGATACCATATACTTTCATGGTCTTGGCTATTAATCTTTTCCAGCCTAATATAATTAATGTGAGGCATGTAATTAGACAGCTTGCTATTCTTCTGTAACACCTGGCTCTCCTCAACAGCCCTACCTTGGCTCATACTCTTCTCTTCATAAGCAGTGTCTGTCTCCCCACTCTCATGTTCTCTCCCTTTATGTTAAACCCCCATCTTTATGACACTTCCCCTCCTAATCAGCTCAAAGATCCTCTACCCTTTTGCTAAAAAGCTGTATTTCATTTATACTGCCCCTGCTGTCTTGCATTTGTGTTTCATGTCATATCTTTTTCTGCATATATGTTCTCAAAGACCCAAAAGTGACTTAGCCATTTTTATATCTCTCATAACACCTTTCAGAGCAATATACCTACAGCAGACACTTAAAAATTTTTGGATGGGTAAATAAATATGGCTAATATTCACCAGTTAGCTACTAATTGACCATAACATGCTGGTGATGACAAAATCACATTAGGAAATTCTAGTCATTAAATGCCAGCATTGTTTCCCTTGACCTCATTGACTTTGTTTTATAGATTGAAGATTGTTCTTATTTCCATAGATGATCCTATGGGAAGGGAGATTCTTACTCATTGGTGCTTCCCTTCTTTTTCCATTTCCTTACTAAAACATTGTTTGTCCATCCTGCTTCCCTCCTCTAGCTATTATGAGATCTTTGTGCATATTCCCAACCCAGATAGTGGCGTGTGGTCTCAAGTGTTCTCTTTTGGGCTCTGTGATAGAATCTCTTTTAAAGAATTGAGAGAATCCAAAAGGACAGGCACAAGTATTACATAGAGCTCACTTCATGATAATGGCAGTTTTTCACTGTTAATGCTTTAGATACTTCTCAGAAAGTTTTTACAATCCACTTTTCACCAGATTAGCAATACTGTAGCAACCATATGAAGAGATTAAGGCATTTTCTCTAACAGAAAAAAAAATGTCTGAAGAGAAAAATAGAAAATATTGAATATATAGACAGAACAAAGTTTTTTCTGTGAAACAGAATATTTAAATCCAACTTTCATCACTCTGCTACTACACCAGAACTGCCCTCACCAAGGTCCACCAGGACATTTACATAGCAAAATCTGGATCTTATTCTCTTTACCTTTGTCACAGTATTTGACACTGTTTGCCATTCTTTTTTTGAAATTCTTCCTTTTTGTTTGTTTCTTTGATGCTATGTCTGTGGGTTGATCCCCAAACTTCTATGCCCAATCTCAGCCATTCTCCTGAACCTGGGCCAGACACATACATTCATTCATTCAGCTGCTTACCACAGCTCCAGTTGGATTTCTCTGAGATACCTCAGACTCACTGTGTCGAAACTTGAACTGATCATCTAATCTCTCCTTGCCACCTACTCCTACTCCATTCCACCATCTATCGGGTTGCCCAGGACAGAAACCTAGGAGTTAAACATGATACTTCTTTTTCCTCCTCTTCCCATCCCCAATGCCCCAATATCCTGTTAAAGTTAAGTATCTTTATACTCTCAGTTTCCTTTCTTTTTTTAAATTTTATTCTGCTGAAATAGATATGACAAGTTTGCCATATTATCTTTAAGTATACAATTCAGGGATATTAATTATATTCACCATGCTGTTTTGCCATCACCACTATGTATATACACAAAAGTTTTATATCAGCCTAAACAGAAACTCAGTGCCCCTTCAGCAGTAACTCTTCATCTTCTCCTTCCCTAATCTCTGATAGCCACTAATAAACATTTGTCTCTATGCATTTGCCTAATCTAGATATTTCATGTAAGCAGAATCATATATTTGTTCTTTGGTGTCTGATTTATTTCACTCAGCATAATGTTATAAGGGTTCATCCATACTACACCATCTGTCAAAATGTCATTTCTCATTATGGGTGAATAATATTCCATTGTATATATGTATACAGTTTTTCACAGTTTTCTTTCTTGATTCTACTTTCATCATTTCAGTTAACAGCTGTTTAGCTAATCTCCTTGCCTCTTGTCTTGCTCCCTCCGGTCTACTGGGTGTACAGAAAATGTGGTATTTTTGAAAAGCAGAACTGATCATGCCTTTTCCTTACTAACAACCCTTCAGTGGCTTTTTCCTATTGCAGTGATTCAGACTTCTGAATATAACTAACATGTTGATAAGGACCTTGCCTCTTTCTCCTCCTCAGGCCTTATGGTTTGCCACTGTGCTCTTTCTTGCCTCTGAGCTTAGCATGCAATCCTCTGCCTGAACTAGTACACAAAATTAGTGTCTCTCCAGCTCTCTATCCCCTGCTTTCATATACTGCCATAGACTTTTCACTTGGTTAATTACTGCTCATCCATCACATCTCAGATTAGTCAGCATTTCCTCAAGAGGCTTTTATTGCTACTTAGAGTGTTTTACAATTACTGTAAAACATTCTAATAGTAGTAGCCTGTGAGTCTTCTATTCTAACACTTCTTTTTTTTTTTTTTAATTGTGATTTGGCTGAAAGTTTACAGACCAAATTCACTTTCCATACAGCAGTTCACACACACGTTGTCTCATGACAACGTGTTTACCCCAATGCAACAGCTCCCCTCCCACTTCCTCCCAATAGCTACCTCTTCCCTGTTTCCATCCCTCCATGCACTCCTGCTCTCTGAACTGTCTCCCTGTGCATAAACAGACCTTCTTTCTCCCATGATTGTTCTCTCCAAGGAATGTATCTACCTCAGGTATATGTTCAACTCTTATACCTGTCTTTTCTTTGGCTGGACGCCACAGCTGTGGGTTCAATTCCAGATCTGAAGGACAGCTAGGGACCATAGTCTCAGTGGTTCCACCAGGCTCTTATCAGACCAGCAAACCTGGTTTCTCTTTTTTTTCCCAAATGATTTTGAGTTTTGTTGCACATTGCTCTCCCTCCCTATCCAGGATCTCCTACATAGATACCCCTCCAAGTGGTTGACAGTGGTAGCCAGGCACCATCTAGTTCTTCTGATGTCATAGTCATGTAGGCTGAGGATCACATGGTGTACCAGTCGTGAGGACTAATTGTTTCCATGAGTCTTTGGTTTTCTTCATTATTCTTTGCTCTGGATGAGAAGAGACTCATTGTTGCATCTAGTGGCTGCTTGCAAAGCTTTTAAGATCCCAAGCTCTACTTGCCAAAGTAGGAGGTAGAACAATGTTTTGTGTAGTATGTTATGCCAGTTGAGCTTGAAGTCCCATGCGACTATGGTCCTGAGCCCACAGGTTCAACTACTCGGTCCCTCTGGGTAGCTGGCTGTGACCAAGAAGTGACTACAACCTTGTCCCTTGTCAACTCTACTATACCCCTGGGAGTTCTTACAGAACATACAAATACACTTGTAGAACCATTATCTGCCAACCTGTACATGGTCTTGGGTACACACCCTGCTGCATAGACATTCCTAATAGTTCAGCCTGTCCACCCATCTATCCTCCTGTATACCCATGTTTGCCTTCGCTGACAATGCAGTGCTATATGTGCAAAAGGGTTCATCTTGGTGGTCTGCACCTCCCGTGTACCTCTCTGTGTCTTCCTCTTCATCAATGCCACCATGTTGATCACTCTATTTAGTACATTGCCCTTCTCTCCACCCAAATCAATACTTATCTCTACCTATCTAACAGTGTTCCCTACCCTACATTCCCACCCCTGGGAACCAACAAAGAAAATTTCCTGCCATATATAAACCATTCCTTGACTTTCACAATAATGGACTAATGCAATATTTGTCCTTCTATGATTGACTTATTTCACTGAGCATAATGTCCTCTTAGTACGTCTACATTTTGTGGTGTTTTGCAGATTCTACATTATTCTTTAGGGTTGCATAGTATTCCATTGTGTGTATGTACCACAGTTTGGTTATCCATTCCTCAGCTGATGGACACCTAGATTGTTTCCAACTTTTTGCTATTATAAATAGTGCTGCGATGAACATGGGTGTGCATAAGTCTGTTCTTGTCATGGCTCTCACTTCTTTAGGATATATACCTACTAATGGAATGGCAGGATCAAATGGTATTTCTATTTCCACCTTTTGAAGGAATCGCCATACTGCTTTCCACAGTGGTTGTACCATCTTACAGTCCCACCAGCAGTGTAGGAGAGTCCCAATTTCTCTGCATCCTTGTCAGCATTTGTTATTTTCTGTCTTGTTGAACTGTGCTATTAGTGCTGGGGCAGGATGGTATCTCATTATTGTTTTGATTTGCATCTCTCTAATGGCTAATGATGGTGAGCATTTCTTCATATGTTTGTTGGCCCCTGAATATCCTCCTTGGTGAAGTGTCTATTCATGTCTTCTGCCCATTTTTTAATGGGCTTCTTTGTCTTTTTGTTATTGAGGTGTAGGAGTTTTCTATAAATTTCAGAGATAAGCCCCTTGTTAGATATGTCATTAGGAGCTCTGGTAGCATAGTGGCTAAGGCACTTGACTGCTAACCAGAAGGCTGGCGGTTCAAACCCACCAGCCACTCCTT
>NW_006921737.1:7184927-7186031 GCF_000298275.1 Orycteropus afer afer | reverse complement strand
CTAGTTTTTCCTTGAGGAACTGTATAGTTTTAGGTTTCACATTTAAGTCTTTGATCCATCTGGAATTACTTTTTGTGTAGGGTATGAGGTAGAGATCTTGTTGCATTTTTCTGCAATTGGATATCCAGTTTTGCCAGTACCATTTATTAAACAAATGTTCTCTTTCCAGTTTAATGGATTTAGGCCCTTTGTCAAAGATCAGGTTGGTGGATCTGTTTCTGGGTTCTCAGTTCTACTTCATTGGTCTATGTGTCTGTCATTGTACCAATACCCGGCAATTTTGACTACTGTGGCTTTATGGTAGGTTTTGAGACCTCCTACTTTGTTCTTCTCTTTCAATAGTGGTTTGCTTATCTGGGGTCTCTTTCCTTTCCATATAAAGTTAGTGACTGGTTTTTCCTATCTTTAAAAAATGTTGATGGGATCTGGATTGGGATTGCATTGAATGTATAGATTGCTTTGGGTAGAACTGACATTTTCACAATGTTCAATCTTACTAGCCACGAGCATGGAATGTTCTTCCATCTATGCAGATCTTTTCCGGTTTCTAGAAGTAGTTTTTTATAGTTTTCTTTGTAGAGGTCTTTTGTGTCCCTGGTAAGATTTATTTCCAGGTATTTTATTATTTTTTTGGTAGCTGTTGTAAATGGTACTGATTTCCTTATTTCTTTTTCAGCAACCTCTTTGCTCGTGTTGAGGAATCCAACTGATTTTTGGATGTTGGTCTTGTATCTCGCCATGATGCTAAATCTCTCAATTAGTTCGAAAAGATTTTTGACTGAGTCTATTGGGTTTTCTAGGTATAGGATCATATCATCAGCAAATAGGAATAGTTTGACTTCTACCTTACCAATTTAGATGCCTTTGATTTCCCATTCTTGCCTTATTGCCCTGGCTAGTACTTCCAGTACAATGTTGAATAGAAGTGGTGATAGAGAGCATCCTTGTCTGGTTGCTGTTCACAAGGGAATGGTTTCAGTCTCTCTCCATTAAGAATAATGTTGGCCGTTGGTTTTGCATAAATGCCCTTTATTATGTGGAGGAATGTCCCTTCTATTCCTATTTTGCTGAGAGTTTTGATCAGGAATGGGTGTTGGATTTTAT
>NW_006921737.1:7183190-7184014 GCF_000298275.1 Orycteropus afer afer | reverse complement strand
TGGTGGTTTTTGTCTTAAAGTCAATTTGATCAGAAATGAAAATTGCCACTCCTGCTCTCTTACAGTTGCCATTTGCTTGATACATCTTTTTCCAATCATTGATTTTTAGTTTATTTTTGTCTTTATCTCTAAGGTGTGTCTCTTAGGCAGCATATTGATTGCTTTTGTTTTCTTATCCAATCTGTGACTCTCCGTCTCTTGCGTGGTGCATTTAATCCATTAATATTCAGTGTAATTATTGACAAGTATGAATTGGTTGCTGTCATTTTGTTACGTGTTTTTTCATGATGTCCCTGGTTTCTTTGTTCCCTATTATTTTCTGTGCTGAGCTCATTATGTTTATGAATCGTATTATCAGTTCCTTTGTTGCTGTTGTTTTAATATTTGCTGAATATTTGTGTTTATCCTCTTTTTTATTGTGATGTGAAGGTTTATTATTTTTCTTTGAGGTTATGCTGTGATTTATAATTTTCTCCTCGAGTTTGGAACAGTCCATTCTATCTTGCAACTCTCTTGACTTCCTCACCATGTAGAAGCTCTGTAATTACACAGTATTTTCAATCTTTTTGCTTTGTAGTTGTCCTCATTTGCCAATTGAATTCTCTGGGTCCCTGTTTACATTTTCTAAGCTCATTTTACTTTGGATATGTCCATAGCTGTGGTTTCTGGTTTATGTCATCTCATGTATTAATGGTTGGTTGTTGTTTACTATTTTTCATTCTCTGTTCAAAGGACACCCTTTAGTATCTCTTGTAAGATTGGTCTGGTTTTAACAAATTCCCTTAGTTTCTGCTTATCTGGAAATCTCTTAATTTCACCATCAT
>NW_006921737.1:7145239-7182837 GCF_000298275.1 Orycteropus afer afer | reverse complement strand
GTGGTTTTATTTTTCTCTTCCTGTTCTGGAATTCCAGTGACACATAGGTTATTCCTTTTGATGGTATCCCACATGAACCTTAGGCTTTCTTCATTTTGTTTTGATCTTTTATCTGACTGATCCCTTTCCAAAGAATTATTCAGGTATTTGTCTCCAATCTCATTAATTCTGTCTTCCATTGCATCAGTTCTACTCCTTTCCCCTTCCAATGTGTTATCTATTTCTGACAGTTTAGTTCTAATCTTTTGGATGTTCTATCTGTAGATTTTGGGTCATTTCTAATTTTTCATTTGTTTTGTCATTTTGGTCTTGTATTGTCTTCCAGAATTCTCCTAGGGATTTGTCTGTTTTCCTTGATCTGTCTCACAATCCTTTGAAGATACCTAAATATAATTCTTTTGAATTCCTTATCATTGAGTTCCAATGTTGTTTCTTCCTCAGTGATGTGTTCTTGGTCTGTATCTTGCTCCCTTGTTTCTACCACTTTATCTTGCTTCTTTGTGTGGACTGTGATTGTCTGTTTTCTGCAGGACATTGTGGCATTGTTGTATTTTGATCTCTGTTAACTGTCTGTGAAGAGTAGCTAAGGGTGATTCAGGCTCTTCTGGTGCTTTTTTTATTGTAGGACCATTGGAGGAAATGGAAGTGGTGACTATCCCTTAGTAAGTGAAGTTGCAGGAGGTGTGATTGTAGTTGTGTCGTATGGGGACTTTTGCTGTCTTCCACTCAGTTAGACAAAAATAACAATTGAATAACCATTAAAAAATTTAAGCATATGGACAAGAAACACACTGTGTAATCACACAGGAACAGTAACTGAAGAAGAGAAAAGGGAAAAAAAACAAAGCAAAACAAAAAACACTGCAACATCTGGGGAGAGGGGAGTAAGAGAAAAAGGTGCAGAAGTAGATAATGACGAAAAAATGGGAAAAACGCAAAAAGAAAAACAAGGAATAGGGTTACCTACAAGAAAGGAAAAAAGAGAAAATAGAAAAAAATTGGAACCAGTAACAGGGCAAAGAAAAAAAGCTGAAAACTAGAACCTGGGAAGAGAAGAATGAATAATAATAATAAAAAGGACAAAAGTAATAATAATTGTAGTGGTTTTAAAACAGAGAAAAACAAACTAGAAAAAAAAAATTGAACAGGATAGAATGGGGCACCCAGTCTCTCTTGGCACATGTACTGGGATGAAATTCTTGTCAGCCTAGAAGGTGGTGTGAGTATGGGATGGCCTCACCTTTCTTGCCAAGAGGGTGTGAGATATAAGAGTAATAAGGGGAATTTTGCACCTTTCCAGTAGTTTGGCGTCTCGGATGTCTTTGCAGTTTCCAGTAAGCAGAGCCAGTTCTTATGTCCCTGGAGTCTGGGAGAATGCTGTCACTTTAAATATCCAAAATAGTCAAGTCACTTGTAAGCACTCAAAATGACAGCACCCTCCAGACAGGCAGAAGTCCATAGCTCAGACCCCCTTCCTCTTCGCGGCTGCTTTGCCTTTTATTCCCCAGCCATTAGAGCAGTCCTCCGTGCAGTTTCTGGGTAGCAGGGCTGATTTTAGGGTAGTTCTTAGGTCCTACTGCTGTCTGTTCTGTCAGGATCACTGACAGACCGCTGCTCTGTATGTTTCCTTTTTTGGTATTTTCATGCAAATTCTTCTTCTAGTTGGAGTTTAGTCCACTTCTATATCCTTCCCTTCAAGGTTCAGGGGTCCAGGATTATCCTCTGTATCTGTGTTAATTAGTTTCCCTTTTCTTTGTTGAAGAGGGTCTGTGCAGTTTTTCTGCCTATTCTGCCATCATACCAGAACTCTGCCTATTCTAACACTTCTTATACATTATTAATGTCTGTCTTGTTTACTGTTATATCCTCAGTGCCAAGCATAGATGTTCAATAAATATTTTTCTAATGATTGAACTAATTAGGACAGTGGCATGATAGTATATAGTTTAAAATCACAAGAATATTACTAATTTTCCTTGTGACTTTTTTTGGTCATTGTTAAGATTATTACTGTTATTTATTAACTATTTTTACTGTTCTTAACATTCCAAGTTTAGGAAACATACAAAATGTATTAAAAATATATATTTTGATGCCATTTTCTATGTGTATTTTAAATATGTGTCATTTACTATATGTTTGTTACACCTTAATAAAAACCAAACCATGGCTTCCAGCCAAACAAAAGACAGACATATGTGCTGAACATTTACGTTAGGTAGATATACTGTTTGGAGAGATAATCATGGGAGAATAGAAGGGCTGTGTACGCACACGGAGACAGCTTGAGGGGCAAGAGTGCATGGGAGGGAAGGACACAGGGAAGAGGTAATCATGGGGGGAAAGTGGGAAGGGACCTGTTACATCGTGGGAAATTACAGTCAGTGTCATGAGACAAAGTGTATGTGAGCTGCTGTATGGAAAGTGAATTTGCTCTGTAAACTTTCACCCAAATCATAATAAAAATTAAAAAAGAAATGAAACAAAACCCACTGCCATTGAGTCAATTCCAACTCATAGCGACTGACTCTGTAAGACAAAGTTTAACTGCCCCTAGGGTTTCCAAAGCTGTAAATCTTTTCGGAAGCACACTGCCTCATCTTTCTCCCATGGAGCAGCTGGGGGCTTCAAACCACTGACCTTTCTGTAAGCAGCCAAATCTTCAACCACTGCACTACCAGAGCTCCCCTATATGTGTATATGTTGTTGCTATTGTTATGTGCTGTCAAATTGTCTCTGACTCATAGTGACCTTAAGTACAACAGAACATGACGTTGCCCGGTCTCGTGCCTGCCTCACGAGCCCTACTACACCTGAGCCCATCGCTTCAGCCACCATTTCAATTCATCTTGTTGAGGGTCTTCCCCTCTTTCATTGACCCTCTTCTTTACCAAGCATAACATCGTTCCCAGAGAATGGTCCTTTCTTGCAACATGACCAAAGTAGGTGAGACAAAGTTTGGCTATCCTTGCTTCCAAGGAGCATTCTGGCTGCCCTTCATCCAGGACAGATTTGTTACTTCTTTTAGCAGTCCGCAGTGCTTTCAGCGTTCTTTGCCAACACCACAACTCAAAAGTATCAACTCTTCTTCAGTCTTCGTTATTCATTGTCTGTCTACCTCTCACATGCATATGAGGTGATTGAAAATGCCATGGGTTGGGTTAGGCACATCTTAGTCCTTAAGGAGACATTTTTGCTCTTCAGCACCTGAAAGAGGTCTCTTACAACAGATTTGCCCAATGTAATATGTCTTTTGATGTCTTGACTGCTACTTCCATTGGCATTAATTGTAGAATCAAGTAGTATGAAGTCTTTGACAACTTCAGTCTTTTCTCTGTTCATTGTGATGCTACATATCGGTACAGTTGTGAGGATTTTTGTTTTCTTTATGTTGAGGTGTAATCCATACTGCAGATTGTAGTCTTGAATCTTCATCAGTAAGTGTTCCAACTCATCCTCATTTTCAGCAAGCAAAGTTGTGTCTGTGTATCTCAAGTTGTTAATGAGCTTTCTGCCAATCCTGATACCATGTTCTTCTTCATATAGTGCAGCTTCTCGGATTATTTGCTTGGAATACAGTTAGAATAAGTATGGTGAAAAGATGCAACCCTGATGCACTTCTTTCCTGATTTTAAACCGTGCAGTATCCCCTTCTTCTGTTCAAATGACAGCCTCCTGGTCTGTGTTCAGGTAAATAGGTATGTGTATATATGTATAAGTGTGTGCATATATATATACATCTATGTGACTATATGTACATATATTTTTATTATATAGTATGTGTACATATAGTCACATAGATGCATATGCATATTCACACATCTATATATTCATATATATATAATAAAGCACATATGGGGCACAGTTATAGACACTTATTTGATATAACGAAACACCTTGCAAAATTGAATTTCTAGGTTTGAAAGATTAGTACCATAATCATATGGGACATCTCAGTCAATTGGTATAATGTAGTGTATAAAGTTCTACTTTCTTGTTTGATGAGTAATGTGTGAGATCTTAAAAGCTTGCAAACAGCCATCTAAGTTACAACTGTTGATCTCTAGTCCTCCAGAACAAAAGAGAAAGAAGAAAACCAAAGACTCAAAGAGAAAGCTTTAGGACAAAATACTCTATACAGACTTTTTTTTGCTGCTTCTACCCTGAGACCAGACAAACTGGATGGTGTCTGGCTACTACTACCAACCATTCTAATCAGGGTCACAATAGATGGACCCTAATAAAATAAGAGAAAAATGTAGAACAGAAGCTCAGATTCCTTTAAACATACAAACAAACAAAAAACAGACCTACTGGACTGGGTGAGATTGGAGGACTCCCTAAGACTGTTTCCCTGAGGTATCCTTCAAACCTTCAACCAAAAGTAACCTGAGAATACCTGGTAGCTAAATAACAAAGTGTGTTGAAAAAATAAATAAAAATAATAATGACTATCACCCATTTTAAAAAGTCACTTATATGAGATTTTGCTGCATGGACCACTAACTCAAAATTTGCTTCTATTGTGGAGAGCCTCATGAGATCAAGAAAGAAGCAGACAACTCCAGGGTGGTGGCAAAGGAGTTGATTAGGGCAATCTACTTCTGTAGTGATTACTGCCTTGGAAACAATGAGGAGGGGTCACTATGAGTCAGGTCTGACTTGATGGCACATAACAACAGCACAACATGTATGAAACAGGTCCTAAGTGGCAGCAGAGCTGGTTCTGTTCTCCATGCTCCCTAGTGAGAGGCAGGGGATTTCATGGCTTGGTGAGCAAGACTTCAGACTTACAAGGCCACCTCAGCAGAAGTTACATAAGAATGGTTTAGCAAGTGAAAATGAGTTAGCAGAAAGCAAAGGGTGAGCATGATTGGTCTTGCAAAACCTGTTTCTCCTTCAGTCCAACCCTTGAAGTGGCTCTTGACATGTCCTCCATTTTCTGCATGGTTCCTGAGGGACCCCAAGGGGAGGTGTTAAAACTGTGTAGGTAGGGATAGACAACATTGCTATAGTTGGAGGTATTGATCATAACAGCAGTGTAGATGAACACAACAGAACAACCTGATACCCAGGAAAAGACCAAGACTTAGTTATTAAAAAAAAAAAAAAACTCACTAGCCAGTGGGGAAGGAGGAAAACCAGGGAGCCACAGCAGACCAGCCATCAGGTGTGTCTAAAACCTCTATCTGTTTCTTCATATGACCCAACAAATCAGTTACATTCTGGTGGTAGTATGATACATAAATACAACACTCACTTCTTACTAAAACACATGACCTGCCTTGAGCAGCTGTTAGAATATCTAGAGCCATTCATTTCTGAAGGACTACCCTCCTCATCTGGGTGGTGTCGATAGTTAATAGCCACAAGCTTTCTCTGCTGTCATTCAGGGCCTGCATAGTAAAATTGATTAAAACTTCAATTTGTTCCATTACTTCTAAGGAGCCAAGAGGAAGAACAGAAACAGTTAAAAGGTAATCATCCCAATGGAAAAGACTCTACATGGTACACCAGGGTTTTACTGTGGGGTAGTTCAGAGGTTTTGGTATAAATTGCCTAACAGTTCCCACAGCGTAGTATAACTCCAAAGTGCAGCACTCTATCCATTTGTATAGTAACCAGGCCCACAAGTAGTAGCTCCATAACTGTCAGGTGCCATTAGCTGCAAGGTACACTTCTATAATTCTGCAACCATTCAGCATGACCAGTCATTGGCAATGGAACACAGGAATCCAGCCCACTATTTAGGAGGAGGACTTGGAGGGAGACAAGGGAACTCATGGGGTTCTGTCTGGCTCAAAATAGAGGCAGATTTCCCCTGCATACCCTATTCTGGTACCAACCAACTTTACTAATCTCAGAGATAGTAAACGTCCTCTCATGGATGCAACCAGAAGGCATTTCAGCCTCTTACCAAGATGGGGGTTTCTGTAACATTCTAAGTCCATGGAAAGCTCATGGCTGTGCCCTCTTCTCTTGTTACACCCCATTTGGGTGCAGAGGCTTGAATATACCCCCACATGTCTCCCAGGACTACCCAGTCAGTTCAGCTAGAGGCTGCCCTTCAATGCTCAAAGGCATGCCCTTCAGTGCTTGAGAAGGGAGATTGTCCGTAGACCCAGCAGCTGCTTTTGTGGTGGACTTTGCAAAGCTGTGAGCCCACTCTAGGAAGATTTTGGCAGCCCTGAAGAGAAGAAAACAGAGTAGAATATACCTATGGTCAGAAAGACAGGTGCTTTGTAGAGACTAAGAGGAGTAAATCTTCCCCTTCTATTAGGATCACACTAGTGATGTCCCCTTGGTTGGTGAGAACAGTGGCTGTGTTAGGCATTTTACCTGGCCGAGTGTTCCATACATGCTGCCTCAGAGAAGTCATGAGGAATTGTGAGTAAAGTTACCCATTTTACTGTATGCCCAAGGAGACTCACTTCCATTCCTTGTGCTATAGCCATTATTCCAGGCCATGTAAAGTATAACTATTGAGGCCCTAAATGCAGTGGGATAGTGGACTTCTACATTGGGCCAGTCCATTCCTCCACTTCTAGAGGGACAAAGTTACCAATCCACCCTGGTGAGGTGGAACACAACAAGCACCATTAGATGGTTCCATTTCCCAGTGCCAGGTCTTGAGGTGTTCAGAGGACCATGCTGTTTCATTCTGATAACAATCATGGTGGATATGCTTTCAGAGCCTGTGACATCACTCATATCATTGTTGCAGAGTCACCCAGGGCCACTAGGCTGGCATACAGGGCTAAGGCCCCAGTGGGAGCCGAATATCAATCTCAAAGCTTTAGGGAGCACTCTAGTCTACTTCACCAGGGAAGCCTTGCCCAAATAATCTACCTGCCAGTCCATCATTTGTCTGTATTCCCTTGTGTATCGTTCTAGTATTGTAGGGCTGACACCTTGGGCCTTGGTGTGAGCACATTGGGCAATTTTGTACAGCAGTCACCAAATCATTGTACTTCATTGCTTTACCTGCCTTTTTGGCTATTTTCCAGCCAACAGAGGCACTATACTACACTACAGAGCTTCAGCCTCTAGGAGGGCTCATTTTGAGCCTGACAAAGTGGCAAAACCAACCAATCCCAACATCAGAACTCTATTAGGAGCTCTGATGGCATAGTACGTAAGGCATTTGACTGCTAACCGGAGGGCTGGAGGTTCAAACCCGCCAGCCACTCCTCAGAAGGAAGACTGGGCAATCTACTTCCATAGAGATATCTCCTCAGAAACCCAAGGAGGGGTTGCTGTGAGTCAGATCTGACTCGAGAGCAGTGAGTTTGGTTTTTGGTTTTGGGAGAGAGAGCTAACTTTCCAGAAGATTGCTTTGTGCTGCTCTAGTAGAAATACACCAGGTGCGTAACTTTACAATCGGCTACTGAGTTGCTCATGCCAAAGTGGGAGTTACAAAGACAATGAGTAGAACAGCCATACCATGTAATTTACTACACTGCAACAGGGATGTTATATTTGAGCCTGTGGCTCTGGTGGTGTAGTGCCTAAGGCATTTGATGGCTGACCAGAGGGCTGGCGGTTCAAACCTGCCAGCTACTCCTCGGAAAGAAGGTTGGGCAATCTACTTTTGTAGTGATACTGCCTCGGAAACCCAAGAAGGAGTCACTATGAGTTGGATCCAGCTCGATGGCAGTGAGTAGCATGTTTAGGGGGAATCACCATGTCAAGTTTCCTATAGTCCACGTTTGTATGCCAGGGTCCATCTGGTTTCTGTATGGCCACACATGGCTATTAAAAGCACTCTGGGCTTCCCAAGTGATGCCTACCTTTTTAGTTCTAAATTGGTTTCACTGATTTCCTTACGTTCCCTAAGACAACTTATATTGTCTGACGTTTACTACTCTTCAGAGTGGTGGACAAGTTACTGATTCCTATGCCACATTCCCCCTCAGGTCTTCTGTGGGGGAATAACCACCCTCAACTGCAGTCAGAATTCTCTTTAGATGTAGTCAAAGTCAACCCTATGAGGACATCCACCACTAGATGTATTCAAGTATTCTGGAGAAATATAAACTTGATATAGTTTGAGGAGGTGCACCCTATTTACAGGGTCAGGAATGCTTGATGTGTATGGACAGTCTTTTGTGTACCCATCAGTTGCCATGGGGGGACTTTGGCTTCCAAAGATTAGGATGTATTCTGCCCCTGTGTTAGTTAAAGCTAGGTGCTGCTGTTTGTTTGTCCTTGATCAATGTATTATGACCTCTACATAGGGCCTCTGGTATTCCTGCAAGGTCCTGACCTGTGAGTGACATCAGCCCCACTCCTATTCCTAAGGGACTGTGAGGTTCACCTAGAGGAAAGGAGCTCTTCTTATTGGGGAACAGTAGGGCCCAGAGGGCGATATTGTTGCTCTGGCTTCATATTCTTCCAGAGGTTGCCCAAAACCTCAGTCAGTTGTTTGTCTGTCTTTTCCCACTTCCATTCCAGCAGCTACTAAGTTCACCTATACCTGCTTCGTTACTTTCAAGGGGCCCTTGGTCAGTCATCCTAATGGGTTTTCAGCCTTGTCACCTCTCTGGTCCCACAGCTTGTACCCTTTTCTCCCTAGCTCTCTCGGTTTCACTCAGGTCAGCTATAGCTCTGCCCACCCCTATAGACCATCTAGCCTACTCTAAGGGACTTGTTATGGCCACCAGAGTGACGTACCAAGAGAGGAGGCTTCCCTGTGAGATCTTTGCTTTCATACTTGCAGTAAGGAATTCATTATCTGGGTCCATTGAGGTTGAAGTTGAGGTCTTGTGGTAGGGTATGTTAACTTGACTGGGCCTGGTTGAATGGCTGGGTAGCTGGTGGTAGTTATTCCCCATGATGAGACCAGCAGTCAGCTCCATGGTAGTATCTCCCACAAGCAGCAGAGTAGCAGCCTTTGGGATGTGGTCTGCTTCCTTTATATAAGAAGCAGCCTTGGGAATGGTCTCTAGCCTATGGCACACTTGGACCCTGCATGTAATCGTGTCATTGCTCAGCAGCCTGCTATGCTCTGCTGACCTTGGGACTTACGATGGACATTTAAGTTAATGGCCTGCCGTGTGGTTTAGTAACATCGGGACTGTGCCTTTTTACTTGTCAACCTTGGGGCTTCTCAGCCTCAGCAGCCAGCAGCTGTCTTGAGTGAAGAAATGCCTGTAGCTCCAGTGGGCCGGGAGCAGGAGGCAGAGCTGGACGCCAAGGTTGAGGGGCTTTCACCCAGCCCCTAGAGTCTGGCACTTTGAATGAACTTGGACTTAAAGCCTCCAAATTGTAAGAATAAACTCCTGCTTGTTAAGGCCATTCCATTTGTGGTATATTCTTGTCAGAGCAGCACTAGGTAACCAGAACAGGTCTGTTTTACTGATTTTGGCCACCAGTGCCAACATGGTCTTGCTCCATAGTCAGGTGGAAAGCAGCAGAGAGCAAAAGAGAAGAGAAGGAAAAGGGGATGGGCAGACAGCTTCCTCTTAAGCCACATGTGGGGGCACTCACTGAGTCCAGCTGCCCCTCCCCAGCACTCACTTTCTCTCTGCCTTGCTTACTCTCACTGTCCTCATAGCCTGATGATGACAGAGGTGCTGGAGCAACGTGCTGGATCCCAGCCTGGGCTCATGTTTATGGTTGAGAGATAGTGGAAGCAGCAATGGCCTGCATGTGGGCAGTTGGGCTCCCTCACTCATGCTCTGTGCTTTAGCTCACTGCTTGTTCTCCCCAAGCCGCCACCTCCTCTACTGCCATTTTTGTGAGCATCTCAAGCTACTCATCCTGCTTATGGAGACGGCTGTACAGAACGTTAGTCATGGCCGCACATGACTACTGAATCTCCTTTCTAACTGTAATTCTTCCCACAGGGCTCTCTTACACACACTTCAGCAGCTGACTGGACTTAGTGGAAGCAGCCACCCACAGCCACCACTGCTTTCCTAGCCTCCTTTCCACAGTTATAAAGGCATGCTCTTTCCCACGTTTGTGCTATACTGCTTGACTTTTTTGGGCCGTCCTTGTACTCGTGCAGTAGTTCACACATACTGAGCATAAATAAGGAGGTTGCTCCTTGCTCCCACATGAAGGTTGCTTTCCAGCCTAGGACTTTTCCAGTGGAGATTTCACTCCCTTTCACCATTTCCTCAATCGCTTGGCTGGCTCACCATTTTGTAATGCATAGACTAGTAACATCCATTAATAATTGGAACATAGAATGTACAAAGTATGAATCTAGGAAAATTGGGAGTTGTCAAAAATGAAACAGAATGCGTAAAGCTCAGTATCCTAGGCATTAGCAACCTGAAATGGACTGGTTTTGGCCATTTTGAATCAGACTGTCGTATGATCTACTATGCCAGGAATGACAAATTGAAGAGGAATGGCATGGCATTCATCATCACAAAGAATGTTTCAAGATCTATCCTGAAATAACAATGTTGTCAGTGATAGGATATCCGTATGCCTACAAGGAAAACCAGTTAATACTACTATTACTCAAATTTACGCACCAACTACCAAAGCCAAAGATGTGGAAATTGAAGATTTTTACTAACCTCTGTAGTCTGAAATTGACCAAACATGCAATCAGGATGTGTTGATTATCACTGGTGACTGGAATGCAAAAAACGGATACAAAGAGGAATCACTGGTAGTTGAAAAATATGGTCTTGGTGATAGAAATAACGCTGGAGATCGCATGATAAAATTTTGCAAGACCAACAACTTATTCATTGCAAATTACTTTTTTCAACAACACAAATGACAGGTATACATGTGGACTTCACCAGTGAGAGTACACTGGAATCAGATTGACTATATCTGTGCAAGAAGAGATGGAGAAGCTCAATATCTTCAGCCAAAACAAGGCTAAGAGCTGACTATGGAGCAGACCACCAGTTACTCATATATAAGTTCAAGTTGAAGCTGAAGACAGTTGAAACAAGTCCATGAGAGCCAAAATATGGCCTTGTTTATATCCCTCCTGAATTTAGAGATCATCTAAAGAACAGATTTGATGCATTGAAAACCAGTGACTGAAAACCAGAGGAATTGTTGGATGTTATCAAGAACATCATCCATGAAGAAAGCAGAGGGACATTACAAAGATAAAAAAGGAAGAAAAGAGACCTGAAACTTGCCCTTGAATGGAGAGGAGCTAAAGCAAATGGAAGAAATGACAAGATAAAAGAGCTCTGAACAGAAGATTTCAAAGAGCAGCTCGAGAAGACAAAGTCAGTTACTGTAATGAAATGTGCAAAGACCTGGAGTTAGTAACCCAAAAAGGAAGAACACACTTGGCATTTCTCAAGCTGAAAGAACTGAGGAAAAAATTCAAGCCTCGAGTTACACTATCGAAAGATTCTAAGGGCAAAATATTGAATGAGGGCAGAAAACATTAAAAGAAGATGGAAGGAGTACACAGAGTCACTGTACCAAAAAGAATTGGTGAATGTTCATCCATTTCAGGAGGTGGCATATAATCAAGAACCAGTGGTATTGTAGGAAGAAGTTGAATCTGCACTTTCAGAATTGGCAAAGAACAAGGGTCCAGAAACTGACAGAATACCCATTGAGATGTTTCAACTAATGGATGCCATGCTGGAGGCCCTCCTTGTCTATGCCAAGAAATTTGGAAGACAACTACCTGGCTAACTGACTGAAAGAGATCCATATTTGTACCCATTGCAAAGAAAGGTGATCCCACAGAATGTGGAAATTATTGAACAATATCATTAAATTGCATGCAAGTAAAATCGTCATGAAGATAATTCAGAAATGGTTGCAGCAGTATATTGACAAAGAACGTCCAGAAATGCAAGCTAGATTCAGAAGAAGACGTGGAATGAGGGGTATCATTGCTGATGTCAGATGGATCTTGGCTGAAAGCAAAGAATACCAGAAAGATGTTTACTTGTATTTTATTGACTATGCAAAAGCATTCAGTTGTGTGGATCATAACAAATTATGGATAACATTGAGAAGAATGGAAATTCTACTTAATTGTGCTCATGAGGAACCTGTACATAGATCAGGAGACCATCATTTGAACAGAACAGGGTGATACTGCATGGTTTAAAATCAAGAAGGGAGTGTGTCAGGGTTGTATCTTTTCACCATACTTATTCAGTCTGTATGCTGAGCACATAATTCAAGAAGCCAGAATATATGGAGAAGAGCATGGCATCAGGATTGAAGGAGGACTCATTAACAGTGTGCAATATGCAGATGACACAACTTTGCTTGCTGAAAGTGAGGATGACTTGAAGCAACTTACTGATGAAGATTGAAGACTACAGTGTGCAGTATGGATTGCACCTCAATATAAAGAAAACTAAAATCCTCAAAACTGGACCAATAAGTAGCATCACAATAAATGGAGAAAAGATTGAAGCTGTAAAAGATTTCATATTACTTGGTTCCACAGTCCACACCAATGGAAGCAGCAGTCAGAACATCAGATGCCATATTGCAGTAGGCAAATCTGATGGGAAAAACCTCCTTAAAGTGCTGAAGAGCAAAAACATCTCTTTGAAGAGTAAGGTGCACCTAACCCATGCCATGGTATTTTCAGTCGCCTCATATGCATGTGAGTGGTGGACAATGAATAAGAAAGAGCGAAGAAGAGTTGATGCTTTTGAGTTGTTGTGTTGGTGAAGAATACTGAAAGTACCATAGACTGCCAAAAGAACAAACCAATCTGTCCTGGAAGAAGTGCAGCCGGAATGTTCCTTGTAAGCAAGAATGGCCAGACTTCATCTTACCTCCTTTGGTCTTGTTATCAGAAGGGACCATTCCCTGGGGAAGGATACCATGTTTGGTAAAGTGGAGGGTCAATGAAAAAGGGGGGAAAGGCCTCAGTGAGATGGATTGGCACAGTGGCTGCAACAATGGGCTCAGGTATGTATAGCAAGGAGGCTGGCACAAGACCAGCCAGTGTTTCATTCTGTTGTACATAGAGTCACTGTGATTCAGAGCCAACTTGATGGTGCCTAACAACAAGAACAATAGACCAGTAAGTTGAAATTCGGAGGATCCCATGAGACTGAAGAAAGAAGTGGGCAAGGTATCCACTCTAAAGTGGCAGCTAAGGAGTTTATTAGGGAGACTTACATATAAGGAAGGTCTTAGGTGGTTCTCTTCTCCACATCCCCCAGTGGGAGGCAGGGGCTTTCATGGCTAAAAAAAGAAAGTGACAACATGCCAGGAGTTCAGACTTACAAGGCCACCCCAGCAGAAGTTACATAAGAATGATTTAGCAAGTGTAATGCAGCTAGCAGAAAGCAAAGGATGACTATGTTTGGCCTCACAAAGCTTTTTTCCCCTTTATGAGAGTAAATGTCAACAATTTCTTGTTAAAAAAATAAAGAAGATGAGAATGTAAGAGGGCGGAAAACTAAATCAATGGAAATGGAAGAGAAATAATGAGAATGACCACACATTCTTAAGAATATAACTGAACAGCTTGTGTAGAAGCTGTTGAATGAGAACCTAAAATGCTATGTAAACTAAACCTTCACTGAAAACACAATAAAGTATTATTTTAAATAAATAAATACATAGGTTGGAGTATTAGAAGATACCCTATTTGACCTAAGTTGAACTGAAAAAGAGTTACAGGAAGTAAATTTGACCCACTATAACCATATATGCTTATATCTAGTTGTGTTTGTATGTGTTAAGAAACCACTTTGATCTTAATTGTCCGTCCCAGTGTGTGCAATTTCAAAGGACTTCATTTTGGATTTCCATATCACAGGGAGGGCACTGATTAACTGTAGAGCACTTTCACTGTCCGGTACCACATTACATGAGGAATTTTTGTAGAAATCATGATTCAGAAAAGAAGCTCTGAGGAAGGCGGTGGGTCATGATAGGTGACTTCAAATATTTGAAATACTGCCCAAGAAATAACGGGCATTTTGATGTCTATTCCAAGGAGAAAAACTAGGATCATTATAAAGAAGATCTGTATGACAATTGCCAGTGTGCATAGATCTTTCAGTTTCTGTGTTGGGCGTGTTCATTCTCATTTTTGTATGATATTACTATAGTGAATGAGTAATTGTTAAAAATCTGAAATGTCACATATTAAAATGTCAAAGAACTTGGGTTTCTTTACTGCAGTGGCACATTTTCTGCCTGTACTTCATAGTTGTTGTTGTTAGGTGCTGTCGAGTCAAACAGCCACTGTGTCAGTCTATCTCATTGAGGGCCTTCCCCTTTTTTGTTGTCCCTCTACTTTGCCAAGCATGATATCCTTCTTCAGGGAATGGTCCCTTCTTACAACATGACCAAAGTAGGTGAGACAAAGTTTGGCCATTCTCGCTTGCAAGGAGATATGGGCTTCACTTCTTCCAGGACAGATTTGTTAGTTCTTTTAGCAGTCTCTGGTATTTTCAGTGTTTTTCACCAACACCACAACTCAAAAGCATAGACTCTTGTTTGGTCTTCCTTTTTCATTGTCCAGCTCCAACATGCATATAACGCAATTGATGATACCATAGCATGGGTTAGGTGCACTTCAGTCTTCAAAGAGACATCTTTGCTCTTCAGCACTTGAAAGAGGTCTTTTGCAGCAGATTTGCCCAATGCTATAGGATGTCTGGGAGCTCTAGAAGCACAGTGCCTAAGGCACTTGACTGCTAACCAGAAGGCTGGTGGTTCAAACCCACCAGCCACTCCGTGGAAGGAAGATGGGGCAGTCTACTTCCGTAGTAATACTGCCTCGGAAACCCAAGCAGGGGTCGCTATGAGTCGGGTCTGACTCGATGGCACATAACAACAACAACAACAACAACATAGGATGTCTGATATCTTGACTGCTGCTTCCATTGGTATTTATTGTTAAACCAAAGTAATATGAAGTCTTTGACAACTTGAATCTTTTTCCATTGATCATGATTCTGCTTATTGGTTCTCTTGTGAGGATTTTTGTTTTCTTTATATTGAAATGTAATCCATACTGCAGACTGCAGTCTTCAGTCTTCATCAGCAAATGTTTCAAGTCATCCTCACTTTGAGCAAGCAGTTTTACTTCATAATTTGTCATTTTTACTTTAAAAATATCATCCTTTTCTGCCCTTTGGCATATATGTAAAATCATATTTGAGACCATTGGTGATGGGTAATGAATTCTGAGTTTTCTTTTCTGAAATTTTAACTCGTTTTCTCCATATGGCTTTATATTTTTTTTAATTTGAAGGATTGCTAAAGTGGCAAGATAAAATGTGCTGGCAATTTTAGTGTATTTAATATTTGTGTATCGTTGCATGGGACCTCTTTTGTAAGGAACCTAAGTTTGTGAAGAGAGGTTATTTAAGCTTTTTTCTTACCTTCTTCCATTAATTTCTCTTTGTTATTGTTGTCAAGTTATACTTGCTATTGCCAGCTAAATTATCTTTAAGAAGGTTTCTCCTTACAGAGATAGTAAAGGGTTAAAGTAAAGGCATTGGTTGCTGCTGCTTGAGAAAGTGATAAAAAGAGCTGGTTGATTGCCTTTTACTGCTCCCAGTCCTCTTTGCTCTTTCACCTTTCTCAAACCTCTAAATCTGTGTGTTAATGCATGGAAATGCAAAGAGGGAATGCTTTGCCTTCTCCTAAACCTGGGCTGCTTAAACACCTAAATTGAAATTAAAATGGAGATCTTATAGGGAAACAAGTCCTCTTCCACCATTGTAAATAACTTCCTTCTTTCTCCTCTCAAATACATAGACATCCTGTATGAAGCAGTCTTTTATTCTAAGCAGGCAGGAATTGCCCAAGTGGAGACTAAATGCTTTATCTGTAATGTAGTAAAATTTTGCCACCATCAAATGTGTAGCTTTGGATGACTCACTCTTTTTAAGGTAATGAAATCACAGAAAAATGAAAATTGCTAACTGAGGTAGTAGACTGGTCTTTCTTATTTCATGTGAAAGTACAGGTAGAAAATGCAATGGTGTAAGAATGCTAGCTAGGTATTTTCTACACAGAGTTTTGAGAGAATGTCTCAATTCTGTTTTCTTTCTCCTCTGATTCCACCCACATCCTATGAGCTGACTGGTGGTAGATCATGATTTCTTAGGGTTAGACTGGTAATATATGATATTTGAGCAGGAAGGAACTTGAGATAGGATCCTAGTGTCCAACTCCCCTCATGTTTCAGTTCTGGAAACCTAGGACTAATTATTCCAAGTTGCTCAGTGAGTGGCACATCTAGGAACAGGAAACCCCTTGAATTTCAACTTACTATCTTGTATTCCCTACAGAGACCAAGTTGATCATTTTATGGGTCATTAAACAAGTGCCAGGTCACAGGTTGCTGCATCTTTATTCACTTTAGGTTTTCAAGGAAAACATTTAGTAGTGTAGACTTTTAACATTTTTCCTCTAAATATTTAACTGGCCATTGGAGTTCTATTTAGGTCTTCACAGTATCCACTAGATGGTGCTCTAATTCAGAAACCTTGCTGTAGGACTTTAGAAGGGGGTTCTGTCCTATCTGGAACTAAAGGAACCAGAGAGTTGACCCATAAGAATGCTTAAACAATTTATATTTTTAAAATTTACTCTAGCAATTAAATACATCAAGAGAAAATTTAATTCATGAACAGAGTGCTATATAGTTAAAATGCATAAAATATTTTTATACTTAATTTTCTGGAATCTTGAAGGATATATGTTGGGCTTCTGGCATAAGACAGACAAAAAGCACTGGATGCTTCTGTTGTGGAATTTGGGACTCACTGTGGATAGAGTGTGGGATGGAGGACACAGAGAGGGGAGATATGATTAATATTGCACTTACTGTTGTAAGTGGTTGTAAATAATAATTTACTGCAAGTTCCCAGAGTTAAAGGGGAGGAGAATATACTCAAAACCTCCTTTAAATTCACAACTCTCAGCTCTGGTTTGGGTATAAAATGATTGGTTGCTGTGTTTGAAAATCCTAACAGAATAAACTGTTCAGTGGTTCCAGATGTTTTTGATAAAAAGTTGGAATTGTAACATCAGCAAAAGCACAGGACTACAAATTCTGTCTGCTGTTGGGGGGAGTGCTCAGCAGCTCCAGAGGGGAAAGCAAAACAGACTCTTTTTTTCCCCACCCAGAACATTTGTTCCCTAAAAAGCAGCAGAGTATGTCAGGACAGTTCCAAATCCTTCTTTTCATATATTCATATGCAGAAAGAATAGAAGAGCTACATTTCCAGCCTGTAGTGCAAAATAAAAAGATTACTCTCTGTGTCTCAAATAGTATAGTCTAGGCTATTCAAAAAGTGTGTGTGTGTGTGTTTTAAACAGATTTCGCTCTAATTTTACAAACTTTTTGAGGACAGAGACCTTGTTATTTATTTCAGTTGTTTGCTGCCACTATAAGGTACATCATATATCTGTTTAATAGATACAGATTAATGGTTCAAATAGGGTTGGAAGTAGAAAGGCTCTATAGTGATTAAAGCATCTCTGTCCCTAGAGAGATGCCTGGGAACCTAGGAAGCAGGAAACATTTGATTCTAATTAAAACAGTAAGGAGCGGCTGTAAGGAATAAACCATATTGAGGACAGAGGGGAGTCTGCTTTGTGTTCATATAGGGAGAAGGGAAAGTTTAAATTATAGCTTGATGAAAATGAAAGTTAATACAGGAAAGATAATAAACTATCATTTTTTTCTATACACTAAAGCCTAAGGGAACTTTCAGTCTTTTCCCTGGACCACATAGTTTCAAAGTATTTGTAAATCCCTGGTCAAGTTCTCATGCTTTTGGTAAGCCTGAGCAAGAATTTTATTTACAATTTTTTAATCTCTCTCTAATCATCTTGTTTCTACTGTTTTCTATCATCATCACTAGTGAAAAGCAACATCTGTTTAACTGTACATGTTGCTAACATTACAGGGCTGTCCACCGGGCATGTGGGGATGGAAAGGGGCCTTCACCTTCATGCCTAGAATGAAACAGTGAGGGGTGAAGGAGATAAAAGGCTGAGTCCGTTACAGCTGTAACTATGGTGTATTAACAGTAGATGAGGAAAATGCTTACTTTCTTAGCAGAGTTTGCTTCATTCCTTATTTAAGCTCATTAGCAACTCGATGACTGGCCTGAGGAAATGGTGATTCATCAGACCTTCTATTCTACAACTCTTGAAAACTTTTCTCATCAGCTTTGTTTGCAATGGTGATAGAAAATTAGGCATTAAATCTCTCTTCTTTTTGGTTGTGATTTGAACTCCCACATTTATACTCTCCACTTACAGTTAAGGACTCATTGACCACTTGAGGAAAATGTCAGTAGCTTAATGCTCTGGAAAGAGAAAAATCTTTTTTTTTTTTGCCCCCTCCACTCCTCTTTTTTACTTCCATCAGTTCCTTCTCCCTCCTGAATCATTTATGATCCAAGTGAGAGAATGTCTGAAGTGAGAGAATAAATTCTGAAATAGGTCTAACCTTGAGAGTGTGAGATGAGGTGGGGGCTAGAGGCAAATGAAGTAACATAGCACACACAAGGCCCTGTAAATGAGAATGAACTTGGTGAATGGAATAGAAATCCCAGCCAGGTGACTCTTCTTAGTCACACATGCCTATACATTCTACTCCTCCTTTCTCTCATTTCTTTAAAGCTCTTCACCCTCCCCACAAAAAACAAAAAACTTATCTCTTGATTTTTAAACATTGTCAGACACTGTCATAGCCACTTCTGGATCCTTGACTCCTCGAGCCATAGCCCTGAAATACTTGGCTAACATTTTTCTCACATTAAATCATTGGTTTACGTTTGTCAGGGCGATGCTGTCTATCCATTGGTAGTTTTGGTTTTCTTTACTTCTTGGAACAGAAAAGTATGCTGTACTTGTTTAGGGTGACATCCCCCTTCCTTTATTGCCATACTACCCTGACATCAAAACACTCGAGTTGCACCTTGCACTGTCTGACAGAGCCTTTTTCATAGGAGACTGGTGTGAGGAGGAGGAGGAGGAAGTGGGTTGGAAAAGGAAGTCTTGTTTTTCTCCTCTGTCTGTGGATGAATCATGTTCCCACCACTGCAATTAGGTTTTCAAACCTCCAAGGCTGCTGCTGGTGCAGAGCTGAAAGGGCAAGTAGTGACGTTCTTAAGAGAGAGAGAAAAGGGGAAAGGGATGGGGTGGGGAAGGGCTCATACTGACAGGAAGAAGAGAGGGGAGGGCATAGAGCTGGAGGAGTGGTCTTTTTTTCCCTTTGACTCAGCTCTCATTAGATATTTCAACTTAAAGGAAAACCAAGTTCTACTGCCTGGTGAGTAAGAGACAGACTCTAAAAACGATTTACTTGGAAAAGAATATGCCGGCTTCTGCCTTTTCTTTCTTTTCTTTTCTTTTTTTTTTAATCCCTGTGAAGGAAAAATTTATTTTCCTTATCCTCATTATTTCTTCTTCTTCTTTTTTTAATCAGAGAATTATTTTACCTTAATACTTTGAAATAGAGTTGTGTTCCCCTTTTCTTCACTCCCCCCTTCTTGGCAAAGTGCATATTGGATTTTTATTGCCTCCTTTGGGTTTTTTCCCCACCTGTGTCGGCCATTATGCTTAGCCAGTTAATTTTTAAATTTTCCACTGGAGTTAATGCCAGTGATGGAAACGATGTGCTTCTCTTTCAGTTAAGACTTGCACAGAGTATAGCATCAAGAAGCATTTATTGTTTGTATTATG
This sequence comes from Orycteropus afer afer, assembly GCF_000298275.1. Classification (NCBI taxonomy): domain Eukaryota; kingdom Metazoa; phylum Chordata; class Mammalia; order Tubulidentata; family Orycteropodidae; genus Orycteropus; species Orycteropus afer. The sequence goes on along the minus strand of NW_006921737.1, from coordinate 7,163,196 downwards.
AATTGTAAGTTCGTCATCCCAGTGCTCTGAAGTTGCCAGAAAGTTCTCTTTTCAAAGAATTGGATCCTGCTTATTTTTGTTTTTTGTTTAAAATTCATATTTGACCCTTTGAGGATACTCTGTATAGTGGAGTCTGGAAGACAGCTCTTCCCCAGCTCTTTTGGCAACTTGGAACTCTGGACTTAACGTGGAACACTCTGGCCCCCCAAGTTAGCAGTGGGTATACTGCCTGCATTTTGTCTCCTCTCTTCTGCATTTGGACAAAATGTATGAACGGCACAAGAGGCGCTACAGCCTGTGTGACATCTCCAAGATGGACAGGACTATGGATGTGGTGTTATTGAAGGTAAGGGAACCACACCTCATAAATTTGAAAGTTTTCCAGGTTGTTGTAGCTCCTTCAATCCAGTTGCTGTGTCCCTCGGTATCCGTATTGGGAGAAAGACTGAAAAGGATATATAAATAGTGTATGTGTTAGGGGGTGATTATTAAGACTCTTTAAAAGAGAGGCATCTGAACAGAAACAATGGGTGCTTGGGAATCACCATTGAACCAGTTATTGTTTAAATGTGATTTACTCCCTTGCTTTAAAATGGATTCTTATGATCAGGAAATCAGAGGGAGAAATCCACCTTCAGAGTTGCTCTTTCCTGGTATATCTCTGTCTGCCCCTCTGTCTTTGCCACCTCCCCCCACACCCATCTGTGTTAGTCTCTTTCTCTGTCAGTCTCTCCCTTTCTGTCCTGTTTCTTAGTCTTGTCTTTTATCTGAGTCTTATCTTTTATCTGAGTCTTATCTATCTGTTGTTTTGCTGCTGTTTCTCACACTCTATTCTCTAGGGGAAAGATAGACAACATCTTTTCTTTTGGAAAGGTCTCTAATCTAGCTATCTATGAAAGTGACAAAGCTACCCTTAGCTTCTGATGGCTGTGTGTGTTTGTTTTCTCAGTGTTCTGTGTGGTTGGGTGTCTAAGCAGGATGGGGGTGGAGACTCTGGATGGCTAATTGCTCACGGAAGGCATCCTAGAATCTAAAATTAGTAAGGACTCCTCCAGGCGGTAAATGGGAGTCTGGGAATATTGTACAACTCAAGGGGCACTTTTTGGAAGTGTAGCAAATTTCTGGCAAATACAGGGGAAATTGAAAGGCAACTAAGTGGTTTCACAAATGTCAAGAACCTTGACTTGTGAAAGAGGTATGGAGCCCTAGGGGTTGGGAAGGGGAAAGGTCTAGGCAAAGTGGCAATCAATGTATTGCTCTGGCCAAGGAAATATTAAAACTGTTTTATTACTTTATCTATTCAGCTTATTACGTGAGAGCCCATAATTGTTTTAATTGGTTGAATGAGGCTAAGAAATGGGTACAGACAGAGCTACATACAGAAACCAAAGGAATACCATGTTGGATGAGGGGCTGGGTAGTCGAATGATTGAATTAGTATCTTTTTCCCTCTATAATCTCTCTAAGGTGGTTGTTTGACTTACCAAGCCATATATAATCTATTTATAATTATATATATTAATATATTATATACTATAATTATATAATACATAAATATATAATATATTTAGGAGAGCCTGGTTTTTAGGACCTTTATTTGCTGCCCAAGAAAGACATGGAAAATTGTAAAGTGTTCAATATTATTTAGGAGCCCTGGTGGTACAGTACACTTGGCTGCTAAACGAAAGGTCAGTGGTTAAAATCTACCAGCTGCTCCACAGGAGAAAGATGTGGGAGTCTGCTTTGGTAAAGATTATAGCCTTGGAAACTCTATGGGACAGTCCTACTCTGTCCTATTGGCTCTCTAAACCAAAATCTACTTGACAGCAGCAGGTTTATTTGCTTGACTCTTCATGGTTTTACCTATTTGGAAAGATTATAAATAGAAAATCTCAGTCTTGGTATCACTAGATAGCTATGAGTCTTATACAGTGAAATTAATGCAATAATGTATAGTACTATATACTCTGGCTGTCAGTGAACACCTTTAAGAGTAGTGCTAAATCAGCACAGGCTTATTGGCCTCATAGATGTTATTTTATAGTTTTAACAGAGCACTTTCGTACGTGTTATTTCATGAGACTTACCTTGTCAACTACTGACTATTTTCTTTTGCTCTTTTTCTTTTTTTATTTTCTTTTTTTATTGTGATTTGGCTGAAAATTTACAGAGCAAATTCACTTTCCACACAGCAGTTCACATATAATTTGTCTCATGACATTGACTGCAATTTACCGCAATGCAACAGCTCCCCTCCCACTTCCTCCCAATAGTTACCTCTTCCCTGTGTCCATCCCTCCGTGCACTCCTGCCCCCTGAGCTGTCTCCCTGTGCATAAACCACCGTTCTTTCTCCCATGATTGTTCTCTTTAAGGACTATTATCTACCTCAGGTAAATGTTCAACTCCTATGCCTGTCTTTTGTTTGACTAGAAGCTACAGGTGTGGGTTCAATTCCAGACCTGAAGGGCAGCTAGGGGCCATAGTCTCAGTGGTTCCACCAGGCTTTATCAGGCCAGCAAACCTGGTCTCCCCCTGCCTTTTTTCTCCCCCAAAAAATGATTTTGAGTTTTGTTGCACATTGTTCTCCCTCCCTATTCAGGATCTCCTATATAGATCCCCCTCTGAGTAGTTGACAGTGGTAGCCAGGCACCATCTAGTTCTTCTGGTCTCATAGGCTGAGGATCACATGGTGTACTAGTCACTAGGACTAATTGTTTCCATGAATCTTTGTTTTTTTTCATTCTCCTTTGCTCTGGACGAGGAGAGATCCATCATTGCATCTAGATGGCTACTTGCAAGCTTGTAAGATCCCAGTCGCTACTCGCCAAAGTAGGAGGTGGAACAATGTTTTGTGTGGTATATTATGCCAGCTGAGCTTGATGTCCCCTGTGACTATGGTCCAAGCCCACAGGTTCAACGACTCGGTCCCTCTAGGTAGCTGGCTGTGACCAAGAAGTGATTACAACCTTGTCTCTTGTCAGCTCTACTATACACCTGGGAATTCAGATCCTACAAATATACTTATAAGACCATTGTCTGACAACCCTATACGTGGTCTTGGATATACGCCCTGCTGCATAGACATACCTACTAGTTCAGCCTGTCCACCCGTGTATCCACCCATATACCCGTGTTTGCCTTCACTGACAACGCAGTACTATATGTTCAAAAGGGTTCATCTTTGTTGTCTGTACCTCCCATGTACCTCTCTGTGCCTTGCTCTTCCTGAATGCCACCATGTTGATCACTCACATTTGGTACATTGCCCTTCTCTTCACCCAAATCAATACTTATCTCTACCTATCTAACAGTGTTCTCTCCCCTCCCTTCCCACCCCTGGTAACCAACAAAGAAAATTTCCTTCCATAGATAAACCTTTCCTTGACTTTTACAATAACAGACTAATTAATACAATATTTGTCCTTTTCTGATTGACTTATTTCACTCAACATAATGTCCCCCAAGTTCATCCACGTTATGTGGTGTTTTGCAGATTCTACGTTATTCTTTAGGGTTTCATAGTATTCCATTGTGTGTATGTACCGTAGTTTGGTTATCCATTCCTCACGTGATGGACATCTAGGTTGTTTCCATCTTTTGGCTATTGTACATAGTGCTGCAATGAACATGGGTGTGCATATGTCTGTTCTTGTCATGGCTCTCACTTCTTTAGGATATGTACCTAGTAATGGAATGGCTGAGTCAAATCGTATCCCTAATTCTAACTTTTGAAGGAGTCACTATACTGCTTTCCATGGTGGTTGTACCATTTTACAGTCCCACCAGCAGTGTAGGAAAGTCCCAATCTCTCCACATCCTTGCCAACATTTATTTTCTGTCTTGTTGAACTTTGCTACTAGTGCTAGAGCAAGATGTTGTTTTGATTTGCATCTTTCTAGTAGCTAATGGGGGGAGCTCTGGTAGCACAGTGCCTAAGGCATTTGACTGCTAACCAGAAGGCTGGCGGTTCAAACCCTCCAGCCACTCCTCAGAAAGAAGGTTGGGCAATCTACTTCTACAGTGATACTGCCTCAGAAACTTATGGAGGGGTCGCTATAAGTCGGGTCCGACTTGATGGCACATAACAACAACAGCAACAACAAGTAGCTAATGGTTGTGAGCATTTCTTCATTTGTTTGTTGGCCACCTGAATATCTTCCTTGGGGTGAAGTGTCTGTTCAAGTCTTTTGCCCATTTTTAGTTGGATTATTTGTCTTTTTACCAATCTCTTTGCTGGTATAGAAGAATCCAACTGATTTTTGGATGTTGATCTTGTATCCTGCCACAATGCTAAATCTCTCAATTAGTTCCAGTAGATTTTTGACTTGAGTCTCTTGGGTTTTCTAGGTATAGGATCATATCATCTGCAAACATGGATAGTTTGACTTCTTCCTTACCAATTTGGATGTCTTTGATTTCCCTTTCTTGCCTTATGTCCCTGGCTAGGACTTCCAGTACAGTGTTGACTAGAAGTGGTGATAGAGGGCATTCTTGTCTGGTTCCTGTTCTTAAGAGGAAAAGTTTTAGTCTCTCTCCATTGAGTATAATGTTGGCTGTTGGTTTTGCCCTTTATTGCATTGAGGAATGTCCCTTCTATTCCTATTTTGCTGAGAGTTTAGATCAGGAATGGGTGTTGGATTTTATCAGATGCCTTTTCTGCATCAATTGATATGATCATGTGGTTCTTCTCCTTTGTTTTATTTATGTGGTGGAGGTCTTTGATTGTTTTTCTAATGTTGAACCATCCTTGCATACCTGATATGAACTCCACTTAGTCATAATGATTTTCTTGATATGTTGTTCGAGTCTATTGGGTAGGATTTTGTTGAAAATTTTTGCATCTGTATTCATGAGGGATATTGGTCTGTAGTTTTCCTTTTGAGTGGTGTCTTTGCCTGGTTTTGGTATCAAGGTTATGCTTGCTTCATAAAATGAGTTAGGGAGGATTCCATCCTTTTCTATGTTTTGGAATAGTTTGAGTAGGATGGGTATCAGCTCTTCTCTGAATGTTTGGTAGAATTCTCCAGTGAAATCGTCTGGGCAGGACTTTTTTTGTTCGTAATTTTTTGATGACCTGTTCAGTTTCTTCTTTTGTTATGGATCTGTTCAACTTTTCCACATCCATCTGTGTTAGTTTAGGTAAGTGGTGTTTTTCTAGAAATCTGTCCATTTCTTCCAGATTTTCAAATTTGTTGGAATACAGTTTTTCATAGTATCCTGATATGATCCCTTTTATTTCATTGGTTCTGTTGTGATGTCTTTTGCTCTTTTTCATATGAAGAATTTGAAAGTTCTCTTGACCCATGATGAAAAGTATGAAGAAATTGAGGGGCAAATATGTGATTATTCACAAGACCACAGCTTGTAAAGAACACACTTAATTTTTTGATGAACTTGGATTTGCATTCTTTGATTTGTACCATCCTGCCCACTATATAATAAATGATTTTTCAGGAAAGAAAACGTTACTTCTCAGAAAACGGTCATTTATTATAAATAAATAAACACTTGGAGTCTTGAAAACACTCATTTCCAGTCTGAAATGAGATAGGGACATTTGGCATTAATTTCTTTTGTGTTAGAGATACAGAAGGAGACAGCATCATTGAGCGCTATACATTGAAAGAAGCAAAAACAGAAAAAATACTAAGTACCTGTGTGGTGCCAGGCTCGTTGCTAAGGTCTTATCTTCATGAAGTTTACAGACTGACAATACGTAGGGAAAGAAAGAAGTAAGTACAGATTGTTACAAGTGACTTGACATAAATAAGCAGGCCGCTGTAAGGGGAATCATGGGATGACCTATTTTGGATAAAGTGGTTAGGGAAGTTCTTGGGAGGTGCTGACATTTAAAAAGTTGATCTCCTAAGAATGAAAAGACATGAGCTATACCAGGGGACAGTGTTCTGGAAAGAATGAGCAACAAATTTAGAAGCCCTGAAGTAGGAAAAAGCTGACTGAACTTGTTACTTGTGACAGGAGCGTAGTGAATGGGCAGGGGCCGGTGAATGAGGGATAGTATGAGAAGAAGGCTGGGATACGCAGGTGGGACTAAAAAAGCAAGGCCCTCACAGCCATGATGAGGAGTTTGATTTGCTTGAATGTGTTGCTTCTCACTTTATGGTTTTAAAAGGTTGTTCTTGTAGTGTGGAATGGAAATCAGTCAGGCTGCCATTATGGTAGACTAAGCATGCTAAATGTTTGTGGTCTGAAGCTAGAAGAAGTAGAAAAATATGAGATACAGGCATCTAATTTTTACATTCGTATTATTTACCTCATTTTACATATGGTAAAACATACTCATATATTTAATAATTTTCCCAAGGTCTAACAACTTATAGGTAATAGACTGCAACCTGAAGTCTAAGTGTTTCCAAAGTCTGTAATTTTTCTTGCTCTACTAGGCCTCTTCTTTGAGTTGCCAGTTCCTTTATTACATGAATATGTTTATCTGCTTTCATTTGTATATACATACATACTTTTCTCCATCATAGACTCTTTGTGTTGGAAGAAATCTTAGATGCTATAATGTTTCTTCTTGTTGTTGTTGTTTTGTTGTTCACACATTGTTTTGCATACTTAGTGCTGCTCTGGCAGGAATATACCACAGATGGGATGGCTTGAACAAACAGGAGTTTATTCTGTTACAGTTTGGAGTCTCTTTAAGTCTGAATTCAACATGCCAGGGTCTAGGGGCTGGGTGAAAGACCCTCAACCTTGGGCTTCAGCTCTGCCTTCTGCTCCTGGCCCACTGAAGCTGGAGGCTTTTATTCACTCAGACAGCTGCTGGCTGCTGAGACTGAGAAGCCCAAGGTTGATAAGTAAAAAGACATAGTCCCAGTGTTTCCAAACAACATGTCAGGCCACTAATTCAAGTCCAGATGAAGTCCCAAGATTGTCAGGGCATGGTAGGCTGTTGAACAATGAGCTGGCTACATGCAGGGTTCAAGCATGCCAAAAGGTTATAGACCAATCCCAAAGCTCCTCCTTATATATGGGAAACAGACCACATACTAAAGCAGCTCCTTATGGCAGATTCCACCATGGAGTTAATTGCCAGTCTCATCATGGGGGAATAACTACCTCCAGCTGCCGTGCCACTCAACCAGGCCCAGCCAAGTTGACAACAACCTTAACTGCCAAACACTTGCATATCTATTTCATTTTTACCAGAAGAGTAGAAATGCTGCACAAAAGTAGCTCACTGTTTTTGTTCTTGTTTTAGTAATTCTTGTAATATAATATGATGTTGAGATTTTTTGTTTTGTTTTTAATAAAAATGTTGTGTTTTTGGTGAAAGTGTACACACCAAATTATGTTCCTATTTAACAGTTTCTACCGAGATTGTTCAGGACATTGGTTACTTTTCTCAAAATGTATCAACTCTCTCATTATTTCCATTCTGGTTATTCTGTTTCCAATAATCTAGTTTTCTTGCCCCTTGCCTTCTCTTCTTTGCTTTTAAGTAAATGTTGATTGTTTATTCTCATGTAGATGATTTTCTAAAGGATCACAGTATACATGAATGAAATTGTTTGTGAGCCAGTCTGTAATTTAGTTTATGAAATAGTTTGAGTTCAAGGTTTAAAGAGTTTTTGGGAGCCCTCTAGTCTTAACTAGTCCAGTAAGTGTGGATTTTTTAAGAGTTTTGAGTTCTGCTTCATATTTTGTACCTTTTCTGTCAGGATCCATCTCTTGTGTTCCTGAACAGAAATATTAGTAGTGGTAGCTGAGCACCATCTCATTCTGGTTTCAGGGTAGATGAGGTAGTAGTTCATGTAGACTGTTAATTCTGTGAACTAGTTTCTTCTCTGAGTCTTTGGTCCTTCTTTGTCTTTTTTTCCAAATCCACAGAGACCAATAGTTGTATCTTACCTTTTAATAGTTGTATCACAAGCTTTGAAGACTCTAGACACTACCACCAAGCTAGGATGTAGAACATAAACTTTATGTACTATGTTATGTCAACTGACTGAGTTGTCCCCCAAAACTATGGTTCTAAGCCTTTAGACCCTGTAAACCATTCCTTGGAGGGGTTTGGTTAAGTCTAAGAAGTATCTGTATTTGTGCCCTCTATGTGTTTTATTGTGTGTATGAATATATATGTATGCATATACTTACATATATTTTTTGTACCTATATATGTACCTATACATATATGTATCTATACACTTGTTTGCATACATACATATGCATGTAGGCACACTCTTATTTTTTGTTGTTGCACAGTTGTATATGTCATAGTGTTTACCAAAAACGTTCATTTTTCTTGGATACTTCTTAGTGACATCATTTACCTTGGTTAGCCTGTACACACTTCACCTACATTTGGTGTTATGTTTATCATCACCAGGAATAACAAGTGTCTACTATCTAGAGAGTAATCTCCCATACATACAAACCTACCCTTGGTGACCACCAGTGATAGTTGATTTCAATGTATAGATACCTTTTCTTGTCTTTTGTAATAATGAGATCTTACAATATTTGTCTTTTTGTGATTGACTGATTTCACTCAGCACAATGTCTTCATGATTCATCCATGTTATATTTTGATAACTTATCATTATTCTTTATGGCTGCATAGTATTCCATTGTGTGTATATACCACAGTTTGTTTATCTAGTCATCTTTTGACAAACACTTAGGTTATTTTCATCTTTTTGCTGTTGTGACTAATGTGTCAATGAACATGGGTGTTCATACATTAGAAGTTACATTGATCACTTCTTTCCCAGTGCAGAAATTCTGTCTGTAACACTTTGGATAGGTAGGTGATGTAGTTGAATATGAATTCATTTTGTCATGCAGATTTTCCCACATTTTTTAAAAATTAATCAGTAATATTCCAGTTATTTCCACAAAATCTTCTTCCATTTTGTAGTTCACTGTCTTTTACTAGTGTTTTTTAAAAAACAGTTATATCAGGTGCATGTGCCAACTAAATCCTCAGATAATTATGTACATGTTCACACTCCACTTTTCACCTATGGAAATTCGCTTTTTTATACTTAGGTGTTTGTAATTTTCATCTCTTAACAAATGTATCTAAATACTCAGAACAGTGTAATTCCAAGTGTTCAATATTTGTTGTTTGAATGGATGTTTTAAGATTTATAAGCATAGATTCATAAGTATCATGTTATATAAGTGTGTTTAAGGTACTGATAAATTTGGTATAAGAACACAGATATTAAATATGGCAATAATCACAAAATTTACACTATCAGCCTGTCACTTTGATATTCCATATTTACAGCTCTAACCTGTCCCATTGGCATCCAGTTAATTCACTACAGGAGCCTCAGAATTCTCATTCTGTGTTATAGACTCACACTTTCTTTGGCTAATTCTGCATTCTGATCTGCTCCCATTGTTAGTTCTGTATAGTCAGTTTCATAGTCACTCTTCTGCATAAGACTTTCTCTTAAGATTCACCTAAGGCTACAAACACCTGTCTTCATCCTCAGATCACTTCATTGCTGCCACATCATTGACACCAATAGTCCCAAAAGCTCATCTCCTTTCTGAGACTTCTTCTGATTAGTCAGACATAAATTGATAATATTTCTTGGTTGCCCATCCCAACACATGCATTCACATCCCTTTTCCTCTGGACTTGATATTCCCTTGGTTACTTTCTCCTGATGTGTCCATGGCTTCTAGTGATAAGTGGCTGATAATTATGACTCATGCTAAAAAATGGGATATGGGAGAATTTTGTTGGCAGTTGCCATTTGGTACCAACATGCCCTTTTTTCTGAGCATCCTTCAAAAAGTTACCATTGAACTTACAAATTTGTGACTGATCAGAGCTTTCACCCAAAGTAGTTCAGTCATAGCCAGACTTTTACTGATGATGAGACTCCCTAACACATTAACATAGAAGACGGCAAGTATCAGAAACATACTGCAAAACTAACATAGCAAAGGGGAAAGCATGGTCACAATCTCGGAGTAACTACTGCTTTAAACTGATTTTATTTAGCTCGAGGACCGTTTCTGTTTAACTTATTTTATAACTTTGAATATCTAGCAAAATACTGTCTATTAAAAGTACTGTAGGAACTCTGATAGTCTAGTACCTAAGGCACTTCTTGACTGCTAAGCAGAAGGCTGGTGGTTCTAACCCGCCAGCCACTCCTCGGAAGGAAGGTTGGGCAATCTTCTTCTGTAGTGATACTGCCTCGGAAACCCAGGGAGGGGTTGCTGAGTCAGGTCTGACTCAACAGCATGTAACAACAGCAACAACAACAACAAAAGTACTATACTTCTTCAAATTATTGATGATTTATCCAAAACATGTTTTGTGGCTCGTAATTCAGAGAATTAGCTGAATGGCTAAAAGAGTGAGACACTATTTTGTGTACATTGAATGAAGATACTTACAAAGGAGTGTACCTCACTCAACCCATGTTTAGGGAAGCGACATTACCTCATTAGTTGAAGCTCAGAAGGAGAAATTTATTTCTAACTATAGTGTTATTTTCCAGAGAAATACCTGCTTTTTAAAAGTGTGTTTGCTCTAAGAGACATCCACATTGGAGCACATCAAAGACATAAGGGGGCTAAGGATTGAAACACTAGTACTGATACTGCTAATAATCTGAGTTTTAACAGGAAAATAAAGATGATGATGATTCTAGTCAGATTTTTGTTCATATGGACAAAAATTTTGCTTTGAGCTGTGAGCAAAATACAAGGTTGGCAGCTGACCAAATAGGTACAAGAACAAACAAGAGTTCAAGAAGATTCAGGAAATTTTTTTTTAGCAGGTAGCTGGAAGAAAATGAGGAAAGCAAGATTTGCCATTAAACATTGACATCTTTTGGAAGGATAAATTACCAAAACACATTTTGGACAACCACACATATCTGCCCATTTACAATCTGGTTTTCTGGAAAGACTTTGACTCAAGTGTTGGCATCCGTCTCCGGATGGTGGGTTTTTTGCTTCCTTTTGTTCAGCCTTATAACTTTAGCTAGATCTCCTGAGACATTTGCAGAGGAAGTAAATATGAGCAATGACTGGGAAGGCTGGGTGTAACCTAATGAGCTGTATTAGGATGTTCAGATATAAACAGTAGCAGAAACACTGCCAGCACTAAAAGACAATTAATTCTCTCTTCACTGAAAATATGTGCAGCTCTATTTTCAGACTGATGGGAACACATCACAGTGTAGATGAAGTTTAGATGATAACGAAGGGTCCCCAGGCTTCAGGCCAGGAATATAAGGATACCTAGATGAGTCTGACATTTCTTCCAAGGTATAACTTTGATTATCCCATATTCTGTACGTGCTATAACTCTCCAGTGTTTTGGATGTTGGATAACTGTGGTGTCCATGATGTGATTGTTGTGGAGATAGAGTGGACAAAGGAAACTGGTGACGCGGTTTGTCTTTTAAGTAAAGGGTCATAAATGGGATCAAAGCCATAAAATATGTTTTGGTAACTTATCCTTCCAAGAGACGTCGATGTTTAATGGCAAATTTTGTTTTCCTCATTTTCTTCCAGATACCTGCTAAAAAAAATTTCCTGAATCTTCTTGAACTCTTGTTTGTTCTTGTACCTATTCGGTCAGCTGCCAACCTTGTATTTTGCTCACAGCTCAAAGCAAAATTTTTGTCCATATGAACAAAAATCTGACTAGAATCATCATCATCTTTATCTTTCTGTTAAAACTCAGATTATTAACAGTGTCAGTACTGGTGTTTCTTTCTAATGCTGTTTGCAATCAGAATCTTTTACCAAGCCTAGCCACAGAGCTGAAGAAATGTTCATAGTACAAGAAACTAGCTTATCGTCTATTAGTGTAAAAACCTCAGTCTTGGAGATCATATTTTGGAAACAAGACTGTCTTGAGAACAAGCATTCCTTTAATCAGAAATATCTGGTAGCTTCTGATTTCCTGCAGTATTAAACATCAGATATATTACCAGGTCTGTGCTCAGGACTCAGCACTGTATGTAGCCTATAGGAACCAGTCTGAAAAAGTTTCAAATGGAGTCACCAAGTGTGACCTTTGAGTTGCCTTAGTTGTATGAGACTAGGGCAAATCTGGGTACTACATCAGTGATTCTGAAATGGGGAAGAAGGAGGGAGAGGTGTTTTATAATCCAATTTGTATCTCTTGAGCAGCTTGCTTATAGCAAGCCCAATATTCTTCACACATGAATGTGATATGCTTGGTTCTTGCTGTCATTGTATACAGGATGTGGTTGAAAATGATGACTCATGCTTTGACATTCTTTCCGCACTCTGTGTATGTGGAGTTTGGCCTCTGGTTAATGCCATTGACCATGATTGGTAGCGTCTGGCCCAGATTACCAGTGGTAGCCATGTGGGCTGCCTGACTACTTTTCTCTGAACAAGTTTGCTTATCTCTAGCTGCTGCACACTCACTTTGTGCCATTTATTTTTGTAAGAAGCTAGCACATATGAGCTTTCCTTTTATGCTAAATCTCTTTTCTGCACTCCAAAGGACATCTCAGTAGTGTAGGTGCACATACCTCTAGACTAGACCAGTTTAGCTTCCACCTAACTGGTTTCTATCCTGGATGCCCTGTGCTTCCTTCCTCCCCTCTATCCCTTTTTTAGCTGCAGAATTTTAGAGTTATTTTTTTAGTGTAACACTGATCTTTTGACTCTCTTGCTTATACTATTAGAGAATTCATCCTTTGTAGAAAAAAAAGCCCAGATCATTGGAGCCATATTGCCCATGATTCCTCTTTCTTCAGTGTATGCTTCTGAGTACCATTAGGCTTTTTGTGTACCTGAAAAACCTTCTGAATCAGAGGACTGTAATCTGGGTTATAAGGATATGCTCCAGAGCCGCTGACTGGACACACAGCATACATTTTTCTAGTGAGGAGCCCATGGTTTTTGAAGGAATATAAAGGCTATGAATGCCAGCTCTGGAGTTTTGGAACTGCTTTGCTTATATTTTTTTTTCCCACATGACTGGAATTCTCTGTATTACCATTACTATCTCTTGAGCCATATTGCCCCTTAGAAGGCCTGCCTTAGGTTCTACCACCTCTTAGACTTTTTCCAAGTTCCTGAACCAGAAATGATCATTTTTACATTAGAGGCTTCTTTACCTCTTTTGTGGTTTCAGTTATTTGTATGCCTATTTTATTTAAAAAAAAAAAAAAATCTGTGGTTCTCAACCTATGGGCCACAATATGTAGAGTTATTTAGTCAAATCTGACGTTCCATAGATCCGTATGGATCTGTATACATACGCATATATCATCCTGAAATGTGAAGACAAATGTAACTCATGATGTTTTAGTTAAATTAAAAAGGTTCCTTATGCTTTTAAACTGTGGTACACACTGTGCAGACTGTAATCAGGATGTTATGCCTTAATCATCTTTCTCTGTAATGCTGCACCTTCACACTGTTTCTTGCATAAAATGGGTACTACATTGTTCTAGTTACCTGGTGGTGCTCTGACAAGAATATGCCACAAATGGGATGGCTTTAACAAACAGGAGTTTATTCTCTTAAAGTTCAGGAGGCTAGAAGTCTGATTTCAAAGTGCCAGGCTCTAGGGGCTGTGTGAAAGCCCCCCGACCTTAGCCTTCAGTTCTGCCTCTTGCTCCTGGCCTACTGAAGCTAGAGGCATCTCTTCACTCAAGCAGCTACTGGCTGCTGACATAACAAGCCCAAGGTTGACAAATAAAATGGCACACCCAATGTTAGCAAACCACATGGCAGGTCATTAATTGAAGTCCATTGAAAGTCCCAAGGTCAGCAGAGCATGACAGGCTATTGAATAAGGACACAGCTACATGCCATAAGCTAAGTCCAGTCATGCCATAAGCTAGAGACCGTTCTGCAAGGCTTCTCCTTATATACAGAAAGCAGACCACATCCCTAGGGCAGCTGCTCAGCTCCTCACAGTAGATTCCACCATGGAGTTGATTACCTTTCTCCTCATGGGGAATACTACATCCACCTGCCCAGCCACTCAACCAGGCCCAGCCAAGTTGACACACTAACTTAACTACAACATCCATAAAAGACTTTTTGGTGAAGGAAGACTTGATTTACCTAAAATCGTACTATGTAAAACATATAAAACTATTTAGATATTTGTCAATGATGCCTAATTCAAAACTGCATCATCACCCGGTTTGCTTACATTTCTGAGTATACTTAGAGGCAGTGAGCATTAACTGTTGATGCTTGAAAACACTCCAACCTGTTGCTATCGAGTCGTTTCCGACTCATAGTGACCAAGTTTTCCAAAGATGTAATCTTTGTAGATGCAGACTGCTACATCTTTCTCCTCTGGAGCAGCTAGTGAGTTTGAACTCTTGTCCTTTCCATTAGCAGCTAAATGCTTAACTGCTGTACTACCAAGGCTCCTTCTTGAAAGCACACACTCCTAGAAATAAAATAACAGCAAATACAGCATTTTGATGTTCAGAACACAGGTCCGTATTTTAGTTAAGCTTCATACTGACATTTTGTTTTCTAAACGTTTGTCTAAATTGAATAATGACTTTGTTGTCAGAAAATCTTCCGAAGAGATCTTACACACACTTCACAAGATGTATTAAATTTACTGTTAATAGTGAAAATTGTTTAAACAATTATTGTTGGATTCTGAAATGGAAAAGGCAAAGAACCAGAAGAGACACTGGTGGGCTAGGGGAAGAGCACTGGACTGGGAGCAAGGGAACCTGAGTCCTGTTTTGTTTGTTTGTTTTCCTAGTTGTTGTAAAGTCACTTCTGACTGATGGTGACCCCTTGTGTATCAAAGTACAACTCTGGCTGGTTTTGCAAAAGTATGTCACCAATCCTTTATTTCAAGATGCCTCCGAATGATAATTGAACCTCCAGTCTTTTAGTTAGCAGCCTAATGTGATACTGTTTACACCACCCAAGGACACTGGTCCTCTGTTACTTAATAGAATATTACTTTTGATGAGTGACTTCACCTCAGTTCAGTCTTTGTTTTTATTAGTCTAGTAAAGGGTGGCAGAGTGATGATCTTCCAATTCTAATTTTTTTAATAAAATCACTGAAGACAATGCACTCAATTCGATAAGCACCCAAAGGGAACAGGCATTTGCTATTCACTGTAGACCCATGGAAGGAGCTCTGGTGGCATAGTGTGTAAGGCATTTGACTACTAACCAGAAGGTTGGTGGTTCAAACCCATCAGCCACTCTGCAGAATGAAGACCAGGCAATCTGCTTCTGTAAAGATTTATCACCTCAAAACCCAATAGGGGTCACTATGAGTCAGAATCGACTCAGTGGCAGTGAGTTTGGTTTTTTGGTTGGAGATCCATGAAATAAAAGATCTGATTCTGTTCTCAAGAAGCTTGCAGTCTCTCAAACAAATAAAGCTATCAATACAATATCGTTCACACAGAAATATAAACCCATTGCCATTGAGTTGATTCAAACTCATAGCAACCCTGTAGGACAGAGTAGAACTGCCCCATCAGGTTTCCAAGGCTGTAAATCTGAAAGGAAGAAAACCACTTCATCTTTCATCACCTTTCTCTCGTACAGTAGCTGTTAAATTCAAACTGCCAACCCTTTGGTTAGCAGCCAAACGTTTTAACCACTGCACCACCAGAACTCCTTTACACAGAAAGATACTCTCTCCGAATCACCAAATCTTAGTTTTCAATGTTGTGTTTTTTCATCTCTCAAATGGTAACATACCTTCCTGTAGGACTATAAAAAAAAGCCAAATCTGTGTTACAGTATTTTGTAAACTACAAAGTTCTCGTAACAAAAGGCCATTTAATACATGATTCCATTTATAGGGAATGTCCAGAAAAAGCAAACTCATAGATACACAAAGGATTGGGGCTGGGGCTAGAGGCTGAGGGTCAGATGCAACAGCTAACAGGTATGGAGTTTCTTTTTGACGTGACAAAAATGTTCTAAATTAAAAAGAGGTGACGATTGCACAACTCTGTAAGTAAATATAAGAAAACTTCAAATGTACCATTTAAATGGGTGTATGTGAACTGTATCTCACTAAAAATGTTAAACTACAAAAAATACTAATGATGATAACAATACATACTAAGTACATTATGATATCTTAGATTAGATCCTGGAGCGGAAAAAGGACTTGAGTAGAAAGACTAGCAAAATCCAGGTAAAGTCTAGACTTTAGTTTATAGTAATGTACCAATGTTGGTTTCTTAGTTTTGACAAACGAACATTAACATTTGTGGAAACTGATAAGGTGGAATCTCTCTGTACTATCTTTGCAACTTTTCTGTCAGTCTGAAGTTACTCCAAAATAAAAAGTTCACCAAAATAAGATTTTTTAAAAGCAATTCATAATCATTAAAAAAAATTTGGAAAAACTACATAAAAGTTAAAATGAATATAAATTATCTCTTCGGTATTCTTCAAGCATAGCAACTCAGTTAAAATAGAATGTGATTAGTTTCTCATCACATAGTTGTAATCTTATCAATAATTTTTGATGCCCACTGTGTTTTAAACTTTTAATACTATTTACTATCTGCTAATTGTCAAGAACTGTAGTCTTGAGGTTTTTTATCTAATTGCAAGGTAACAGGTTAGCCTGACCGTTTCATAGATGCTGACAAAAGTCACAGGACTCATGGGTCAGAGACAAATGACTTTATTACTTATGGCATAGCAAGCAGAAGGAACATCAGCCTCCTTTTGATTCTTCTTGCCCCCAAGTCCCACGGGAGCAACATGAGGAGCTGAGAAACTCCAAGCTTAGCAAAATTGAATTTTTATAATGGACAGTAAGCCTGCCTGACCTTTGCCTGATTAAGACATTCTTTTTTCTTTCTTTTTTTTTACTGTATATTTTAATGTAAATAATGAGTGCCTTCTATGTTGTTTGCCAGCTGCACCCTCCCCCCACCTCCCACAAGGTATTTTCATAAGTGCCACTATACCAATTAAAAAAAATAAAGTTACACTAAAAAAAATTAGTATAGCGTACTTAACAAAATTACCTCAGATCAAGGAGAGCATAGCTGGCAAATAAACTTGGAAGACAGGCATTATTTGTGTGAACATATGGCACATTGGATGGGAAACAAACTTGCCCTTTGTTTGGAAGGGAAACGATATTTCTGTCTTCCAAGGCTGTTTGATACATATTCTTAAAAAAAGTAGTCTGTGATAAAAGATGGTTAGTAGTTGCCTTTGCTCACAATGTGCAGAAACCCATGAGACCCATGGAGAGTTGTCTCCCAATACTAATAGGTTCTCATCACTGCTATTCAGAAATTAGTGTTACTCACATAAAGAAATTTGATTTAATCTCATTCTTTCAATAAGTACTTATATGCACAAGACTAACAGACTGTGCTTCTCAGGTCATTTTGTTGTTGTTATGTGCTGTCACGTCAGACCTGACTCGTAGCGACCCCTCCTTGGGTTTCCAAGGCAGTATTGCTATGGAAGTAGATTGCCCAACCTTCCTTCTGAGCAGTGGCTGGTGGGTTTGAACCTCTAGCCTTCATTTTTAGACACAGTCAAATAAAATGAACTGCACATTTTGTTTTAATAGAATTTAGATGGAAGTTGAAGGCAAAGAATGATCAGTTTATTCGTTATTTGTGTGGAATTGCAAAGGAGATGAAAAATAAGAAAATTTTAGCAGAATTTCCTAAAATGTTTTCTGAAAAAGTTGTTGGTCATTGAAGAGAAGAGAACAATACTATGGTAATTCAGAGTGATTCATTTTCCAATTCTTCAATCTTATTAATGGATCTTTTAAGACTTTTTATTTTCTGTTAACCGTCTAAATTCATTTTTTTATTTTTATTAGGATTTGGGTGAAGATTTACAGAGTAAATTCACTTTTCATACAGCAGTTCACATATACATTGTCTCATGTCATTGACCAAAATTTACAATGCAGCAGCTCCCCTCCCACTTCCTCCCCATAGTTACCTCCTCCCAGTGTCCATCCCTTCAT
>NW_006921737.1:7117843-7122306 GCF_000298275.1 Orycteropus afer afer | reverse complement strand
TTATTCATGTTATTTATATTCTTTCCCTCTTTTCCTTTGTTAAATATGCCAGTGGTTTGTGAATTTTACTAATCTTTACAAAAAAACAACTTCTGTCTTGTTGATTTTTTTCTGTTGTCTTTCTATTTTCTGTTTAATTGATTTCTGCTCAGATCTTGATTATTTCCTTTCTTTTGGTGACTGTAGGATTTTTTTGCTGTTCTTCTTCTGATTGTTGGAGATACTGGTTTAAAGTGTTGATTTTGGCTCTTCTCTTTTGATGTGTGCATTTTATTGCTAGAAATTGGCCTCTGATCACTGCTTTTGGTGTGTCCTAAAGATTTTGGTATGTTGTGTTTTCGTTTTTGTTTGATTCAAGGAATTTTTGAATTTCAGTTTTTATTTCTTCTCTTACTCAGTCTTTCTTAGGAAGGCTGTTGTTCAGTTTCCATGTGTTTACTCTTTTTCCATTGATCTTCTTATTGTTGATTTCTTATTTGATAGCATTGTGATCTAAGAAGATGCTTTGTAATATTTCCAGTGTTTTTAAATTTATTAAGGCTTGCTTTGTGGCCTAACATATGGTCTTTCATTGAAAATGTTCCATGTGCTCTGGACAAGAATGTATATTGTGCTGTTGTTGGGTGAAGTGCTCTGTAGAGGTCTGTAAGGTCCAGTTGGTGGACTGTATTGTTAGCTCTTCTGCATCTTTGTTGAGTTTCTTTCCAGTTGTTCTATCTTTGAATGAAAGTGGTGTATTAAAGTCTCCTAGTATGACTGTGGAGTCATCTGTTTAATGTTTCAGCTCTTTTAAAGTCTGAATTATGTATTTTGGGGCAATGCATTAGGTCTATAGATATTTATTATGGTTATATCTTCTTGTTCAATTGATCCTTTAATCATTATATAATGTTCTTCCTTGTCTCATATGGTGATTTTTGTCTTAAAGTCAATTTGATCAGAAATTAATATTGCCACTAGTCCTCTTTTATGGTTGCCATATGCTTGATATATCTTTTTCCAACCTTGGATTTTTAGTCTGTTTTTGTTTTTGTCTCTAAGATGTGTCTCTTGTAGAAACATATCAATGGATTTTGTTTTCTTATCCAATCTGCAACTCTTTGTCTCTTGAGTGGTCCATATACTCCATTAACATTCTGTGTAATTATTGACAAGTATGAATTGGTTTCTGTCATTTTGTTATGTGGTTTTTCATGGTGTCCCTGGTTTCTTTGTTCCATGTTATTTTCTGTGCTGAGCTCATTATGTTTATGAATCGTGTTATCATTTCCCTTGTTGCTGTTGTTTTCGTATTTGCTGAATATCTGTGCTTGTCCTCTTTTTTATTGTGATGTGAAGGTTTATCATTTCTCTTTGAGGTTACCCTATGATTTATAATTTTATCCCTGAGTTTGGAATAGCCCCTTCTCTCTTGCAAATCTCATGCCTTCCTCACCATTTTGAAGTTCTGTAATTACACAGTATTTTCTCTCTTTTTGGTTTTGTAGTTGTCCTCATTTGCCAATTGAAGTCTCTCATTCCCTGTTTAGAATCTTGTAAGCTTATTTTACTTTGGATATGTCTATAGCTGTGGTTTCTGGGTTATGTCATCTTGTGTATTAATGGTTGGTGGTTGTTTGCTATTTTTGGTTTTCTGTTCAGAGGACTACCTTTAGGATCTCTTGTAAGATTGGTCTGGTTTTAACAAATTCCCTTAGCTTCTCCTTATCTGGGAATCTCCTAATTTCACCATCATATTTGAGAGACAATTTTTCCGGGTATATAATTTCTGGTTGAAAATTTTTCTCTTTCTGGGTTTTATATATACCATCCCATTGCCTTCTTGTTTACATGGTTTCTGCTGAGAAATCAGAGCTTATTCTTACTGGTAGTCCTTTGTAGGTAACTTTTTGTTTTTCCCTTGCTACTTTCAGGATTCTGTCTTTTTCTTTGGTTTTGATGAGTTTGATGATGCTTTGGTGATTTTCTTTTGGGGTCTATCCTTCTTGGGGTTCCTTGGACTTCCTGAATGGATATATTCTCCTCTTTCATCATATCAGAGAAGTTTTCTTCCAACAAATCTTGGACAATTTTCTCAGTGGTTTTGTTTTTCTCTTCCTGTTCTGGAATTCCAATAACATGTAGGTTATTCTTTTTGATGGTATCTCACATGATCCTTAGCTTTCTTCATTTTGTTTTGATCTTTTGTCTGATTGATCCTAGGAGTGTTCAGGTATTTGTCTTCAATCTCATTAATTCAGCCTGCATTGCATCAATTCTACTCCTTTGCCCTTTCAATGTGTTATATATTTCTGACAATTTAGTATTTATCTTCTGGATTTCTATCTGTAGATTTTAAACCATTTCTAATTTTTCATTTATTTTGTCATTTTGTTCTTGTATTTTCTTCCAAAGTTCTTCTAGGGACTTGCTTGTGTTTTCCTTGATCTGTCTCTCAATCCTTTGAAGATTCCTAAAGATAATTCTTTTGAATTCCTTATCAGGGAGTTCCAGTGCTGTTTCTTCCTCAGGGATGTGTTCTGGGTCTGCATCCTGCTCCCTTTTTTCTACCACATTATCTTGCTTCTTTGTGTGGACTGTGATGGTCTGTTGTCTCTGAGACATTGTGATGTTGTTGTGTTTACATCTCTGTTAACTGTTTGTGAAGCACAGCTAAGGGTTAGTCAGGCTCTTCTTTGTGGTTGTTTATCATAGGCTCATTGGTGGAGAAGGAGGTGGTAACTCTCACTCAGTAAGTGAAACTGCAGGAGGTGTGGGGTAGTTGTGTTGTATGGGGATTTTGCTGTCTCGCACTCAGTTAGAGAAAAATAACAATTGAATAACCATCAAAAAATTAAAAGCATATGGACAAAAAACATACCATATAATCACACAAGAACGATAGCCAGAAAAGGGAAAAAAACAAAAACAAAACAAAAAGCACTGCAGTATCTGAGGAAAGGGCAATAAGAGAAAAAAGTAGAGACAGGAAATAACAAAGAAAAAATGGAGAAAATGCAAAAAGAGAAACAAGGAATGAGGTTACCCATAAGAAAGAAAGAAAAAACTTGGAAGCAGGAACAGGGAAAAGAATAAAAGCTGAAACCGAGAACCTGGGAAGGGAAGAATAAAGAATGATAATAAAAAGGACAAAAGTAAGACTAATAATTGTTGTTGTTGTTGTTGTTGTTGTTATGTGCCGTCGAGTCAGCCCCGACTCATAGCAACTTCTCCTTGGGTTTCCGAGGCAGTATCACTATGGAAGTAGATTGACCAACCTTCCTTCCGAGGAGTGGCTAGTGGGTTTGAACCACCAGCCTTCTGGTTAACAGTCAAGTGCCTTAGGCACTATGTTACCAGAGCTCCTATAATAATAGTAGTAGTTTTAAAACAGAGAAAAACAAACGAACTAAAGAAAAAAAGGAAAAAAAAATCTGGACAGGGTGGGGCAGGGCACCCAGGCTCTGTGGGAGCACGTAGACTGAGATGGAATTCCTACCAGCCTAGAAAGTGGGTGGGAGTGAAGGATAGCCACACCTCCATTCACCAAGAGGGTATGGGGTATAAAAATAACAAGGGGAATATTGCATCTTTTCAGTAGTCCGTGCATCTGGGATATCTTTGTGGTTCCCAGCAAGCAGAGCCTGTTCTTAAGTCCCTGGAACCTGAGAGATCACTGTTGCTTTAAATATCCAAAATGGTTAAGCCGCTTGTAAACATTCAAAATGGCTGCACCCTCCAGACAGGCAAAATCCACAGCTCCACCTGCCTTCCTCTTCTCTGCTTCTCCTTTTATTCCCTAGCCACCAGAGTTGTCCTCCATGTAGTGCCTGGCTAGCAGGGTTGATTTTTAGATTAATTTTTAGGTCCTATCACCACTTGGTAATATCCAAGCTGCCTGTACTGTCAGGATTGCTGCCAGACCACAGCTCGGTTTGTCTCCTTTTTTGGTATTTTCATGCAGATTCTTCTGCTAGTTGGAGTTTAGTCCACTTCTGTATCCTTCCCTTCAAAGCCCAGGGTTCCAGGATTATATTTTGTATCTGTATTAATTGGTTCCCCTTTTCTTTGTTGAAGAGGGTCTGATTCTATTCCACCATCTTACTGGAACTTGGTTTGCACAGTTTCTTGCAAGCAGTTTTAATTCTTTGCATTTCTTACTTGTCAAACAGTTGTAATTTGACTAAACCTCACCTACCTTTCTGCCTTTTCCCACTTAGTATGTTGTTATGAATTGCTGTTAGTTGCTGTAGAGTCGACTCTGACTCATGGCAACCCCATGTGTACAGAGTAGAACAGCTCCACTTATATTCAGTACAGATATTTGTATGTACAGAATAATTTCAATGTTGTCTCACCAAAGCGATCTGAAGTCTTTCAATGGATACGTAATATATTCTAAACCAAAAATAAATAAATAACCCAAACTCACTGCCATCTAGTCATTTCCAACTCATAGTGACCCCTCCTTGGTTTTCCAAGAC
>NW_006921737.1:7060184-7117123 GCF_000298275.1 Orycteropus afer afer | reverse complement strand
CCACAACATTATACCATCTGTGAATAAAGTTCTTTTTCCTTTCCAGACTATATGTATTCTATTTCTTTTTCTGCTTTATTGCACTCCCACTACAATGTTGAATAAAAGTGATTAGAGTACACACCTTTTCCTTGTTCCAGATTTCAGAGTGAAAGTATTTAGTGTTTCAGTATTAAGTATGATATTAGGTATAGGTTTTTCATAGAGGCCCTCTGTCAGGTTGAGGAATTTTCTTTCTGTTTCTAGTGTTCTGAGAGTTTTATCAAGAATGAATATTGAATTTTGACAAATATTTTTTCTGCCTCCATTAATAATCATTGCATTGTGGATTATTTGGTCTGTTAATATGTTGATTTTTTTTTTTTTCATAAGCATCCTTGCATTCCTCACATGTCTCTAATTGGTCATGATGTATTTGTGTATTTTATATATTGCTAGATTTGATTTCCTCACATTTTTTCAGGATTTTTGCTTCTATATCATGAGGAATACTAGCCTGTAGTTTTCTTTTACTATCTTTGCTAGACTCATAAAATGAGCTGTGTACTATTTCTTCTTTATTTATTTTCTGTAAGAGATTATGTAGAAATGGTCTTATTTCTTCCTTAAGTGTTAAGTGTTAAACCACTGAAACCATCTGGACCTGGAGTTTTCCTTCTAGGGAAATTTTAAACCATGAATTCAATGTTTTTAATGGATTAAGGCTATTTGCGTTATCTATGTTGTCTTGCACTTGACTGCTAGCCAGAAGGCTGGCGATTCAAACCCACCAGCCACTCCTCAGAAGGAAGGTTGGGCATTCTACTTCCATAGTGATACTGCCTCGGAAACCCAAGGAGGGGTCACTATGAGTCAAGTCTGACATAACAACAACAACAATGTTGTCTTGAGTGAGTTCTTTCTGGAATGCATCCTTTTCATCTAGCTTGTTGAATTTACTGCCATAACATTGTTACTATTCCTTTATTATCCTCTTGGAATCTCTGATCTCCCTTTTTAATTCCTGATGCTGGTTATTTGTAACCATTCTTTTGTTCTTGATCATATCTGGCTAGAGATTTATTGTTACTACTTACCTTTTCAAGAAACCAGCTTTGATTTCACTCATTTTATTGTTTTTCTGGGGTTTATTTCATTTATATTTACTCTTTATTTTCTTTATTCTGCTTATTTTAGGTAATAAGGAGCCCTAGTCGCATAATGATGAAGGGCTCAGATTGGTAGCTGAAAGATTAGAGCTTCAAACCCACTAGCTACTCTTCAGGAGAAATATGTAGCAGTGTGTTTACATAAAGATTTATGCTTTGGAAACCCTGTATACAGAGTCGCCATGAGTCAAAATTGACTCAATGGAATGGATTTGGGTTTTGCATTGGATAATAATCTCCTTTTTCTAGTTTCTTAAGGTGGTAGCTTAGATTGTTGATTTGAGACCTTCTTGAATAGGCATTTAGGAGCTCTAGTAGCACAGTGCCTAAGGCACTTGACTGCTCACCAGAAGGCTGGCGGTTCAAACCCACCAGCCACTCTTCGGAAGGAAGGTTGGGCAATCTATTTCCATAGTAATACTGCCTCCACAACTCAAGGAGGGGTCGCTACGAGTCGAGTCCAATTTGACAGCACATAACAACAACATTCTTTAATATGTTGTGGGATCACACACTTAGATTCAAGTGCTAGTTCTACCATGTATCACCTCAGCAACTCCTCTGAGCCTGTTCTTTTAATTAAAAAAAAAATTAAAAAAGAGTATAATTTTTATGTAGCTAGTGTGACGATTAAATGAGATAATATATGTAGAATTCTTAACATGTGTAAAAGTAATTTTAACATCTTTGTATTGTTGTTTGGGA
The DNA here is from genome assembly GCF_000298275.1 of Orycteropus afer afer. NCBI lineage: Eukaryota > Metazoa > Chordata > Mammalia > Tubulidentata > Orycteropodidae > Orycteropus > Orycteropus afer. The sequence continues at coordinate 7,115,270 of NW_006921737.1, read as the reverse complement.
GTGGAAAACAACTTGCAAGCCATGGCATCAAACAAGTATTTTAATATTTAGTTAGTTTCATCTGTAACTTCTTTTTTTACTCCACCCTTGACCTGAACCATGGTTTGGTATATCTTTTTCCTGTTGCTTTTGTATGTTTAACTTTTATTAATAGTCCCTTTGAAGCCTTAATTAAGCACAAGTTGCCTTGATCGTATTTTTAAAATATTTTGTTCTTGACATAATTTTACTCTTCTTGCAATAAAGTATTAAGGAAAAAAAATAGAAGTGTTGGTACAGTACATATACTTGCAAACCATTTTTAAAAAAATCACCAATTGCTATAGAGCCAATTGTGACTCGAAGCAACCCTATGGGACAAAGTATAACAGCCCTATAGGGTTCCCAAGGCTGTAAATTTTATGGAAATAGACTGCCACATCTTTCTGCCATGGAGCAACTGATGGGTTCGAACTGCCAACCTTTCAGTCAGTACCCAAGCATTTAACCATTGCGTCACCAGGGCTCCTTAGACTTACAGCAGCTTTAGAACATTGGTTAACTCTCTGAAATTCTGTTTTTGTTTTCTTTCAGATAAACCAAGAAAGCTGGTGTACAGTAGAACCATGCCCTGATGCAGCATCTCTTCTGGCTCCTAAGCAGAACCCAGGTAAGCAGAGATTTTCCAATTTGCAACAACAAACAACTCACTGTCGTGGAAGTTGCAATATATTTGAATAACTCATCTAAGATGCCCATTCCCTGGAGCCATTTAAAAAAAAAAAACCAAATTCACTGCTGTTGAGTCGAATCCGACTCATAGAGACCTCTCCTCAGGTTTCCGAGGCAATATCATTACAGAAGTACATTGTCCAATCTTCTGTCTAAGGAGCAGCTGGTAGGTTTGAACTGCCAGCCTTCTGGTTAGCAGTCAAATGCTTTAGGTACTATGCTACCAGGGCTCCTGGAGCTATAGAAAAAAGGGAAAAAAAAAACCTCCTTCTATTTGGTCCATTCTAACTCACAGCAACCCTATACAACAGATTAGAACTACTCCATAGGGTTTTGAAGGGTGTACATCTTTATGAAAGCAGACTGCCTCATTGTTTTCCCACAGAGCAGCTGGTGGGACCTTTCAGTTAGCATATGAGCACTTAACCACTGTACCATCAGGGCTCCTCCTGAAACTAAAACCAAGCAAACCAAGCCCACTGCCATTGAGTTGATTCTGACTGATAGCGACCCCCATTGGGTTTCGAAGACTTTATATCTTCATGGAAGTAGATTGCCTCATCTTCCTCCCATGAAGCAGCTGGTGGGTTTGAACTGCTGACCTTCTGGTTAGCAGCTAAATGTCTTATCCACTCTACCACCAGAGCTCCTTCCTGAAGCTGTAGTCCCACTAATAACTCTGATGGTATAGTCAGTAAAGCATTCAGCTGTTAACCAAAAGGTCAGCAGTTTAAATCCACAAGCTGCTCTTTGGCAGAAAGATGAGGCAATCTGCTTCTGTAAGTATTTACAGCCTTGGAAATACTGTAAGGCAGTTCTACTCTGTCCTAAAAGGGTTGCCGTGAGTTGAAATAGATTCAGTGTTAGTGGGTTTGGGTTTGATTTTGGTTAATAACAAGGTATTTGATTTGGAAATCTTGCCTTAACATGTTAAGCAATTAATCCGACAAAAGGGTGTATGTATGTTGTGTTGGTAAGCATTTGTCTCAGAATTGAAGGCGAGCATATGTAATTACCTAGACTTCATTTTTAGTGGTAGCTGATCTCACAAGTGATATGTTAATTCTTCTGTGAAGGCATCTGTGCTGTGCATGTACATATCATATGGTCTTTTAATCTGGTTTAAACTATGAATATGCATTATTAAGAACCAAAGCTACAGTTGTCAATCTTGGCTGCACATTGAAATAATCTGGGTAGCTTTAAAAACATGCTGATGCCCAGGTCCTAACCCCAAAAATTCTGATTTAATTGATCTGGGAAGTGGACTGACATCAGAATCTTATTCTTTTGGTTACTCTATTGTTTAGCCATAGTTGAGAACTATTACGTTGTCAGGATTGAGTCTTCCCTTAAGCACTCATGAAGTACTAGGAACAAAATACGCTGTAAAGACCTTGTGTGTTGTAATGGCGTGTGCAGCACTTTACTTAGAGTTAGTTAAAATTCCTAACTTTTAACTCCATCTCACCTACTGACTCAACTGTGGCGTGAGGTACCTTTGTGCTTTCTTCTCTCATATCTATAAAGCGTTTCTAGCTTGCCTCAGGGAGAGAAGAAGGTGTTGTGAGGATGATGTATGTGATAATTGTAAGTTTTTGTGCCTGTTACTACACCTAAGTGAACACACTGGTGATTTGTGTTCTGGACTCTTGAGTCTTCTTTACCCAGCGTCATCTCTGTTTACCTTCCTGATTTTTACATTGACCTTCTTTAAAAACTGCTGAGTTCTTCTCGTTTGCTGGTCTTTTTAGAAAGAACTTTGCTGTAGATACCTTGCAGTAGTATACAATTTAAAGACAACTGTTCAGATCTTTAGGGAGCCCTGTAGCATAATGGTTCAAGTGCTCAGCTGCTAGCTGAAAAGTTGATGGTTCAGATCCCACCAGCTGTTCCACAGAAGAAAGATGTAGCAGCCTGTTTCTGTAAAGCTTATAATCTAAGAAACCCTTTGGGGCAGTTCTACTCTGTTAGGGTAGCTGTGAGTCATGGTTGACTTGATGGCAACAGGTTTGTTTTTGGTTCAAATCCTTTATCTTTAGAGATATCCTGCTGATTTTGAACTCTGAATTTACTACAAAGGAGGTATTAGAAAATAATGAAGAGTGTTTTTTTTCTACTTCACATAGAAGTAGGTAAACAGTATTATTATTGTGGCTCAGTGGTTGAAGCATTCGGCTTGCTAACTAAAAGGTTGGTGGTTCAAAACCACCAGCTGCTCCATGGGAGAAAGATTAAGAAGCAGTCTGCTTCCACAAAGGTTTACAGCCTTGGAAGCACTATGGGGGCAGTTCTACTTTATCATATTGACTTAGTAGCAGTGGGTTTGGGTATGGTTATATTTTTGTTCTCCATGTTTTATGAGATTGACCCTGTTTACAGAGGTAGCTATACTTTTCCCATTTTGCCCTCTGGAATCTTCTACTTAAAAATGTTCTACTTTATGTGTTTTGGTTCCTTAAACTGTTTGGGGCTTTTTCTAAAAGTATAATTACTCCCAATGACCTAAGCAGTGAAACTTTTTGCGATGTAAAGGTTAAATGAGGTTACCTCACAATTTTTGAATATTCACAGGAACTATCTCTGCACATTGTAGTTTAATTCACTCATTTAAATAAAAGAATTCAGAACCCCAGGGCATAATACTGAATTTTGTAGACTCTCCACACCTCAACCTGTAAGCACAAACTGTGGCTTTTATTGAGTGGTTCTTTTTAAATCCTTAATTAATTTAAAAAGTCCTGAGCTTTTGCTTTTAGGTATAGCTGATTATGAATCCTAAGTACTTTTCAGTCTTGTAGATTTCTTTTCTTCATTCCACAAACACATGCTTAAGAGAGCTGTAACATTAGACCAAATAAGATAATGTCTTTGAAATCACTCTGTATACTCTTCAATGCTGAATAAAGAGAGGATTATGATTAGTGTGGCTTAACAAAACCCAGTAAGTGCTGCTGTATGTTTTCCTACCTTTCCCTAACTATAATTTGTTTGTGCATATGTCATTTTAAATCCAAATGACTACATAGCATCTTAAAGAGTACGCACTTTGATAGCTTTTATAAAGCTAATGGCTCAGTACACAAAAGATAGATATACAGGTTTATAAGTGGGTCATAAAATGGGACTGGCCCCTTCTAAGGCCACCTTCAAAGTACTGTGATCATGGGATACTTATTGAAACATATATTATGAATTAAGCTTTACCTTCATTAGGTACATTTATCATGTGCCTGCTATATGTTGAGGGGCAGAGTTCTGCTAACATTAAACCATACCCAAACCCAAACCTCGATTCTGACTCATAACGATCCTAAGGAGAGAGTTGGATTGCCCGTGGTGTGTCCTGTGACATAATCTTCACGGAAGCAGATGGCATATCTTTCTCCCATGGAACAGCTGGTGGGTTTGAACTGCTGACCTTTATGTTAGCAGACAAGCTCATAACCACTGCACCACCAGGGCTCCTTTCAGGTAACATTATGCATATATTATTTCTAACTGTCACCACAATTCTTTGAGGGAGGTACTAATTATTCCATTTCATTGATACGGAAAATGAGGCTTAAAGGTTAAATTACTTACTGGTGGGATCATTCTCCTAATATGTTTTCAGCCCTAAATTTAAGCCAGATCAGGCTGACTTTAAACCAGTGCTCTTTGTTCTTTATACCTTGGTATGCTGTTCCAAAGAAGCTCTGGTGGCACTGTGGTTAGAGCATTGGGCTCCTAACCAGAAGTTTGGTGATTTGAATCCACCAGCTGCTCTGCAGGAGAAAGATGAGGCAGTCTGCTCCCAGAAAGACTTACAGCCTTGGAAACCCTATGGGGCAGTTCTCAGTTATCTTGTAGGGTCACTGCATGTCTCAGTCAACTTATTGGCAGTGGGTCTTTTTAATGCTGTTCCTATTTTATTCATTAGGAAGGGGGCATGAGGGAACAAAGGAGAGATTTCTTTAGTTTTGAAAACTTAAGGACACATGAAACAACACATTATGTATGGAGTGTGGTGTAGCTTTGGGTGGGGAGTATTGTTTCCTGATTGCTTGAAGTTCTCACTCCCTGATTCTTTTTTTTCCACAGCCTTTCTTCCTGCCCACCCCAATAGTCAACATTATCTCACACAGCCAGTTCTTCTCAACCCAGACTTGGTTTGTGGTGCCTTGTAGTGCTGGTTTGGATTTATTTTTTGGGTGAGGTATTCCTACTAGGGCTGAATCTGGATCTTCCCTGTGAATTTTCCATTAGAATATCTCTGAGATGGTTTGTTTCCCAGTCTGGAATTTGGATATGGTCTGCTCGACTGCCAGCTGGATAGCTAGGAGCTCAGTGTAGTTGCTGTGACAGCCCTTTCTTCTCTTGGCCAGTCCCCTGTTTTCCCCTCAACCAGAGTTTTGCTTTTCACAAGTAAGGATAAGGGGAAGGAGTAGAAAATCATACCTGCCAACTCTACCTAAGTTAATACATATTCTGTGAAATGTCAAAAAAAAAAAGCAAAACTCTAGAATACCTACAATTGCCAGTCTTAGACACAGCTGTTCCTATTGACATAACACACTCAGGTAATTTGGACCAAGACTGAAATAGACTAGGGTCATTTTTTTAAAACAAATCTGAAATATTTGCTTAAGTTTACTGTTTCATATTAACCTATGGTCCCTGCCTTGCTTCCTGTGGCATCTTTTGTGTTGAAATTTTCTCTTAATATATCCATTGTCTCCTGTGAGATTGTCGCCTGCCCCCATACACACAAACACTAAACTTCTCTTTTCATGTGGACTCTACCTAGCCAAGTGCCTAACTTACCAACAGTTGATTCATTTAGTGCATCCTTGACTCTTCCTTAGCTACTCAGCTGATCCAGAGTAAAATTATTAGTTATCAATTATTAATTTACTAATTAATTTAGATAAGAAAAACTTCCCATTATTTCTTCAGACACACACAGCATGCAGGTGCCATATTACTGTCAAAGCGAAAGATCTGAGAGTCAGAAGGGCCATTGTAGGCTAGCTAGTTAAATCTCCACTTTTCCTTCTGTGTAGACAGCTTCTCTGAAGCCTCATGACTCTCATTCAGCCTCTGCTCAGTCCTTCTGGTCAAATGGTACTCATTACTTGTTGTTGTTGTTGTTGTTGTTTGCCGTCGAGTCAAACCCGACTCATAGCGACCCCTCCTTGGGTTTCCGAGGCAGTATCACTACGGAAGTAGGATTGCCCAACCTTCCTTCCGAGGAGTGTCTGGTGGGTTTGAACCGCCAGCTGTCTGGTTAGCAGGCAAGTGTCTTAGCCACTATGCTACCAGAGCTCCCATTACTTAGGCTGCCTAGAAACCTTGCTACAGTGACTGTCTGCACGGTCCACTCACTGGCCTTTGTTCCGCCATCTGGAACAATGTGATTTTACTCACTGTTCCTCATTAAATGACTGTCTCTAGGCACATTTTTGTCAAGCTCCTCTGTAAGCTAAATGTATCTCAAGCATTTCTACTGTTAATGACCTCACTGCTGTGCATGCATTTCTGGTTATCAGTGTTCTAATTTAAATGTGTTATCTAGAAATAAATACAGTTCTTGGGTGTGGTCTGGCTAGCACATAGTCCTTGTTTTGGCTTTAAATACACTGTCTGTTAATGGAACTTAAAAATACTAGGATTTTATGTGTGTGTATTTATTGTCTTTTGCTTTTTTGCAAATGCCTTACATTATGAGCTTCTCTGAAATTTAGTTAAAATTGACCCTTTTTAGGTTCTTGATTTTACCATCTATAAATCTTAACTTACCTCTACCAACTCTCATGCCCCTTTTGTCCACAAAGTCAAAAGGAGATAATGGGTTAAATACCTTGCTGCCACTCCTTGGAAGGAAGGTTGGGCAATCTACTTCCATAGTGATACCGGCTCAGAAACCCAAGGAGGGGTCTCTGTGAGTCGGAAGGCAGAGAGTTTGGTTTGTTTTTGGTTGGTGTCTTTAGGACTCCTTGATGTACCAGTGTAATATTTTTGTCAAGGCCTCTTCCCTCTGGTAGGGTCCCTATCCTCTTTTTTGAGCTGAAAACAGATTCTAGATAATAAACTTTTCTGCTTTAGCATATGATTCCTCTGAGATTAGTTTAAGGTATGAAAAGTTCAATAATTAGGTTTTCACTATTAAGCAGTACTCAGTTCACTCACCGCCACTGAGTTGATTCCAACTCATAGCAACCCCTAAATCTTTATGGAAGCAGACCATCTCATCTTTCTCCTGCAGAGCAGCTGGTGGGATTTGAACCACCAACCTTTTGGTTAGTGGCCAAATGCCTTAACCACTACACCACCAGAGCTCCTTATTAAGTAATAAACTCACTGCCATTGAGACAATTCTGACTCATAGCAACCCCCACTGGGTTTCTGAGGCTGTAAATCTTTACAAAAGTGGATCACTTCATCTTCCTTCCACAGAGCAGCTGGTGGATTTGAACCACTGACCTTCTGGTTAGCAGGCCAGATGCCTTATCCACTACACCTCCAGAGCTCCTTATTAAGCAGTAGAACTCCTAAACTTAATAGACTGATATGTTTATTAGGTATGCTCCCCTTTGCCTTTTATTCCAGTATTTTGATAAAATAACAAGTTTCCAGAAGGAACTTAGTCTCAAAACAGGGATTGGCCACAAACTGTCACATAGCTTCCTAACAATGGACTTCTGGTATTGGTGGCAAAAGAAAAATACTTGGAAGAAAACATTGCCACTGAGAAACCTAAATATAGATGGAATGATGGTTTTAAGGACATGGCAAACTCATGGATAGGCTATAGGAACTCTTCCAGAATAGGGCTGTCAAAGCTAAAAGCTACTAATTTGACAGTGTCTCCTTTATAACTTCTTAATCTTAAAAACAAAAGAAAATTTAAAAAACCAGTTCTAGGATAGAAAGAAATTTTTATATTGTTTTAAGTATTGGTTGTATAAATTGTCTTTTTCAGAATGTGACAATTTCCTCGGTGTTGGACTGGGCCGAGAGCATGCCTCATCCCAAAGTGGGCTTAAAAGAGAATCTGGGAGTGATTCTGATCTCTTTCACTCACCCAGTGATGAAATGGACAGCATCATCTTCTCAAAGGTATCGTTTGCCACCGTATGCAATTCTTGCTAGTAAGTTGTGATCTAGCTAGTTTTATAGAGCCTCAGTCAAGCTCTTATATGATCATATAGAAGGGTAAAGTGTTCTGTTTGGAGGAAGGAAACTCCAGATTGTGAGGGACTTAAAAGAGGGCATTGGCAGCTGTAATTTTCTGCAAAATCATCACTAATTATATGCAGATTTTGAAGCTCACATTGAAGCCTAAGAACACGGAAGTTCTTTAGTTTTGAATTAAGTCAAATAACAGTGAATACTTTGCAGTGGATAGGAAGGGACCGCAGCTCAGACTAAATGATGTCATGTGCATAAACTAACCATAGAGTCATTTCTGATTAATGTGTTTAGTTCTGAAGCTCCCTGGTGAGCTTGATGATATCACCTCCTCTCATGTAGCCTGCTTAATTGGAACTTTCTAGAGTTCTACTAGGGAAGTCAGTCTCTCTCTCTCTAGTGAATAGCCCATACACATGAATCACCTAGTGTTTGCATGTCATTTGTGGGATGCAAGAGATTCGGGAAGGGGTCAATTTGTTTTATTTGCTTGCGTTTGTGTCATGAAGTCTGTTGGCTGAATAGTTTTTTTCTCATAGCAGAGACAGCAAATAGTGCTCAGCTATATGCCACAAGAGGTCTTCTTAATACTAAAAAAAAAAAAAAAAAACCAAACTCAATGCTGTCAAGTCGGATCTGATTCATAGCTATCCATCCTTAGGTTTCCGAGGCTGTATCACTACGGAAGTAGATTGCCCAACCTTCCTTCCGCGGAGTGGCTGGTGGGTTTGAACTGCCAGCTTTCTGGTTAGCAGTCAAGTGCCTTAGGCACTACACCACCAGAACTCCTTTCTTAATACTACATAGGTAGTATTATGGATAGTCATAGTGGCTGCAACGAGGGGCTCAGTAGTATAGCAAGGACTATGAGACTGGCACAAGACTGGGCAGTGTTTCATTCTGTTGGACATAGGGTCATGTGAGTTGGAGATGACTGGACAGCACAGCATGTAACAACAACAGTGTTATGTATGCATCTATGTAGACTATCTTAATACTACATAGGTAAAAGTAAAGGGACCAGAAACATTGTGTCAGCTCTGAAGAAGATGGTTTCTTCTGGTTCTGTGAGGACATTAAAAGAGGTAGTAATAGCATTTATGTTTGTGAGTGATTAGATTGTCCAGGGTAGTGTGGTGTTACTGTGTTTAAAAGTTAAAGTTCTGGAGTTCTGGTCTGGAATGAATTTAAGCCTCTGGGTATGTACCATCAGTACCTTACTTATATTTTTGTCCAAGGCTCTCATGTTCCCATCGGCCTTTTCTACCTTGTCCTTTTTGTTGTCCTTCTACTTTCTAGAGGTTCACTGAAAAATTTATGGTGGAAACATCAGGATTTCTGTCATTGTTACTTAGAGTGAGTTGTCTGAAGGTGTTTTGTAAAGTGAAAAATCCACATATTGAGAAGATCTGCCCTTCTACTCTAAAGTTATTTAGGAAGAGGGAAACCAATATCAATTTTTTAAAAATCAGAATTTGGGTAATTTCTAGCGTAACTTTGAGATTTTTATCTTAAAGACTTGTAAAGGTCTCTTGTAATACTCCAGGGGAATACCATTCTGAAGGTAGATGTCTCTAAGTGTTACTTTTGTCTGAGAGAAACTGATTAGATATCTCCAAGTTCCAGCTTTAAAACTGGGTCATTGAGAATCACTGAAACCGAGTCATATGTATGTGGGGATTTGTCATACATCTATGTGTGGTTGAAAATTTTTATAGTAAGATATTTTTTTAAAAAATTAAGAAGTCTGCACTCAGAAATACTTGCTCACTACTCCTAAGTATGTGACAGTTTACCCCTCAGTGTTGCCCATCTGTGCAGAATGATAGTTTTTTCTAGTAATTGAATAGACTGTTTTATCTGACTATAGAGAATTAGAATTTCCTATACTTTACTTTTTAATTAAATCAGCCAAAAGCATTTAGGAGATTGTTCATACAAATGCCCTGTGCTACATTTGGCATTTCTTTCAGAGTAACTCTCAAAAAGCTCAAAGCCAACAAGTTGATTCTGACTAGCGACCCCCATTGGGGTTCTAAGGCTATAAGTCTTTACAGAAGCAGACTGTCCCATCTTTCTTCCGTGGAGTAGCTAATGGGTTTGAACCACTGACCTTTTGGTTAGCAGCCAAATGCCTTAACCACTACACCACCAGAGCACCTTTCAGAGTAACTAAGTAGATAATAATTTTTCAAATTGGCAACACACTCTCTCAAATAAACTTTTACCTACATCTCACACCAGAGATCTTGGACAAACCAAGAAATAGTAGATACACTTTAACTTTTTCATGTGTCCACAAAAAATGTCTAAGTGGCCTTGGGAAAGATCCAGGAGGAGTTTTCCTTTTAGTAGTTCCACTCTACCAAAGTTTGTTGGTGAGCAGAAGTGGCTTTGCAGTAAATGTTTTCTCTAGCATTAATAAACTAAAGAACTTACATGTAAAAGGAAAAGGAGAGAGACAAATTAGTATTTCTAAAGTGCTTACTATATTCCAGGCACTGAACTAATTTATTTAAATATGTGATTTCATTTCATACTCCCAGCAACTCTGCTGGTGTGTGGTTTTCTCATTATACAACTCTGAGAAAATGGAGGCTGTAGTTGGTAAAGAAGTTTACCCAAAATGATTCAGCTGTAAATGTCAGTGTTGGGATTTGTACCTAGGTTGGCCTGACTTTTAAAATCTATTCATCTTCTGGTATTTTGCTCCTAATCCCCAAATACCTGCTTTTATAGCCAGCAATTTATGTAGAAGCATGGCAGTGGCCAGTTACCAGCTACTTCTTTAAAAGTCTCCCTCAGTGGTCATCCATACCGTGTGTGCTACAAAATAACCAGAATGTCCCAGTTTCTCCCCAGGGTCTAACCCTCTTCTCTTCCCTTCTGTAAAAAAATAATTTGTAGGCAAGACATTGCAACATCAGTTTCTGTGAACCATGAGTGGTGCCGTAGGTCACTTCCTGCAGTCATTTGAGTGACTCTGGCCTTACAGATCCCTTTAGCAGCCTGCGATGTTTGCCATGAACTTTTCACTTTAACCTTTCTTTCCATTCAGTGTGCCTCCTGGCAAATATGATCCTTAATGGGTGTTAGGAGCTTCATGTTTATTCTTAGGAAAATTGCCAAATTTGAGCTAATTTTCCTTAGCTCAACAGCATAAAATTTAATTTTGTTTTAAAAGTGAAAAGAAATCCTGGGGTGTTTTTTCACACTAGGTAAGAGAGAAAGTGTGATCATAAAATACACATGATCTGGGCCACCCTGTAATCCAAAAGAATAATTGAAGCCCACAAAAAATACTTAAGAGTTGCTTCTTCCTTTCCCAGAGAGAGCTAAATCAAAACCATAACACTTCTTTTCCTCCTCCAGGTTTTAAGTATCCACAATTGATTAAAAAAAATCAAAATAAACCCCTGAAACTATTGCCCTGGGATAATTTTTAAACCTATAAATAAAAATATCCCCTGAAGTCTTCTTAAAACAAAACAGTAGTTTAGCTTCATTATTAAAAAATGTTTGCCTTGAACATTATGCTCTTTTAATTCTGTTAAAGTCTAATTTATGTATTTTGGGGCCCTTTAAGTGGTCCATAGATATTTATTATGGTTATATCTTCTTGTTCAGTTGATCCTTTAATCATTATATAATGTCCTTCTTTGTCTTTTATGGTGGTTTTTGTCTTAAAGTCGATTTTATCAGAAATTAATATTGCTACTCCTCCTCTTTTTTGGTTGCCACTTGCTTGATAGATGTTTTTTTCCATCCTTTGATTTTTAGTCTGTTTTTGTCTTTGTCTCTAAGGTTATCTCTTGTAGACAGCGTATTGATGGGTTATGTTTTCTTATCCAGTCTGCAACTCTCTGTCTCATAAGTGGTGGATTTAATCCATTGACATTCATTGTAATTATTAACAAGTATGAATTGGTAGCTGTCATTTTGTTACGTGTTTTTTCATGGGGTTCTTTGTTTCTTTGTTCCATATAATTTTCTGTGCTAAGCTCATTATGTTTTTGAATCGTGTTATCATTTCCTTTGTTGCTATTGTTTTAGTATTTGCTAAATATTTGTGCTTGTCCTCTTTTATTTTGATGTGAAGGTTTATCATTTTTCTTTGAGATTACCTTGTGATTTATAATATTCTCCCTGAGTTTAGAACAGTCCATTCTATCTTGCAACTCTCTTGACTTCCTCACCATTTACGAGTTTTGTAACTACACTGTTTTTTTCCCTCTTTTTGGTTTGTAGTTGTCCTCACTTGCCAATCAATGTCCCTGGTTCCCTGTTTACAATCTTGTAAGCTCATTTTACTTTGGATACTTCCATAGCTGTGTTGGTTTCTGGCTTATGTCATCTTGTGTATTAATGGTCGGTTATTGTAAGCTATTATCACTTCTCTGTTCAGAGGACTTCCTTTAGTGTATCTCTTGTAAGATTGGTCTGGTTTAACAAATTCCCTTAATTTCTGCTTATCTGGAAAACTTCTAATTTTACCATCAGATTTGAGGGACAATTTTGCTGCATATATAATTCTTGGTTGGAAGTTTTTCTCTTTCAGGGTTTTATATATACTATCCCATTGCCTTCTTGCTTGCATGGTTTCTGCTGAGAAATCAGAGCTTATTCTTACTGGTTCTCCTTTGTAAGGAACTTTTTTTTTATCCCCCATGCTGCTTTCAGGATTCTTTCTTGGTCTTCGGTTTTGGTGTGTTTGATGAGCTCTGGTAGAGTAGTGCCTAAGGCACTTGACTGCTAACCAGAAGGCTGGCAGTTCACACCTACCAGCCACTCCTCGGAAGGAAGGTTGGGCAATCTACTTCCATAGCAATACTGCCTTGGAAACCCAAGGAGGGGTCACAGTGAGTCAGATATGACTCAGCAGCACATAGCAACAACAACATGTCATGGTAATTTTTTTTGGGGGGGGTCGTCTATCCTGTTTGGGATTTGTTGGATTTCCTGAATAGATATATTCTCCTCTTTCATCATTTCGTCTTATCAGGGAAGTTCTCTTCCACCAGATCTTGGACAATTTTCTCAGTGCTGTTCTTTTTCTCTTCCTATTCTGGAATTCCAATTACATGTAGGTTATTCCTTTTGATGGTATCCCACATGATCTTTAGGCTTTCTTCATTTTTTTTTAATCTTTCTTCTGATTGATCCCTTTCCAAAGAAGTATTCAGGTATTTGTCTTCAGTCTCATTAATTCTGTCTTCATTGCATCACTTCTACTCCTTTGCACTTCCAATGTGTTACTATTTCTGACAATTTAGTGTTAATCTTCGGGATTTCTTTCTGAAGATTTTCTATCATTTCTAAGTTTTCATTTATTTTGTCATTTTGTCCTTGTGTTTTCTTCCAAAATTGTTTTAGAGTTTTGTCTGGGTTTTCCTTAATTTTGTCAGTGTTTTCCTTGGTCTGTCTCTCAGTCTTTTGAACATACCTAAGTATAATTCTTTTGAATTCCATATCAGAGTTCCAGTGCTGCTTCTTCCTCAAGAGATGTGTTCTGGGTCTGTATTCTGCTCCCTTGTTTCTACCACTTTATCTTGCTTCTTTGTGTGGATTGTGATGGTCTGTTGTCTCCAAGACATTGTGACATTGTTGTATTTAGATCTCTGTTAACTGTTTGTGAAGAGCAGTTAAGGATGAGTCAGGCTGTTCTTGGGAGTTATTTATCGTTGGCCAGTTGGTGGAGAAGGAAGTGGTAGTGACTCTCACTCAGTAAGTGGAGCTGCAGGAGGTGCAGATGTGGTTGCATTGTATGGGCACAGTTACTGTCTCCCACTCAGTTAGACAAAAACAACAATTGGAAAACCATCAAAAAAGTAAAAGCAAGCAGACAAAATATACACCTCATAAGCACACAGGAACAATCACGAAAAAAAGAAAAGGGAAAAAGAAAAAAAAAACCGCAATATATGGGGAGGGCGCAATAAGAGAAAAGAGGTAGAGCAGGATCATAATGAATTAAAAAATGGGAAAAATGCAAAAAGAAAAACAAGGAATGGGGTTAACCACGAGAAAGAAAAAAAATGGGAACCAGGAACAAGGAGGAGAGAGAAAGCTGAAAACTAGAACCTGGGAAGGGAAGAATAGAGAATAGTAATAAAAAGGATGACAAAAAAAGGGATAATAATAATAGTAATAATTTAAAAACAAAGGAAAAAGGAAAAAAATCTGGGCAGGGTGGGGCAGGGCACGCAGGCTCTGTCACAGCACACAGACTGGGATGGAATTTCTGGCAGCCCAGAAGGTGGATGGGAGTGAGGGATGGCCGCACCTCCATTTACCAAGAAGGTGTGGGGTGTACAGGTAACAAGAGGAATATCGCACCTTTCCATTTGTTCGTGTCCAGTATGCCCTTGCAGTTCCCAGAAAGTGGAGCCCATTCTTAGGTTCCTGGAATCTGAGAGAATGCTGTTGCTTTAAATATCCAAAATGGTTGAACTGCTTGTAAACATTCAAAATGGCTACGCCTCCGGACAGGCAGAAGTCCACAGCTTATTACACCTCAGTCTTCGCTGCTTTCCCTTTTATTCACCAGCCACCCATGCAGTCACCTGTGCAGTCCCTGGCTAGCAGGGCTGATTTTTAGGTTAATTCTTAGATCCTAACACCACTTGACAGTATCCAAGCTATCTGTGCCATTAGTATCACTGACAGTCCACAGCTCCGTATGTCTCCTTTTTTGGTGTTTTGATGCATGTTCTTCTACTAGTTGGAATTTAGTCTATTTCTGTATCCTTCCTGCCAAAGTTCAGGCCTCTAGGATTATCTTCTGTATCTGTGTTAATTGGTTCCCCTTCTCTTTGTTGAAGAGAGTCTGTGTAGTTTGTCTGCTGTTCTGCCATCTTACTGGAACACCTCCTGTTACGTTCTTTTAGAACCAAAACCAAAACAAAACAAACAAACCTCTACTGCCATCAGATCAATTGGAGGAATGCCCCCATAGGGTTTCCAAGGCTGTAAATCTTTATGGATGCATAGTGCCTTGTCTTTCTCCCATTGAGCATCTGGTAGGTTTGAACTACTGACCTTTTGGTTAGCAGCCAAATGCTTTAACCACTAGGCCACCAGAGCACCTGTACTCTTTTAAGAACTCTGTATATGGGATCAAATTGACAGCAGCAACTGGAAAGATTAGATAGAAGCCTTAGGGAGCAGTGATTTTATGTTAACAGAGAAGGAACAACTCAGAGAAGGAGAGTGAGAATGGTTATGCAGTTTGTATAATGTAGTCACTACCACTAAATGGTACATGTAGAAACTATTGAATTGGTGTATGTTTTGCTGTGTATATTCTCAACAGTATCAACAGAATAAATAAAATTATATTTTAAAGAAATCAAAGTAACTTCCCTAAAATACTAAAACCTAAAGTTTTAAGGGAACAGCCTTTTTTTCATATGCTGTACGTTGCTCTCAGAGAACTCAGTCACCAACCCAAAAAATTACCTTTTTTATTTTATTTTATTTTTAACTTTTTAGCAATAAAAATAAATACATTTAAGGATCCAAATTAGGAAAACCATACTTGCCTGGGTAGAAGTACTAAAATTGTTAGAATTTCAGAACTGTAAGACAGGGATAATACTTGCTATCAGATAATATTTAAGATTCTTAGATAAAATATTGTATATAAATAGATTAAAGGATTGAAATACATTAGGTGCTTAAAATATGTACTGCTTAGTGTATAATACAGTAATAATGAATAATAACCCAAGACTTTGTTGAAAAAAGGAATTCTGGTAGTTCAGTGCATAAGGCATTTGTCTGCTAACCAGAAAGTTAAAGGTTCAAACCCACCAGATACTCCATGGAAGGAAGATGGAGCAGTCTACTTCCATAAAGATTCACATCCTCAGAAACCCAATGGTGGTTGCTATGAGTTGGAATCGACTTGATGGCAGTAAGTTGGGTTTTTGTTGTTGCTGTTGAATAAATAAAAGAAAGTGAAAGGACCCATATTTTGGCAATATCAAGCATGAATCCATAGTGTAAAAGTGTGCAGCAGTTTTTATATTTCTGTGTATAGTGGATATATTGTTCATACCTCTGTGTATGCCATATATAGATTATGTATAGCATGTAGTTAAAGTGTAATTCTAGTTAAGAAAATCAATTAAGTATTTTACCCCAATATTTTATTATGAAAGTTCTGAAGCATATAGTAAAGTGGAAAGAATTATTCAGTTGAACATCCACATACCCAACTGTATTATACAGTACTTTTAATTATACTTGCTTTGACAACTATGCACCTGTCCATGTCTATCCACACACAAATCTATTTTTAAAAAAAAATTGATGCATTTCAAAGTAAGTTACAGTTATCTGTATATAAAATGAGAATAAGAATACCTACTAAATTGAGTAGTTGTAAGGATTAAAGGAAATAATACAACTAAAATCATTTAGTGTAGAGCCTTGGACATGATTAAAACAAAACAAAAAACCCACTGCTGTTGATTCCAACCCACAGTGATCCTGTGGGATAGAGTAGAATTGATCCATATGGTTTCCAAGGCTATAAATTTTTACTGAAGCATACTGCCTCCTCATTCTCCCACAGAGCAGCTGGTGGGTTCGAAGTGTTGACTTTTTGGTTTAGAGCTGAGTGCTTAACTTCTGTGCCACTTGGGCTCCTCAGATGTGATTGTTGTTGTTAGGTGCTGTCGAGTCCATTCTGACTTGCAGCGACCCTATGTATAACAGAATGAAACACTTTACAGCCCTGCACCATCCTTACAATCATTACTAAATTTGAGCCCACTGTTGTAGCCACTGTGTCAAACTATCTTGTTAAAAGTTTTCCTCTTTTTTATTGACCTTCTACTTTACCAAGCAAAATCTGCTTCTTCAGGGACTGTTCCCTCCTAAAACATACCCAAAGTACATGAGACAAAATCTTGCTATCCTTAATTCTGAGGAGCATTCTGGCTGTCCTTCTTCCAAGACAGATGTTTGTTCTTCTGGCATGTTTGTTCCATGGTATATTCATTATTCTTTGCCAGCACCATAATTCAAAGGCATCAATTCATCAGTCTTCCTTATTCATTATCCAGCTTTCGCATGCATATGAGGCGATGGAAAAAACCATGGCTTGGGTTGGGTGTTCCTTAGTCCTGAAAAGAACATATCTACTAATTATGTGAAAGCTGGTACCAGTGGAAGGTGGAAGCCTGTCAGAGAAGGAAAACAAATATTTTCTGCTAAAACCAGCAACAGAAGAATGGTGACTGTCCCCTCTCAGAGGTGGAAAACTTGGGAATCCTGTAAAAACAAGGCAATTCCATCCAGTTCGAGCTCTTACAGGTTTCACAGTATTATTTAAATTTAAGTCATAGTTAGATTGTACATATTAAATAGTAGTATTAGTTTCTCAAGATTTACATGGCAATGTCATTTAATTTAGACCTTTACATTAAATTTTAACTGCATAATTATTTTGTTATTTAAATCTCCCTAGTTTATTTGACCTGAAATGAAATTAAGCATAATAGTAGTAGTCTTAGGTCCCTTCATCAGCTCAGTTCCTGCCCCTAATCACAGAGCTGTCCATTTAAGACTGGTGCTTATAAAGAGCAGCCACACTCCTGCCTTTGTATTGGTTAGAGGGCCATTCTTTGCAAGCACTGTGTCCTTGCCTCATAGGAACTTTTACTAGCCTGATAAATTTACAGATTTTCAAGATTATATATATAGCCCTAAGAAAATAGATCCTGATGGCAGAATGATATACTTTTGTATTTTTCCATTCTGAAATGCAGGAGAAAATGCAGATGTGAAAGACTCAAGGGAGGAGGGAATTCATTTGTATCTCTCAGACACATAGCGTAATCTTCATTTCCCAAATAGTTTATTTCTCACATATGTAAGTAGCTGCAGCCCTAACCACCCCATCTCTCCTATGTCTGCCTTTCTTGGTCTCTTCCTTTTCTCTGCCTTGTTGTTGTGAGTTGCTGTCAGCTCATTTCTGACTCATGGCAACCCCATGTGCAACAGAATGAAATGTTGCCCTGTCTTGCCCAAGAATCCTTGGTATGCTTGGGTCCATTGTTGCAGCCACTATGTATTTTGAGTGCCTTCCAGCGCTATATTGGATTATTCTATTGTGATCCATGTGATTTTCATTGGCTACTTTTCAGAAGTAGACCACCAGGCCTTTCTTCCTGAAACCTGTCAATCATAGAAGACACTGCTGGTATTTAAATACCAGTGGCATAGCTTCCAGCATCATATCAATGACCACAGTATGACAGACTGACAGATGGATAGTGGCTCTGCCCCAACCCAGTCTTAATACATTTTGATCTGAAAATTGAAGTTTATTTATAGCAGAATGTTAAGAACAAGCTTGTATTTAGGCTGTCAGCTTTACAAGACCAGAATTATCACCTGATTTTGACTCCATATGAACCACGTCTTACTTAAACTGATAACTATGGCACCATTCTTCCAAACTACTAGGTATAATTTTCTAAGTCCCTGAAAATTATTTAGTAAGCTGACATTTTAAGATTAAAAATCTCTTTAAAGAAAGACTGAAACATAACTCAAAAACTCTTGAAAGGGACTTCAAATTTTAGACATGGAATATTCCATCATGCATTGGAAGCCGTAACTTTTTTTTTCCCTACTACCATATAAGTGGAATATATATGTTGCTGTTGTTGTTAGGTGCCGTTGAGTCAATTCCAACTCACAGCGACCCTGTGTACGGCAGAAACAGAAATGCCCTGTCCTGCACCATCCTCACAATCCTTGCTATGTTTGAGGCCATCATTGCAGCCACTGTGTCAGTCCATCTCATTGAGGCATCTTCCCCTTTTTCTTTGACCCTCCACTTTACAAAGCATGATACCCTTCTCCAGGGACTGGGCCTTTCTCACCACGTGACCAAAGTCAGTGAGACAAAGTGTAGCCATTCTTGCCTCTAAGGAGCATTTTGGATGTACTACTTCCAGGATAGATTTGTTTTTTAAGTGATTAAGAGAGTTGGCTGCTAATCAAAAGGTTGGTGGTTTGATCCTCCTAGCCACTCCATAGAAGAAAGAGGAGGAAGGTTCTGTAAAAATTTATAGCCTTGGAGTTGCTATGAGTTGGACTTGATTCCGTGGCAATGAGTTTGATTTTTGATTATTCATACACACACACACACACACACACACATAATCTTCACTGGTTTAGCCCAAGACATTTGGTAATGAGAGTGCTTCTAGAGAAACAAAATTATAAGGATGCATTTTCTAAATTGGCTCTCAAGTCTAACTAGTTTTAAAGGCACTGATGAGTATGCATCCATTAGTAAAGAGGGCATTGCTAATCCATGTCATGAGGTGGCAGTATTGATATGCAAAATGTCACTGCCAATATTGGTGAGAAGCAAGGCTCTGGGTAGAGAAGCTAGATAGTTGGTCCTATTAACAATAGACAAAGTGGTGAAATAAAGAGATGAACTGAGGGCTTCAGAGTCACATCTCAAGTGCTTCATGAAAGACCTCAATGTTTCCACTTGTGCCCTGAAAGAGAGCCTTGTTTCTTATAGTAACAGAGCTAATACTGCTGACTACCAAAAACCCAGAGAATTATCATGTTGTTGTTGTCAGGTGTCGCCAAGTCAGCTGTAACTCCTAGTGACCCTATGTACAACAGAATGAAGGAATGAATGTATATAGCATCCTCAAAACCTGGTGCTTTTTTTGGAGGGGTGAGTGGAGAAGTAGTAGTTCTTTGGTCTCTTATTTGGCATGTGTCTCAAAAACTTCAGCATAATGAATGCAAGTATGAGAAAGGAGTATTTTTTTGCAAAAAAAAATCAAAAGTTTGAAACCTTGCAGTTCTTCTTTCTTCTGTCATCAATAATTTAGCTAGATGATTAACACTTGTCAGTATGCCTTATATTAATTCTAACTTCTTTAGGTCTAAAGGTCATATGTTTAACTCTTTCATGTTATATAGGAAAGTGAAGAGAAAAAGTAATTTACACTCACGTACTTAGAGAAGAGTCATGACTGTATTCTGAATCTCTTGACTTCTAGTTAGGCCATGGACTACTTTCTACTCTGCAGAAATTTTGTTAAAGATAAGATGAAATTGGGAAATTCTTTTGAGAACACTTAATAAGTCTTGGGTAAGAAGTAATTTATTTCTGAATTTTGTCTCATTTTTCATTTTCAAATAACAACCATTAGCTCATAATAAGAATTGAAAAGTACTTGAGTTTAAGAATATTACTATGGATACTTAATTCTTATCAGGAATGAAAGGCTTAAGAAATCATGTAGTACTGCAAAAAGACTCCTGGTCATTTAGTTTGTTGGTGAGATCAGAGTTAAAAGCACACACCAGGAAATGTCATGGCACACCCCAGGAAGAAGACTATTGAAGAGATGGATTCTAGACACAGAGGTCTCCTTCATTTTAATACATAAAAACAGGCAGCCAATGATTTCCCTATTTTGATTTTGTGTCTTACAAAAGAATATTTGTTTGTTTGTCTGTTTATAAGTTTCGGATCACTGAAGTTCCAGAGAGATAGCAAGGACTTTTTCAAGGTATTATTTTTCCAAGATTGGATGCCAGGGTAAGAAGTATCTATCTACTCTTACACGTTGAGAAGCATTGACTTCTTAGAAGCATATATCAAAGATAAATGGAAACTAAGATTCTTTTTTTTCCTTTGAAGCCTTTCTTGTATGTTTTAGGACAGACTTGTCAAATATTTTTCTTTGTTCATGCCCATTCTGTTTGCATCTTACTATTGTTCTGAGAATAAGAAATTCAGAAAACTAAGGAATGAGAAAGGTATGGTATTGATGGCAATTTACGTTTCCCCCTCTGAAGAGTAACCCCATGAGTAGGAATCTTTGAGGATGTCCAAGTAAATCCCTCATTAACTTACAGCAAAAATTGATCGTTTTATTTTAAAATAATAGCTACCCTGTTTCAGAATTTACTTGGTGAAATACAGTTTGTTTGTTTGTTTTGTAATTTATTTTGTTGTTTACAGTACACACAGCAGAACATAAATTAATTCAGGTTTCTCCATCTACAATTCAGTGACATTGTTTACATTCTTCAAGTTGTATAACCATTCTCAGCTTCCTTTTCTATGTTTTTCTTCCCCCATCAACATAAAACTCGCTGGCCCCTAAATTTCCTATCTAATCTTCCGAGTTACCTTTGTCCATTTGATCCCATATCGGTAGATTTTAATAGACTCAAAGCAGACGCTCTTTGCTAGTTAACCTATTCAGTTATCAGATGTTAAGAAGATTTCAGGGGATAAGATTTAAAGATTATCTGAGGGTCGTAGTTTCAGAGATTCATCCAGCCTCTGTGGCTCCAGAAAGTCTGAATTCTATAAGAATGTGAAATTCTGTTCCCCTTTTGATCAGAATTCTTGTATAGAATCTTTGATCAAAACGGTATATAAAAGCAGCCAGGCACCATCCAGTTCTGGCCTCTCAGCAAAGGAGGCAGTTGCTCATGGAGGCAATTAGCCAGACATTCCATTTCTTTTCTGTTCCTGACTCTCTTTCTTCCTCTGTTGCTCCAGGAGAATAGAGATCAATTGTCATGCCTTGGATGTCCATTTGCAAACTTTCCAGACCCCAGGCACTACACAACGAACTAGAAGTAGAGCAGAAGCATTAAAAAGATTTGATCAAAGTATTTTACGATGTGATCCAGTGAAGAAGACAATGAACCATTTCTGATACTGACTTTTAGATTTTGTTCTTATGGGGTTTTGTCCAATAATTGACGTAACAAAATGGACAGTTTGAGTTAAAATCAACCTGGGTTCAAATCTTGATTCCGCTTCTCACTGCCTCTGTACTTGGGAGAGTCCGTTAGACAGTCTGGGTCTGAATTTTCTGACTTAATTATTCAGCGATCCCTTTGCATCTTTTCTTAGTCTCATCCCTCACATATCATTTAAAGATCAAATACACTAAGAAACTGAATTCTGTAGAGAAGAAAAATCTCATATTTACTGATAAAATGCAGTCTAGAAGGTCTAAAGAAGATAGTGTGATTGTGAAGTGGTGTATTAATGTTTTAAAGCTGTGTTTTCTGCACATTTGTTCAAATAATTTTTTTGTGTCTTTTTACTAGGAACTGTAAGTTTCATCACTGCTAATTAAAACACTGAGTAGATAGGTTAATTAGGAAAATGCTGTGAAGAAGAAAAAGTCACAAAATACTCTTCCCTATTCTCTGCTTCCTATTCTGTAAGAGTACAGAGTAGAGATATGAAGGCAGTGCTCACATCTGTAACTGAGAGTATGATTATTTTGTATTTATTCTTGCATCTCTTAGACACTTTTATTCATCTTTTTCCCTCACCTATCAAATTATATCTTCTGATGCCTTTCAGCAAATAGAGAATGTCAGGCTACTAGGATCAGAGTTTCAGAATTCCTGTTAGGCACTAGAGGTTGGCCGGGAAAAGAACATCATCACTTTATGAAAGAGTCCATTGCCAGGACTGATTATTTTATGTATGGTTTGGCTTGGTAACACTCAGTGAATTCTTAGTAAAATGAGAAAAAGGAATAGCTTTCTTTCATTTAGGTGTTTGTGGCAGCCATTAAATGTTGGGATCATAGCTATTGTACATTTTCCAAGAGACCAATAAAAGCAATTATCAGCACATAATTCTTGTAGTAGGGCAGATTGCCTCATTTTCAGTGAGGGCTTGTGAAAACTTTAGATAGTATGATATGCAGAGTTTTATTTAGCAGAAAACCCAGAGACAAATGGGTTCCTTTTATTTCATTTGATGGTATGGACTGAAGGAACTGACCTGAGTTAGATTTTTTTTTTTCCTTTTGTAGGAAAGAAAAAACAAGATTTGCTTCTGATGTAGGTGAATTAATGTAAGAAGGTAGAAAGAGGACAAATCAGTCCTTTATTTGAGATTGTGAGAACTTAAACCCAACTGTGATCATGCTTTCAAAAAAAAAAGCTCGATCTGGAAGCCAAAGTGATCTCACCCATCTCAGACCCATTATGAAGCCATTTGTTTGATCTGAAATAACAGGCTATCTACTTTCTCATGCTGTTTTCAACCACATATGCTTTCTCTCCATTACAGCCTGAGGAGGAGCAGCTGGTCTGTGATATCATTGGATCCAGTTCTTCCACCGATGACACAGCTTCCTTAGATCGGCATTCTTCTCATGGCAGTGATGTGTCCCTCTCCCAGATTTCAAACTTGAACAAGTCCAAAGATCCACAAAGCCTTGATGGCTTCTGTAGCCATGAGATGAGAACTGTAAGGCAGGAGAGTGAGAGTGAGCCTACTGGCTCAGTTGAAATGGAAGAAGAAGAGATGGACAGCATCACTGAGGTGCCTACAAGCTGCTCTGTTCTGAGGGGCTCTATGCGCTCTCTCTCCCCTTTCAGGAGGCACAGCTGGGGTCCTGGGAAGAATGCAGCCAGTGATGCAGAAATGAACCACCGGAGGTGAGATGGAAGACCCTTTGTCCAGTTTCTCAATGTCTCCTTGCTTTTGAAAAGTTGCTGATTTGATATTTCAGTTGCCAATGATTTTAGAAAACACAATGGTATGGAAGAAAAAATACGGTCATTAGAATCTGGAAAACCTGTGTTCGGACTTCAGGTCTGTGCCTTATGTTCTGGTTACCTAGTTGCCACTGTGACAGGAATACACCACAAATTGGATGGCCATAACAAACAGGAGTTTATTCTCTTACAGTTTGGAGGCTTTAAGTCCAAGTACAAAGTGCCAGGCTCTAGGGGCTGGGTGAAAGCCACTCAGCCTTGAGCTTCAGCTCTGCCTCCAGCTCCCGGTCCACTGAAGCTAGAGGCATTTCTTCACTCAGACCGCTGCTGGCTGCTGAGGCTGCCAAGCCCAGGGTTGACAAAAAGGCACAGTCCTGATGTTACCAAACCACATGGCAGGCCATTAATTCAAGTCCATTGTAAGTCCCAAGGTTGGCAGAGCGTGGCAGGCTGCTTAACAATGACACGGCTACATGCAGAGTTCAAGGTGCCATAAGCCAGAGACCACTTCTCCTTATATACGGGAAGCAGACCACATCCCTAAGGCAGCTACTCAGCTGCTCACAGTCAATTCCACCATGGAATTGATTACCATTCTCATCATGGAGAATACTCAACCAGGCCTAGCCAAGATTATACACAAACTTAACTACCACACCTTACTATGTAGATGACCTTAGTTGACCCTTTAGAGCTTTTCTTGTCTGTAAAATACATGCCTTTAGGAATATTTGTAATAATAGAGTGAAATAATGTGTCACATTGTAGGTGTTTTATAAATGGTGACATTTATTCTTGTCAGCTTTGTCAGTGAAATCCAGAGATAGAAAATAGGGGACTATTTTTCAGTCAATTTCAATTAAGAGGTAAATATGGAATCTTTATCATGAATTACATTTTAGGAATTAAAGCCATCTCTTTCTAATGCAGAAAGTGTTGATAAACTTAATTATCAGTGTTAATCCTCAAAAGAGCATAAAAAGCATTAAGTATCATTAAATAGTTGGTATTTTCCCATATATCATGCTCTTGAATACTTTCATAAAAGTGACCTAATCTTCACTTCAGTGTAGGAGCAAGCTAAGAGAAGATAAGGTGGATTTGGCCAGAGCTTTGAACCATTTCAAACCCCTGCCTTTTCATCCCAATTATACTGCATCGGAATCTACGTTTTAACAAAAATCCCTGGGTATATATGTAACAGTCACCTGGGATTCTGTAAGAAGCATACCATGCTGCTTTGTATTTTAGCATTCCCACCTATGAGAAGAATAAAAAGGTGGGAGATGATCCGTCCTGCCAGGATTCTCTTTCTGGAATAAGAGCAGCTCCTTCACAGGACATACTGCTCTTTAATAATAACAGCATTAAAGAACTGGGGTATATTTTATGTAATCCATTTTTCTTTATAACCTGCTGTGAATCCCTGGATGTGACTTGGTAGTTTGGTCACCTTGCTCAGTTGAGGAAATTGAAGGTCAAATTGAATGATTTGCCAAAGATTACATGATGATCTTAAGACTGAACCGAGATTGGAACCTTATCACCAAAGTTACTCATATTTTCAATCTATATAATGGCACGGTATCTCATATTGTACTTAAAATCAGAGATTACTAGCATAACCATCCTAAAATTAATCTGGAGACAATTGTTAGATTATGTTAGAATAAGAGGTTATAATGATTACTTTAAATAGTTTGACTAATTCTTAAAATATTATATACATATAGTATAGCCTGAATTTTAAAGACTCAAGAAATTAAAGTTTTTAATGACCGTTTTTTTCCTGATCTTACATACTCTTCAGAGTTTTTTACTTTTAGAATTTAGTCAATCTATTCAGTGCCATCTGATTAATAACTCCATGGAGCAAAGAGGGAGCAAAATAACTCTCCACAGAAATTGTCATGCCTTTTTGGTTCTGATATTTCTCTCATTCCATGTTCTTTCCTACCCTTACTTCTATGCTTTTCTCTTTAGAGATGATCTGTCTTCCCAGTGTAGTGTCTATATTTGGTATAGTTGTTTCCCATTTTGTTTCATCTGCAACACTGACCTCTTCCACCATTCATTTTCAGTTCAATGCGAGTTCTTGGGGATGTTGTCAGGAGACCTCCCATTCATAGGAGAAGGTACAGAGTTCACTAACTTGACTGACTAACCATGTCACCTCTGAGCATATACTAACAAGCATCCCATTTTCTTAATACATAATTAGATAATATACTTTTAAATAATGGGTATTTGAGTCAGACAGAAAGAATGTAGTTACTTATTTATTGCTATTATCTGTTCCATATGAAATGGTTTCTTAAATCAGAAGTTCTTTCCTATTCTACTTTCATCTTTAAAAAAAAAAAAATCAAAAATACTTTTCCCTCTTCTGCTTATTGGTGTTTAGATGACTTCTATGGTAGGTTTCTCACCCAGCTTTCCCTAGGAGAATTCAGAGAATCTGTCTGTGTTATGTCTACATGGTGAACTCTGGGGAGTACATTTTTCCCTCTCTAGGGAAGAAAAAAAAGAACCAGAAATATGTGTGTGTGAGCATGTGTGTGCATGCACAGGACCTAAAATACTTCCAACATGTTCTTCAGTTATATTGTGAAACACTTAATTCCTCAGTCACCTGGCAGTTTCCATTCCATTGTTGATGTGGTCATTCTTTAAAGGAAGAAAGAGAAATAAACCAATCTCTCAGGCCCCTCTCGGTCTCTGAATTCCTTTTTGTTGTTGTTGTTGTTAAATACAATTTTTAAGCTAAAAATAAGTGATTTATCAGCTGAGAAATCATTTGTAGTCAAAAAGTGCTGATTTGCTTAAAATTTCCAAAAACTGACTTTTTGTTTTACTTTTATTATTCAGAAGTTATTAATAACCTTTCTCTGAAGGTTTGGAAAAAACATTTTAAAAAATCTAAAAATGATGGTTGTATTACTGTTAGTTTTGAACTGCCAGCCTTCTGGTTAGCAGTCAAATGCCTTAGGCACCAAAGCTACCAGAGTTCCTGTTTTGTTTTGGTTTTTAGTCTCTCATTGTTTGGAAAAACATTTTAAAAATGTAAAAATGATGATTGTATTACTGTTAGTTTCTCATATTGAGAGACATTTGTAAATAGGTATTTTTATGTATTAGCTAAAGCTGTTTGTTGAGGAGCAGGCTGTGATCTTTCCCACTTTTGTCTTTTTCAAATGAATGCTCTTCTTTAACTCCAGATTTTAGGCACAAAACTGAGCTCAAATGTAAATATTCTCATGAGTCTCGGATAATCATGACTCCAGTTAAGTGGATAAATAACTTTTTCAGTAGAAGGTCTCTAGAATCTCAGGAGATATTTTTGTCTAGCTTTCCATTAAAGCTCTTCAATGTGAATTTATTAAATACATGCCCTTGGTGACAAGTTTAGAAGATGGCAAATTGTTGGATGGAGTGTAAATTACAGATACTAAGTTATTATAGATGTAACTGTCATAAAGATGTCCAGTTTATAGTTTTACCCATAGTCATACTTCTATAAGAACAACATGATGTATAATTTAAAAATATGTATTAAGCTTTAACTAGTAAATTTGAAACATTTGACAAGAATTTAAAAGTTTGGGGGAGGGATTTTTTTTTTTAAATCTAGAATATTCTAAATCTCAAGAAAAGCCAAAGATCAGTTAATATTATCACTACTAATTGAGGAGTTGACATAGAAATTAGGCTGTTCTCAAAAATACTCTTAATTACGAAAGGAATATTCTGGTACAAGGAAGGGCAGACAGTAGATGGACCATGTGTCAGTTCCTTCCTAGATCTTTAGAAAAGCTATTACATCTTTTTCTGACTCCTTTTAGGCTCTTCATTCTCTTCATCTTAACTTTTACTTCTGTCTTCTACATCTTTGACATATTCTGAGAGTAAAAATGATCCTTAAATAGGTAGAAGGAGATTATTTCTGTAAATGATGGTTTGGTGATATATATCAGTTACTGATTTTCCACAGTCTGTTTTTAATAAGAAGTTGAATATTTAGATATAATATGCCTGTTTATTAACAGTTTGAAGATTCGGAAATCAAGTTATGATTTCAAAGAATTAACTTCTGAGTCCTGTGTGTGTTTGTGAGATATAGCAAGACGTCCTTCCACTCACAAAGTAATTATAAATCAGTCTGATCCTGCTTACCAGACTGAAGACATACCTCAGCTGTATACTTCTACTTTCTGCTTTATGATTGTCTGCTTTATATTATTTATTTAATCTGATTTAAAACATTTTATCCTGTTTAAATTCTTTTTAAGTGATATTATAAGATTTACTTTTAGAAGAACCATAGGAGTAGCTTTTATATACTCCAGCAATTTCCTTTTCTCTTTTCCTCTGCCAAAAACTCCCATTTATCAACAAAATAAATTTATTAACTGCATTCAAGATAGAAATTTAGTGTATGTAGGCCTCCCCACCTGCAAGTTTCAGAAAGGTGCTGAGTGGGTTTACCCTTGCCCAGCAGCTCTGTTTTTATCTCCTTTTGAAAACAAGGGCATGTCACTTAGTATTTCAACATTCAAGTAGTAGCAAAATGTTTGTTCAGTGATAGCTTTTGTCAATAAGAAATCCTGCATTTCCCATCAGGGTTATTTTGAATTGGTTATTTCTTAGGCTGATTGTATTAGTATTTCCAGTCCCAAATTCTGTGCCCCTACTACTCGAGAATAGATATTAATAATGCTCAGATAGTCAAGGGATTAGATGATTTTTAAGTGCCTAACCATCTGTGCCACCCAGGAACTTCTGGGAAAATGAATACAAACCCCAATTTAAAAGGTACATTTCTAATTTCGGTACCATAAAATTCCTTCTTCTTTTCTTTATTTTTTTTTTAATGAAAAAAATCCCTTCAAGGAAATGAAACCATTGTTACATGCCTTAAGATCCTAGTGAGTGGGGTTTGAAAGTAGATGTGATATTCATTGGGTATCCCAGTCATGAAAGATTTGCAAATTAATCTGGTTTAGATGGATCCTTAGTGGAAACACATGAAAAATACTGATGCCTGAGTGAGCCAATCCCAGTGCTTCCTTTTAGATAATGGACTAGTACTACTATAGTACAGATGGCATAGGAGAGGTAGGGTGTATAGAGAGGTTGTCCCAAATAGTGGTGGTCACAATGCCTCAAGAGGAAGCTGAAGGGTGGGCCTTTTGCTACCAGCCCTCTGGAAGGAATTCTTGGGTTTCAAGTTGAACTGGTTGCCCTGTGAAATACTCATTTCTAACACATTATTATCGATGGATAGGAATAGAACAATTTTAGGTTTCCATGGCTCTTAGTCTAGCCCTTCTCTGAGTCAGTGTTATATTCACAAATCATTTAATAATTAAATAAATCCACCTGTCTGTCTGTCTTTCTTTTTAAACCCAATAACTCTATCCTTGTTTCCTCTTTTCTCCCTCCATTTCTGTTTCTGCCTTTGATGTCATCCCCAGTATGAGCTGGTGTCCCTCTGGTGTACAATACTCTGCTGCCCTGAGTGCTGACTTTACTTGTAGAAGGTATGGTATCATTATGCATACAGCCACCAAAGGTGGAACTGTGAAACCTGGCATCTGGGTTTTGGGCTTGGTGCTGGCTTCTTTGTGGCTGGAATGCCTACTTTGTCTGTGAGCATAGCATTTTGCCTCCACTGTTAGCATCACTAACTCAGCTGAAGGAGTACAGCCTAGGAGCCGAACTGTGTACCCCTGTGCATCCTGTTTGTCTTGAATAGCTATAGATTCAGTGTTTTCTGCTCAGACTAGTCTCCAAGGTGTGGTTGACTATTCTCTGTTTTAGTCTGTCCTAAACTCCCAGCCTAGAAATTTGGAGGAAAACAATAAAGAGGAGCAAGACGGCTAAAAAGATGTACTTATTTGTTTTGGTTCGCAATACACCAGTCTCTTTAGATTCTCTTTAGAGGCTCATTGTTTCATATTGTTCTCTCAACTAAGCAGCCAGAAATTGAATTATTAAAATATATTTTGAATTAATTTTTGTGGTAAGCATAGATCTGGTTTTCTCAGGCTTTTTGAATAATTCATAATAAATTTCTTCTTCACTTAGCCTCTTTTCTTATTCCTGGTATCGAAAATGAATTTGACAGATACATTTACTTGCAGTTAGTCATGATTTCTGTTGTCATATTCAAATAAGAAAAATTAAATCTATTGCTTAATTTACCAGTTAAAGAAAATAGAGACATAAGGCCTCAGCATAATAAGCAATTTATGAAACAAACAAACAAACAAAAAAAAAGCAAACACAAACTCTTCTGGATTGGCGTAAAAGAATGTATGAGCTGTACAGCAATTAACTGAGCAGTTTGTCCTGAGCAGAGGTAACAAAATACTTCAATATACTTTCAAATCCAGTTCCACTTGGTTGTAATTAAAGATACTGTCAGCTACAAGTGTAGTTTGAAATCTGACTTGCTTTAAAGAGATTTCCATTGCAGTTGTTACAGATGGGAATTATTCCAGCTAACAGCCCCAAGGAGGACACTAGATCACTAACCTTTTTCTCTAGAAGGCTAGAACAAGTATATGAGGGTTGTATCTTCCTGGTTAGAGAAAATGCTTTTGGCTATACAAACCACAGAATCTTTATATCTGCCATCCCACTTAAAATACCAAACCCTAAGTTTGTTTTCTTTTTTCTCTTAGACCTGGTAGGTTTTCAGCTTTTTTTTTTTTTTTTTTCTTTAAAGGTGTTATATGTGCTTGTCTGCAACTAACAATTCTCAGAAAACTTGTTGAGCAATTGTTGTCCAGTCAGGTGTGCATGCACAGATGATAAAGCTCATGAGTCATACCTGGGTTTTAGGGTAGAAGCATGCCTATAAAGTTACAAAGGTCAAGAAATGCAGTTGAATGTAAAGTAATGATGGTCAACTCAAAGGGCACGAAGGCAAGTCTCCTGGTTTGCCTTCCAGAAGTTACTTATGCTAGTATTTTCTTTGTGCCATTTAATTCTTTGGCATAGTAGGGTTGGACTATGACAAAGATTACATCAGCTTGAGGAAAAGCATGTGCGCGTGTATATATATGTAGAGAGAGAAAGACTGATAAAAATCTGAGAAAAAAATCATAGATGGTTCAACATTTGGATAAGTTGAATGGGGTAAGAATTCTAAGTGTAGTATTCTTTCTCAGCATACCATGGCCTTAGGGGGAAAAGGCAGGCAATACTGATTTGTACAGTGCCCTTGTGAATAATTTTACTAAGGGACATAGAAATAATACACAAGCAAGACAGATACAGCTAGTGGGATTTGTGTCTTCCTTCTTTCTGAGACTCAGAAATAGAGTGAATTAACTCTTGTGCCCTGTGTTCAGTTTCAGTCTAGAAGGCTTGACAGGAGGGTCTGGTATCAGAAACAAGCCATCCTCATCTCTAGAAGCAAACCCTGCAAACACCAAAGAGCTCAAACATCCCTTCAGTGGTGAGGAACGGGGTGACTCTTTGATGTCACTTTCTGAGGAGGATCTGGAGTCAGGCCAGAGAGAACAGAGGATGTTTGACCAGCAGGTAAGGCTGAAACCAGGTATAGGTTACTAATTTGGGAGAATACTTTTTTATTTCCTCAAATATGACCCATACTAAAAGGCAAAAATTCTGTTAGTAGTTATGTTATTTTTCGATTGTATAATATGCACAATATAGCTGTAAAGGAAGTTTGCAGCACTTAATACTAATTTAAAAAACAAACTCACTGCCATACAGTAGATTCTAACTGATAGTGACCCCATACGGTTTCCAGGGCTGTAAATCTTTACAGAGGCAGACTGCCTTATTTTCTCCCACAAAGTGCCTGTTGGGTTTGAATCACCAACCTTTTGGTTCACAGCCTTAACCACAGTGCCAGTAGAGCTCCTAATACTAATTAAGAGACACCTTTAATCTGTATAGATTTCTGTACATAATCTATCAAAGTAAATTTTTAAAATTAGGAAAGTATCCAGGATATTAAATTGAGTTCTTCCTTGTTGTCTAAGCCTTCTTTTACTACCTCAGTGGTGAAACGAGTGTTGAAGAATGTTACATTTTAACATTACATATTAAATGTCCCTGTTCTCTAAAACAGATCCCAAGTTTCTCCTTCCTTGAAAAAACAAACAAAAATATTTTGAGTGAATGATCTATACTCCCTACCTTCTTTTTCTTACCACTTAATGATTTCTTAATTTCCACCGTTGCTATTTTCTTGA
The DNA here is from genome assembly GCF_000298275.1 of Orycteropus afer afer. Classification (NCBI taxonomy): domain Eukaryota; kingdom Metazoa; phylum Chordata; class Mammalia; order Tubulidentata; family Orycteropodidae; genus Orycteropus; species Orycteropus afer. The sequence continues at coordinate 7,083,615 of NW_006921737.1, read as the reverse complement.
AACTCCTGTCTTAAAGTATTGGAAAGGCTTCCTTGTCAAACCATGTTCTTAATTCTTATCTTCTCAGGCCCCTCATTAACACTTGTCACTTTGGCAGTCCCCCAGGAGTTTTTGGATTGATAATTTGAATTACATACTTTTATAGTATCCTCCCCTACCCTCAGTTCTTCCCCTTCCCCCTTTTGGGCCAAGAAGATTTTAGATTAATTTCTGAGAGGATTCAAGCATACACCTCAGTTCCACCAAGTGAAACACTTCTAGTTAAATAAATTGAAAAAATGTTAAACAACCTGTTCTTTGAATAAGTGGTTGGAATTTGCATAGAAATATAATGTTTTAATTACATCTTACTACATAGTAATGCCATTACCAAATATAAATTTGGCACTGAAGGATTACTTAGTAATAAGTGTGTCATTTATGTTTATGTGAGGGCTTAAGAGAATTTAGGCCTAATGAAAATTAAATTGAGGACCTGAAAGAATTTTGCCACTTTTTTTATTTTTCCCATTTCTTCTTGGCCTGTTACTTTAGAATAAGTTAGAAAAAAATAATGAGACTGTAGAGGATATGTTTATTGGAGCAAGTAATTTGGATTTACTTAACCTAATGATAACAGAGAAGGGAAGGGAAGGAAAAAAAGGAACAATGTTTTGGTAGCTGCTGAGAGCAGCTTTGATGATAAAGGTAAAAACTACTAGAAATTCTGAAAAATAAATTGCATTTCAATGTATTGAATCATGTGGAAATCAGGTAGGTACCAAAATTGTTCATTTGTGGACAGAACCATAGACTTAGGGTCAATATATCCATTGGGATTTAGCGCAAACTTTTGTTAGAACTTCAAGCCCAATTAAATGACTTGCCTAAGGCCATATAACTAGCTATTAGTTGAACACTGTTAAGCTCAGAAGTCATGTTAATAAGGAAATGAAAAAATGTTAATTATCTAATACTGTTTATGTGATGGCTTTTCTGAAACTGATTTTTGACAGATTATCTCCCAGTAAATGATGTTAATAATAACCAGTGATGTCCTTCTAAAATCACTTTTTAATGTAGTCTTTCTAGATTAATTTAACAACATTTTAGCACCTTCCTGTACTTAGACTTCCTGGAACTCTCTACCCACCCATAGTTTTTCATTTTATGTGCAACCTCAGAGTGGATATTTGAGCTGCTTATATATCACTGATCTAGATAGGTTGCCTCCAGCTAATTTCCTGTTGAAAGACTTTCTACCTCTCAGTGAAGTGTGCTTTTTTCAGACCTCACAGTTGTATTTGAAACCGAGCAACTACCTTTGATCCCATAGTTACCTGTGGAAAACACTCTTAAGTAATCAGAAGTCTTTGGTGCAGTAGAGCCAAGTTCATACTAGTAACAGGTTTATTGCTTCCCTTCCCACATGTGAGAGTCCTCGTGGCACAGTGGTTAAAGCATTCATCTGCTAACCAGAATATTGGTGCTTTGAACTCACCAGCCGCTCTATGGGAGAAAGATGTGGCAGAATGCTTCTGTAAAGATTTACAGCCATGGAAACCCTATGGGGCAAGTGTACGCTTGCAAGTGTCCTGTGGGGTTGCTGTGAGTCGAAAATGACTCGGTGACAGTAAATTACAAAGGGAGTGGATTTATGACCATCATGGTCAGTCACCTCTTGAGATGGGCTTCCTCAAAATAAAGGAGGGAGAGGGAGCGCCTCACTACCACAAGTGCACTAGCAGACACTAGGTGACTATCATTCTGGGATACTCTAGCAGGAACTTCTACAGTTGGATTACATGGCCTTATAACTTACTGAGGCAATTAAATGATCAGTCAAATTTCAGTCACCCTCTGAAGCAGTCTAATCTTAGAAGAGATGTATTACTGCTTTGGTTTTAATCATGAAACTGTTTTTATTTCCCTTCAGTTTCCAAGTCTTACAAATCAAAATAACTTTATTTATAGCCCAAGTAAATGTCTATAATGGATATTTAGTTTTTCAGAGAACAAATATTTGTAGTTTGATGTTTCTAGTGAAATTATTTTTACCTGATTATGTATCCAGTGGATGTTTATTAAGCACTTACCATGAAACAGTGTTAAAACCACTGTAAAATGTGGATATTCTAATTATCCTCATTTTACAGATGAAAAAACTGAGGCTTACAGATGCCAACTAACATCTCTGAAGATGAGCAGTTTTTATGTGGCAGAGACATTCAAGTCTTGTCTAACTATAAAGCTGTTGCTATTAACCCCCTTTCCATACTGCGTTATTTCACTATGTTGTGTCTGAGTTTAAAATTTTGTGCTTATCTAGGAATAGGAAAGCATATATACTCAGGACCTGTTTTTCCATTTTTACTTCACAGATAAGTCACAGATCTAAACCACAGGGATTTAATTACTGCACATCAGCCATTTCTTCTCCATTGACAAAATCCATCTCATTAATGACAATCAACCATCCTACATTGGACAGTGAGTATATTCTTAAGTATACATGTTTGAACAACATTTTCCTATCATTTTTCTTACTTTAAGGCCCTGTAACGTTACCTTCTGAACTCTTCCTTGCCTCTTCCTCTGAATGAGTGGCTCAGCGTTGAAACAGAGGTGATTACTTAGAGTTCAGCTTTGGGACCCTCCTCTTCTTAGTACCAAAAAATCTCCTTAATTTATTGAATTCTTGAGCCTAAACATGTGTTTTTTTAAAAAAAACTTTTGATTTAGAATTTCAGACCTGAAGAAAAGTTGAAAAAATAGTGCAAAGAAATACCATGTATTTTTACATAGAGTCCCCAAATGCTAATAAGATACTCATTTTTATCAGTCTCCCTTTCTTCATCACTTCTCTTCATTTCTTTGAACCACCTGAGAGTTAGTCACAAATACGAAACTCCTTTTACCTCTAAATCTTTTAGCGTACAATTCCTAAAAACGGAAATATTCTTTTCCGTTACCAGAGTATAGTTATCTACATCAGGAAATTAATATTGGTGAAATTCTTTTGTCTAATGTTACAACCCTTATTTAAATTTCTCCAATTGTATTACCATCTTCTGAGTCCAAAACCCAGTCCAGAAACATAAGTAGCCATGTTTCTATAGTCCAATTTTAATCTGTAGGGGTCGCTCAGTTGATCTTTGTTTTTCATGTGCCTTCACAGTAGAGAAACCTGGTAAAACCATCTTAACCAAATTACCAGTAATAAAACAAATTAATACCATTTGCTTCCTGATGTGATGAGGAGGACACAGTAATATTTCTGTAATGTTCCTAACAAAAATGTGTAGCATGGATCTAAGTATGAGGAACCATCCGACAGACCCACTTAAGAAGACATTCTACAAAATAACTGGCCCTGAACTTTATAAAAATTCAAGTTCATTTAAAGACAAAGAAAGATTGAGACACATTTTTAGTTAGTTTAGCAAGTGCATGAGGATTACTTCTGAGAGTGATTAATGGATTCAGGACCAGTTGGCTATGAAAATTGTATAAAAATGTCATGACAGCCATAAGCATAGGATGTTTGTAAGTAAGAGATACTCACAGTCATATTTGAATTGAAGCCAAATATTTTTTGCCACAGAAAGGCAGCTGTCCTTTGAGAAATCACACTCCTTAAAAAAATACTGATGTTTTGGATTTCTGATAAGATGGAGGAATAGGCAGACAAGCAACACAGACCCTCTTCAACAAAGAAAAGAAAAGGCAATTGACAGAGATACAGAAGATAATCCTGGAGCCCTGAGCTCTGAAAGGAACTATACAGAAGTGGATTAGGCACCAACTAGTGGAAAAACCTGAATGAAAACAGTGAGTACAGAGACAGTCGGAACTGCGGACTGTCAGCTACTCTCACGGGACCAACAGCCTGAATATTTCCAAGTGTGTTGGGACCTGAGAATTGACCTAAAGATCAGCCCTGATTACCAAGGGCTGCAGGGATGACTGTGCTGGTGGCCTATGACTAGGACGGGAAGCAGCAAGGAAGGAGACAACCTGAGCTGTTGACTTTCTGCTGTCCAGAGGGCGCAGCCATTTTGAATGTTTATAAACAGCAACCACTTTGGATATTTAAACTGACCAAGGGTGCAGCCATTTTGAGTGTTTACAAGCAGTGGCCATTTTGGATATTTAAACTGACTGAGGGCGCAGCCATTTTGAATCTTCACAGGTGGCAACCATTTTGGATATTAAAGTGATAGCATTCTCATTTGGATTCCAGGGACCTAAGAATAAGCTCTGTTTGCCAAGGTCGGCAGGGACATATGAGAGGCTAATAACAGGAAAAGAGACAAGTGGTAAGTCTATAAGTGCTGTCAACCAGCAAATAGAGGAGCACAGTACCCTGCTTGTGTAGATAACATACAAAGAAAACGAAAATCGTGGGCAGGTCACTGCAACATACAATCACCAATTAAATATAAACACAAAAATTTCACAATGCCTCAGAGACAACAGAGCATCACAGTCCACATAAAGAAGCAAGATAAAGCAGGAGAAACATGGGCACAGGATACAGATCCAAAACACATCCCTGAGGAAGACACAGAATTGGAACTCCCTGAGAAGGAATTCAAAAAAATTATATTTAGGTATCTTCAACAAATTGAGAGACAGATCACGGAAAATACAGAGAAGACCCTAGAACGATTTCGAAAGACAATACAAGAACAAAATAAATGAAAAATTAGAAATGATACAAAATCTGCACACAGAAATCCAGAAGATTAATACTAGATTTTCAGAAATAGATAAGACATTGAATGGGCAAAGGAACAGAATTGAATCGATGGAAGACAGAATTAGGGAGATTGAAGACTAATACCTGAACACTTCTTTGGAAAGGGATCAATCAGAAAAAGATCAAAACAAAATGAAGAAAGCCTAAGGTTCATGTAGGATACCATCAAAAGGAGTAATCTGTGTGTAATTGGAATTCCAGAATAGGAAGAGAAGAATAAAACCACCGAGAAAATTGTTCAAGATTTGTTGGAAGAGAACTTCCCTGATATGATGAAAGATGAGAATATATCCATTCAGGAAGTCCAATGAAACGCAAACGGGATAGACCCCAAAAGAAAATCACCCAGACATATCATCATCAAATTTACCAAAACCAAAGACAAAGAAAGAATCATGAGACCAGCACGGGGAAAACAAAAAGTTACCTACAAGGGACAACCATAAGACTACACTCAGATTTTTCGACAGAAACCAGGCAGGCGAGAAGACAGTGGGATGGTATATATAAAACCCTGAAAGAGAAAAATTTCCAACCAAGAATTATGTACCCAGCAAAATTGTCCCTCAAATATGATGGTGAAATTAGGACGTTTCCAGATAATCAGAAACTAAGGAAATTTGTTAAAACCAGACCAACCTTACAAGAGATGCTAAGGACCTTTGGACAGAGAAGCAACAACAGCCAACAACAACTGACCATTAACATACGTGATATAACCCAGAAACCAACCCAGCTATGGAAGTATCCAAATAAATAAGCCTACAAAATTGTAAACAGGGAACCAGAGACATCAGCTGACAAACAAGGACAGCTACAAACCAAGAAGAGGGAAAAAACTGTCGTTACAGAACTTCTAGATGGTAGGGAAATCAAGACAACTACAAGATAGAACAGACTGTTCCAAACTTGGGAAGAAAACTATAAATCACAGGGTAACCTCAAAAGAAAAATGATAAACCTTCACATCAAAATAAAAAAGAGGACAAGCATAAATATTTAGCAAATACTAAAACAATAGTAATGAAGGAAGTGATAACATGATTCATAAACAAAACAAGCTCTGCATAGAAAATTATATGGAACAAAGAAATTGACACCACAAAAATACATAACAAAAATGACAGCAATAAATTCATATTTGCCAATAATTACATGTTTGTCAAGGGACTTATCTCTAAGATTTATAGAAGACTCTGCCTCAACAACAAAGGAATTAACTATCCAATTGAAAAATGGGTAGAACGCATGAATAGACACCTCACTAAGGAGGACATTCAGGTGGCCAGCTAATACATAAAGAGATGCTCACAATCATTGGCCATCAGGGAGATATAAATCAAAACAACAATGAGATACTATCTCACCCCCGCACTGAGGACAAGGTTCAACAAGACAGAAAATAACAAATGCTAGTGGGGATGTGCAGAGATTGGGACTCACATACATTGCTGGTGGGACTGTGAAGTGATATAACTACTGTGGAAAGCAATCTGGAGATTCCTTAGAAAGCTGGAATTGGAGATACCATTTGACTCAGCAATCCCATTACTAGGTATGTATCCTAGGGAGGTGAGAGCCAGAATAGGAACAGATATATGTACACTCACGTTCTTCGCAGCACTATTTACAACAGCAAAAAGATGGAAACAACCTACGTGCCCATCAGCGGAAGAGTTCTGGATGACCAAGCTATGGTACATACACATACTGGAATGCTATGCAGCACTAAAGAATAATGCAGAGTCTGCAAAACACTGCATAATATGGATGAAGTTGGAGGACATTATGCTGAGTGAAAAAGTCAATCACAGAAGGACAAATACAGTATTAGTTCGTTGTTGTGGAGGGTCAAGGAAAGGTGTATATATGGAGGGAAACTTTCTTTGTTGGTTGACGGGTGGGAGGGGAGGAGAGGGAACACTGTAAAAAAAAAATGCGTTGACCCACGTCACTTTAGTTTTATGTATTTCACTGTACATAAATTATATTTCAATAAAATGCATATAAAAAAATACTGATGTTTTTCATGAGTAGTTGCAGGGAAAATCTTGATAAAAAGATTTAACATTTTCATCAAAGAAGAAGTGATACTTACATTCTTTGCAGTAAAACCATCTGTTGGGGAGGCTGAAGCAAAATGAATAAACTTTCCTGCTGTTTCTGGTGTTTCATCAGTATCCACTGATTTAACTGAATTTAACGAGAAATTAAATTTAAAAGACTTGGAGGCAGAAGTCATTTCCCTTCAGTAATAGAATGCTCTATATCAGGTCATGACTTATTAGAGGCCTAATCTTTTTAATTTCCACAGTGGAATTAGGACATAATATATGATTCCAGTCTTCTTTCTCATATGGAGAACACTTTAAATGCAAATCTGGCCTGTTTGCTAGAACCAGTCTAATGATGGCTTATTCTCAAAGATACAGACATTATGTCAAAGAACTGTAATAGAAAAAACTTCTCCTGTTTTTGTTTGGTTTGGTTTTGATTTGGTGTGGATTAAGGGTTTTGCTAGTATGGAGTGAAAATTACAACTGAATAGTTTATATTGGCTTTGATGAGCCTGGGGTGATAGAGCTCTGTAGTCATAGAAATTCAGGAAAACCCATTAAGTGAGATAGTTCAGCTCAGTGTACCCTGCTTCCATGACTAGCGAGCGCTGTGGCATTGTCGATATTCTTCTCCAATAGCAACAGATAGCCAGTACCAACAGAATGTATCCCACAAAGAGATCTTTTTCCTATATTATGTGAAACATATGCTTTCCTGATGGATGAAACACTTCGTTGTTATTTTTCTTCCAAAAAGCAAGACAGATTGTGGCTGTGTTTTCAGTTGCTATCCAAACACTGTTAATAAATAATGCAGCTAACTCCCAGAAAACACTGCTATAAGGTTCCAGAATCTCTGGCACAGCTTTTCTTCCTGTAGCTGGGAAAATCTGCTCAACTCGCTGTGGAGAACTGAAATTAGCAGCATACTGCTGTCAGGAGCAGAGCTTCAAGCAAGGGTTTTATCCTTTCATCAAAATATGACACCCTCTCTCTGATTTGTAATACACATGTATTTCATGCAGGTTTGAATGATTATGTCATAAATTAGTTAAATGTTCCCTCTTATTTCCATAAGGCAGCATATACTATAATTGGAGGACTAATCAACTCTAGTGATACTACCCTAAGCTCCTACGCGTATATAGTTAAATTGATTTTCCCCAGCTCTATTTTTTTATTCTGGAAACATGATGACTCTTTGTGGAGATGTTAAAATTCTGACTGTTGAACAGAATAATAAAATTCCCGTTCAAGACCTTGTGGTAAGCTTTTAAAGCATCTGGATAACTGGCTATTTTCTCCATTTGCCACAGACTCAAATCTCTAATTCCAAATTACTCAAATACGCTATGTAATTCATCTTTGGTTGTGCTCCTCCTGTCTGAAATGTCATAATTAAAACCTACAAAGTGATTTTAAAAACTAAAGTGTTTGGTATACTTAAAATAAGTTAGCTAATCTTTTTTGTTGTGAGTATATTTAGTGGCTGTGTAACCTAGAACTAGTTACTGAAGCTCTTTGCCTCAGTTACTTCAACATTGTAAGGAGGCTTAAATGTGATGAGGCATAAATTATTGAAAATACGTAGCATATTCCTTGGCATACAATAAGCATTCCTTATAGTTCTGGAGTGTTCTAGTTCATAGTGCTCAGAATAGTGCCAGAGCTTGTTTTTCTCTGACGGCTTAAAGAAACTAAAACATATATTCCTCATTACTTTGTATAAGTGATCACTGTTGTTTGGAAACAAAATGCTTAAAATTACCCTTGTATCACTGCTTTCCAACTTTGTACCTTTACTATCTATTCTTCCTTCTATAGAAGGTAGCTGTTTTGACCCCAGTCTTTCATGGCTATTAGTTAACATTCGATTACTTCTGAAAATGTTATGTCTGCTGAGCTGTTGTCTGGAATGTCTTATTGGGTCATTTGCTAGATTAGAAAAACAGGCAAACCTGAAGCATTATTTTTAAGCTGGGATCTGTTTCAAAAAACATTGATGTAGAAGAAAATTCTGCATAAAGTAGTGACTAAAATATCTCTGTAATTTTCCAGGTGGAAGGTATACAAGTGGCAGCTTATTTAGGAACCGCAAAGAGTAGGAAAGCTGTCATAGCTCATGTCGTCAATTTGCTGACTTGTTGGGGGAACGTAATGAATCCATAATTGCTCATTTTTTTAGTGAATCAAAATTAGCATTGACGCTGCCTGTATCCGGTGGAATAATGTCTGGGAGAACTGCCTCAGAGAAGTCTCTTGGGGAAATGTGTTAGTAGCATTTCTTATTCTTGCATCAGAGAATTAAGTGTTGCCTTTGTCTCCAGGCTTGCCAGGAAACTTAGATGGTTTCTGGATACACTTAAGAATCAACTTAATTTTTGCATATGCACAGTTACTCAGTCATTACAGATGATCCATTTCCAAGACTCAACCTCATATGTATAATTTTTGTTGGCCTACACCCAGAGGATGCTTAAAACTGTAGAGATACTGCTTGATTGTGTCCCTGAAAGAACTGTAAGAATATCAGAGGCCAGAACCCATTGGCTTTGAGTCAATTCCGACTCATGGCGACCCTATAGGAGAGTAGAGCTGGCCCATAGGGTTTTCAAGGCTGCAAATCTTTACGAAAGCAGACTGACACATCTTTTTCCCATGAGCAGCTGGTGGGGTTGAACTGCTGACCTTTCGATTATCACCTGAGCATTTAACCACTGCACCACCAGGGATCCACTTATATTAGTGGCAATAATGTTAAAAGGAGAATTGTACCCAAAAGAAGTTTTAACCCTTTGTTTTGTGTGATTTGTTATCATAATAAAGGGGTGTGCACAATGGCATTGCCCTTGGGATGATTCTTACATAGTCACTCAATGGGTGTGAGTTTGCCATGCTTCCTATATATGCCTTATAATTGTAGAGTTGTTCACAAATATCAAACTATGAAAACGAAGTTGATCTTAGGATATTTACATATCTATATGATGATGTATAAAGATTCAAGATCATGTGAGCAAGGAGTAGGGTAGATGTCTGGAAAGTTAAGGTTCAATGCTAATGAGAAACACAGGCTGTTTTATCTCTACTTTCTGTGCTTGTTCTTTCAGTGTGCACACTGGGATGTGTATTTATGAGAATACATATATTTTCTTAGCATCATTTTATTAGGAGAAGATAGCATTGGCAAATGTGTCAGAAAGAAAAAAAAGTGTAGTCAGGCAAATAGTATTTTTTATGTTGTTGTTGTTGTTGTTATGTGCCGTCGAGTCAGCCCTGACTCATAGCGACCCCTCCTTGGGTTTCCGAGGCAGTATCACTACGGAAGTAGGATTGCCCAACCTTCCTTCCGGGGAGTGGCTGGTGGATTTGAACCACCAGCCTTCTGGTTAGCAATCAAGTGCCTTAGCCACTATGCTACCAGAGAATTTTTTATTTAACTTGTTTGTAAGGCTGTAATATATGCATGTTCATTAACTACTTAAGTTTAATTTGAGTACATTACAAAATTGAATCTGTGTTAACAAGAGTGTCTTATTCTCATATATGTTGAAGATTTCTTTATATGTTGCAGATATTCTTTAGAATATTCATACAAATGGATTTTTCTTTATGATCCAGAACCTTCATTGGGACTCAGATTCAATAAAGATTTTAGATAATGAGAGATCTCATATTCATGTCCTAAAGTTGCTTCACATTTGGAAATACTTTAGAACACGTATTAAAATGTAAGACTGTTACTGACTAAAGAGTTAGTGTACATGTATTCATGCCAACATTTCACATTTGACCTCTGTTACCTACAGTGGATGCAGACAGTCTGATGGCACTCACCATTTATCTGGGGTATGGAGTAGCTTTCATATTGAGCAGGTAGAGGGCTTATTCTCACGTTTCATTTAGGGCACTAAATTTCCAGAACACTTGATAAAAGTACATTCACTTACTGTTTATGTGTTCAGTTAATGTTTGAGTCCGTTCTCTTTGCTAGTCACCAGCCTGAACTATGGGGGAGAATTTATAGATATGGTTCCTTTGTACATCATGCTTACTATCTAGTGAGAGATACAGACAAGAGAACAAGTGAATCTTAGTAGAAAATAATAAATGTAAGAACTGAAAGAAATGTTTTTGGGATAGAAACCTCAAACTTCAGGGATCAGAGAAGGCTTATGGGGGAGAAATAATCTAAAAATTGAGATTAGAAAAAAACTAGGAATTAGCAGGGTGGATAATTTGTGGAAAGCAAGGCTGAGGTTTTCTGACTTCTTACTGAGGGCAATGGAGGGCCATTAAGTGATATAAGTTGGGTGGTGACCTTTCAGGCAGATCACACAGTGAGAATGTGGTGGGGTCCAGAAGCTGGTAGATCAGTAGAAAGCTATTGGTAATTTCATATGAGAGTAGATGCTGGCCCAAACAAGAGAGAGAGAGCAGTAGTGGCATTAGAAGTTTAGAGAGATCTAGAAGGCAAAATGAAGAGGTAAAGTGTGGTATAAGAATTCAAAGGTGGTGCCCAGTTTTCTGTTTTAGTTAGATGTTAGGTACCACTCAACCAAACTAAGAAATACAGGAGGAAGGGCAGTTTTAGGGCATGTACTTACTGAGTTTCAGTTGCCTGTGGGATTCCCACCCACAGGTGAGGGGTGAGATGATTGAGTGTTGAGGTCAAAGGAGAGATCTGGCTTGAAGTCAGCAATTTATTTTATAATGATTGTACTTCAAGAGGTGGGTGTGAATGAAGAGACTTTGAGTGAGAAAGAGCAAACTGCAGAATCCTGAGAAACAGCACTACTCAAGATGTTTTTAGCATATTACAATGAAGAAAACTCCAGCTATAAATTATTAACCTATTCAAATAATTTACTTCTTTTTTTTTTTTTGTAATTGAGCAAGGAGATATTTGTTTGATAGATTTTTTTAAGTACTGAATTAGAATTTTGCATCTTGACAAATGAAGATGAATATGGGAATAAATTACATTGTTCCCTGGACCACTTTTCCTATATCAAGATAGGCAGTGACATTATTCTGCTTTGACTTGGGTTTGAGGTGCCTTTTACTTTGTCCCGGTATAACCTGTGCATGCTCTAATGTCTTCTGTTAACCACTTCTCAGCCCAGCAACAGACGCAGCCAGCAAGGCGGATCTCCTTCTCCATCACCATCTCTCCCACTCCTTCTTAAGTCTAAAACTCTCTTTTCTCTTGGCTCTTCTTATTCCAGTGATGAGGAGGAGGAGTTGCATAGTAAGTAAGCAACCTTGGTGTCCAATGGCTGTTGTCCCGGTTTTGACCAGCTCTGAAAATGCTGTAGGCTTGATACTAAGACACTGTTTGGGGACTCTTACCCTCTTGCATGCTAACTTTCCTAAATCACTTGTCTTTATGCTTTGCTTTGAAAATTAATTTGGATAAAACTGTTTATCTTCTGTACACTGCCTATACTGATCGATCTAGTGGTCTTCTCCCAGGGTGCAAGACATTTCCAGAATACACATGTCTTTAAAGGCATTAAGGGATGTGTTTCTACCTGGTAGCTTTTGAGTACAGATTTCTTAAAACTTCCCATTAGATAATTAGATTTCAATTCTCCTTGTTTCAATTTCCTATCTCATGGGACAGATAGCTAGATATCCATCTGTGGCATTAAAAAACTATTGTTATACCTTTTTTCTTCTTAGCTCTCAGACCATTTCTAGAAAAATACCTTGCCTTTGAGATTAGACCCTATATTGTCTCTTAGTGAACTTACATTTTTCTTATTTTTCTGTCTTTTCAATAAGCCAGATTATTTGATAATACTAACTTTTAAAAGTTTACAGTTAACAATGATAGTAAACTTGGAAAAGAAATGAATTCTCTCTCTTGTAAAAAATCATTATCTCCAGTTTGAAGATTTCTAGAATATGCTCTTACTGCTATTTTTTTTAACAGAAAAACTATTTATGAACTAAAGTTACCTAATGAACAGTTTTCATATCATACACTGATGTAATGAGTCTCTGGTATTTGAGGAGTCCCTAGGTGGCGCAAACAATTAAGCATTCAACCACTAGCTGATAGGTAGGCAATTCAAACTCACCCAAAGGCATCTCGGAAAACACGCGTGGTGATCTGGTTTTGAAGAGTCACAGCTTTTTAAATTTCTGTGGAGCAGTTCTACTCTGCATACATGGGATCACCATAAATTAGAATCATTTTGACAGCAGCTAAGAACAACAGCAACTGATGATGAAAATAATCCACATGATTGAGAGCATCCTGACTCCTTACCACTTGCTTAACTTGCTTTCAGCAGTATTTAAATATTGCACAGCCTGGTGTTTTTGCATCATTCTTAAAAGAAAATGCTTTATGCACAATAACAAAGTTTAGTTATTTTGCTTTTTTTTATTGTGGTAAAGATGCATACAGCAAAACTTTTGCCGTTGACATGAACAGTGCAGTAACATTATGTTCGTCATGTTATACATCACCACTGTTGCCAGATTTTTCCATCACTCTTAGTAGAAACTCAGTGGCCCTTAAGCAGTGACCTCCCCCTTCCTTCAGCCCCTGGTACTATTAAACTTTTGTTTCTTTACTTTTGCGTATTCTAAATATTTCCTATAAGTGAGATCGTGAAATATTTGTCCTTCTGTGACTAACTTAATTCACTCAGCATGATTTTTTCAATATTGATCCATGTTGTAGCATTTATCAGGACTTCATTTCTCTTATGGCCAAGTAATCGTCTACTGTATGTATATATCACATTTTGTTTATTCACTCATCTGTTGTTAATTTGCTTTTAAATGGAGATCTTAATAGGTGTTCAGTTCTATTAAAAGATATTTGGCAAAAAGACAGAGGCTAATTCACCTTACACTAATTTTAATAGGAGGGAAGTTGTAAAAATCCACTTATAACTGCAAATGTTCAGAACTTCTCGAAGCTGTTTCATCTCAAGAAATATGCTGGGAAATAGCTCAGCATGGCAAATAAGGCAGGGTTCCACTAGTATTTCTTCTGCCACTGATAGAAAATTATAATCTCCTAACAGTTAATCTAACACAATGGAACCATAAAAGTATAGAAGCTGGAGAGATCTTTAAATCGTGTACCCATCTTTTCTCAAATGTATTCCTTAAAGTCATAGATAACCAGTAAGAATTATGTAGGGGGGGAGGGGCGAGAGGAAAAAGGAGAAAGAGATTAGTTCATGACCAAATAGGTTTAGGAAACTCTGGGTTAAAGAGATACTGAAAAGCTAATGTGTAGAGGAGTTCTAGGAGCTCTGGTAGCATAGTGCCTGAGGCACTTTACTGATAATCAGAAGGCTGGCAGTTGAAACCCACCAGCCACTCCTCGGAAGGAAGTTTGGGCAGTCTACTTCTATAGTGATACCACCTAGGAAACCAAGGAAGGGTGGCTATGAGTCGAGTCGCACTCGGCGGCACATAACAACAACAGAGGAGCTCTGGTCATGCTATGGTTAAAGCATTGGGCTGCTAACCAGAAGGTCAGTGGTTCACTCACCAGCTGCTTCACAGGAAAAAGAATAAATAGTCTGCTTTGTAAAAGATTTACAGGCTTGGAAACCCTATTGGGCAGTTCTTCTCTGTCCTATAGGGTTGCCATGAATCACAATCCATTCAGTGGCATTGGGTTTGGTTTAAAGTGTACATGATGACTTTCCAGGGCAGTGTTCAATATACTGTTTTCCAAACTTACTAACTTTGGAAATCACAATATGTGCATGCCTGTCTGTGTATAACATAGCAGCTAAGCACTCAGTCATTAACCAAAAGGTTATCAGTTTGAACCCTCCAGCAGCTGTGTGGAAGAAAAACCTGGCAATGTACTTCTGTAAGATTAAAGCCTAGAAAACCCAATAGGGCAGTTCTGCTCTGTCACATGGGGTCGCTGTGAATCAGAACCAACTCAGCGGCACCTAACAACAATGTTTAACATCTCATGAGATTTAACGTTGAAAAATATTGACCATGTGCATCCAGTGGTTCCAACCAACAGTCCCTGGATATAGTGTTACAAGTCTGAAGGCTATTTTATGCCTTGAGAAAAGCCTAGTTGAAATATTCTACTAACCTGAAATAATACTTCCCAGCCTAACCTAAATGACAGAGTTTTTTGCTTTTGTCTAATTATATTATATCATGGGAGCTCTGGTAGTATAATGGCTAAGACACTTGCCTGCTAACCAGACGGCTGGCGGTTCAAACCCACCAGCCACTCCTCGGAAGGAAGGTTGGGCAATCCTACTTCCGTAGTGATACTGCCTCGGAAACCCAAAGAGGGGTCGCTATGAGTCGGGGCCGACTCGACGGCACACAACAACAACAACAATTATATCATGGAAGTAATCCTAGTTGTTTCATACTCTGAGATGCTTGGAAAACTTGACATTTAGGGATTTCAGAGGCATTAACAATTAGTCACCGTTTTGAGAATCACATCTAAGGGAATCCTTGTAACTGAATTTAAAACTTATTCAACAGTGAAAATTTTGGAAATTAAAGGAATCATAGATTCCCCCAGTACCCTGATCATATGTTTGTTCAGTTTTTGGTTGATGCAACAGAAATCTTCTAAGGGTTTATTCTTAGTTTTAATTAGGTCTATATTGATTGGTATTTATCTACTTTATGATTTTCTTTTCTTTTTTTTTTTTTTTTTTTTAGATTACTAAGGTGGTAATTTGTTAGGCAATTGCTTAAGAGTATGACTGTATCCTGGTGGCCTGAAGGAGTTTAATGTCACTGGTATCACTGAATGTTCTGTGGTATAAAGAGTTTTGAAGCCACTGGCCACCTAAACCAGCCTCTTGGATTTTTGCTTAAGCAAACTAAAGCACCTGATCGATGGATCCTAACTAGGGAACACATGCTAGATCTTAGTCTCACTCTGCTGATCTTTCTTACTCACCTGACTATTGCTACCATGCACATAAGTGAAATGGAAGAAAAATCCCAAATAGGAAATAGTAGAAAGTATACAAGGTAATCTTTGGAAGACTGAATTTTCTGGAGGTGTAGTGCCTAAGTCATTTGACTGCTAACCAGAAGGTTGGCGATTCAGACCCACTAGCCACTCCACAGAAGGAAGACTGGGCAATCTACTTCCATATAGATTTACAGCCTCAGAAACCCAAAGGGGGTCGCTATGAGTCAGAATCTACTCGATGGCAGTGAGTTTTGAGTTTCTGTTTTTTGGTTATACCTTATACTACCCTTCTATTTATGTTAATATCTAATTTTGCATTGCTATTCAGAATCTAAAATGGTTTGGGGGTTTAAGAATTTCAAATCCTGGTAATCTAGTAATAGAACATCTTTGAGTCTGAGGTTTTACTCACAGTAACCTCAGAGATCCTTGAAACCAACCTCAAGGAAAACTGGTATCTGTGATTCACATTACAGCAGGAGGTACTAAGCAACCCTGAGTCCCTGGAATACTTATGTGGAAAATAATCCTCTACCTGCTCTCCTAAAAACTGAAAACCATTTATCATTGATCAAACAACAGAGGCCTGACTCTTCTAAGTCCTAAAGTAGTCCAGAATACATTAACTTATGGTAGATCAAAACAGTGGTAATGTTCCTTTATTTATTACTTATTTATTCTACTTTTTGCCCTGCTTATCTAACTAGAGATCTAGTTAGATCTGACTAGAGATCTAACCCCAAGTTAGTGACAGGGCCAAGAGTATAAGCCAGGTCTGATGTTCTTTCCTAGTCACTAATCCATTTCTGGAAAAAAAATCAAGACATACTAGTTAGATTTCTAATATGGAAATATATGAAAGCAGAATTAATAGAGTGTGTTGAATATGACATTTATTTCCTATTTTAGTTTTTTCTTTGGTGTCATCTCAGAAAGATGACTGTGAAAACTGAATAGTGATAAGAGCAGGAATAAAACATGCTTCATGAGTGTTTAAGCAGAAGTAAAAATGGCAACTTTAGATTTGTTCAGCTTATTGAATCGCAGATTAAACTTTTTCATTTTAATTTCATGGGAAATTCACCTTATTGCTCATATTTCCATTGCTAACTTAATGATTTCTAGTGTAATTTCTCCTTCCAAACACTTGGAAGAAGGGGGTACCACATACTGGTTTTAAATATCTATCATGGTAAAATACTTTTGTTCTGACTTTGTCACTTCCTCTTTTGTTTTCTAGATACACGGCTCTTCCATAACACCAGTGCTAATCTAACCGAAAGGTACAATGCATTTAATTTGTTATTCCTTTCCCAAGACAAAATCCAAAATATCTTACACCATTTGACTTAAGCAAGCTAAGTTAACTGACCTAATTTAGTTCTTTCTTCAGTAATAAATTTGAAATTATGATTAAAAAGGTTTTATATTGAAAACTGTATCTTTGTTGTTGTTGTTGTTTAGGTTTTATTACTTTGTCATTGAGAATATACACAGCAAAGCATACACCAATTCAACAGTTTCTACATGGACAATTTAGTAACATTAATTACATTCTTTGAGTTGTGTAACTATTTTCACGCTCTTTTCTGAGCTGTTCCTATTCCGTTAATGTAAATCCACTGCCCCCTAAGATTCCTGTCTAATCTTCCGAGTTGCTGTTGTCAGTCTGATCCCATATAGATAGATCTTAACAGAGCATATGCTCAAGGCAGACATTTTATACTGGTTAAGCTAAACTAGTGTTTAGTTTTAAGAAGACTTGAGGTGATATTTTTGGTTTCAGGTTTAAAGACTATCTCAGGGCAATAGTTTCAGGGGTTTATCTACCCTCCATGGTTTCAGAAAGTCTAGAGTCCATGAGAATTTGGAATTCTGTTTTACGTTTTCCCTTTTTAGTCAGGATTCTTCTATAGACTCTTTAATCAAAATGTTCAATAATGATAGCCAGGCACCATCAATTCTCTGGTCTAATGTCAGTTGTTCACACAGTTAATATGAAGACTGTATCTTAATTAATATTTTTATTAATATTCCACTTTTATTCTTTATACTACTCTAATGATAAAGATTATTGTTTGCATTTATTCATGTAAAGGCACATTTATATTTACTTTATCAACATGCACTCTTTGCTTATGGACAGTCTTAACTCCTAAGTCTGACAACATTCTCAATTAGTAATAAGTTCCTGTGGTACTGCTACCATAGTCATTTTAAGCTTTAAAGCTATTCTATTCTGTATACATGGATGTGGTATACAATTCTGCCTAACTACATGAATTCGTTCTTGATGGGAGGCAAAAGATTTCTCTTCTGACACATTTAGTTTATATTTCTTTTTTCGTACTGATGAAATTAAACACTTGAACAAGAACCCGATTGGAGTTCCAGTTGTTGACCTGCAATTTTTTAAGTTTTGCTCCTTTTCACAAAGGTATCACTGTAGCTCAGTGATCCAGGATTCTCAACTGAATGGTGTCTGTGGTTCCTTATTCTTTCATCTTTCTAGAGCAGTGCTCTTCACACCATTTCCCCTGTATCTTAGCATCGGACTCCTTAGTTTTGTCAACAACCCTTTACATGGCACTCCTGAATGCAAGTAGGCTTAGCTGTTGAAGAAGAAAGAACCTTGTGCTTCTGCCTCCCTCTCATTACTTTCTGTTGGAAAGTTCTAAATTAACTTTTCGGAAACACCTAAGAAAAGTAGTACAAATGGATTCCCCTATTCAAGTTCCTTTACCCAGCATTCTCTGAACAGATCAACCATTATGAATTTCCTGAGGTCAAAACATGTCCTTTTGGATGGACTTGAATTTTATGTAGTCTTCCTAAAACAAACAGATCACTAAGTTTGAATCCATTTTAAACTCCTAAAATGAATCTTGCTGTACTCTGCCTCATTTCTGCCTGCCATTCAGTATATTGTTGGTTGCCATCAAGTCTGCTCTGACTCATGCCAAAACAATCCCTCCTAAAATTGTACATAGCTGTATTAACCAATCTGCAGTATTGATTGTCTAGTATACCAAAAGAGTAGAAAAGATATGTGATCTCTACTGTAAGGAACTTGGCTATGCAGTTAGTCATATAGATTTCTTGGTTTATGACCTTTATTAATAATTCCTTATCTATCACAAATACGGCTTTTCCTTCTAGCACCTATTTGATGCAAAGATGTTTATGAATTGAATCCTATTTTAAATTAAGAAATTTCAGATACAGTAATTAGTGAATTAACATCAGGTCATTGAAAATGGCTGATGTTGAAAATGTAGCCATTTTTCGGCAGCAGAGGGCAGAGTGTATAAAACCATCTAGCAGACTCAGTCTGTCCTCTTACTCTGGTTCTCATTTTGGTGTGAATATATAAGTTGACTATGACTGTCAGTAAAGTAATTTATGACAATGAAAGTTACAAAACATTACATATTAGGTGTTTTCAAATTGACTTCTGTAATCCTTAAAAAAACAAAAAAAAATCAGTTGTCTTCTTTTTATTTAGTATAACAGAAGAAAACTGCCATTTCCTGCCACCAAGTCCTTCTAAGAAAGATTTTGAATTAAAGGGTGGAACAAAAGTCAGTCGTACATTCAGCTACATCAGGAATAAAATGTCCAGCAGTAAGAAGAGCAAAGTAAGTATCCTCCTGGATATTCCTCATTTACCCTGCCTCAATCAGTCATCAGTAGTCTTCCATCACAGGCTACATACAACCTAAAACTAATTAAATATAACACATAAGTGGAAATAATTTCAACAGTACCTGCTGACATAGCCTTCTAGTGGAAGAACAGGAAAAATCATAGCATCAAGAGATACAAGCATTATTGAGTTTTTGATATATGCTAGACTTTTGCATATGTTTATTTAATCCTTTCAACAACCCTGTGAGTTAGTTATTATCTCCCTTTTATAGAAGTGAGGTAACTTATCTGAGTTTATGCTCTTAAGGTGGAATAGAGGTTCAAACCCAGATCTCTTTTGAGTTCAAATCCCATAATCTCAAGTATGATGCTTAAATCAGTAAATCAGGTATAACATGCAGCTGTAGGATTTTGCTCCTGGATCAGAGGATTGAAAATACTTATATTTGCATTTAGAAGAATAAAAGATTATCTCACAGAAAATTACAAGAACTTTTAAGACTAACATAATAGGAATTTTTAGATCTACTCCTAGCTAAGAACATGTTGGACTATATCTTCTTTAGTGCTTAAGAGATTAAGTTAAAATAATTAAGCTAATATTTTTATCTAGCTATTCATTTGTTACTTGTTCATTATATGAATTTTCAAAATACAAAAGAGAAATCACCTGTAATAACCTCATATAGAGATAATTAATCTTACTTAGGTTTATTTTCTTCTAATTTTTTTCCCTCCCCAATTTTTAAAAGGAAGAAAGGAAAGGGTTTAATTTTCTTAAAGAGCTTCCCAGTCCTAAACCAAAGCTCGTTGAATGTCCAGTCAGCAGGAGAAACTTTGCCTCTCACTTTCTCTGTATTCCATTCATCCCTCCACATCAAAATATAGTAAATAAAAATTGGAAATCAGTTAAGGAGTTCCTGCAAGGTATCCTTGTAGTATATACATACACATATGCACCCTTAGAAATCACTCAGATGAATTTTTGCACAAAACCTGCCACAAGAATTGTTTTCTCTCCATTTCTCCCACCCTTCATCAGCCTGGACACACTGGAAAGCAAGTGGATAGTCGGGAAAAGATCAGACTTGAGAAAGTCCATTCTAGAATTATCATATTGTTAAGTATTAACCTCATAATTAACCTTGTTTTACAGTTGAAAATCTAAGGTCAAAGAGGACAAAATGTGTATTGATATTCTGAGTAATGGCAGCATGCCTTAAAATAGACACTGACCTATTTAACTTATCTATCACTAATGTCAGACACTGGCAGGCATTAGCAATATGCCAGTGTCATTGTAAATTAGCCAAATATTATTGAGTGATGTCTGTAGTCTTAGCACTCTGCTAGGTGTTAAGAAACACTTAAAAGAACTAAACCTCATAGTCTTTACCTTGAAACATTTTGTGATCTAGTTTAGATTTCAAAAAAAATTTTTTTTTGGCTTTACACTACGATATTCTTTCTTCAAACAAATTTTTAATTAGAAGACTAATAAAATAAGTACAGATCCCCTTTCCATCCCACGCCTCCAGTGACATTGACTTTTAGGGCAGAGCAATGAGTACTGGTCTTGTGGAGGTAAGGCAAACAGACATGAGAAACCAGTTATAAGTCTGAATGTAGAAACTGGACCTGATCTTAAACCTTATTTTATGAGCTAAAGCACAGAGAGGTATGCGTCAGGTCATACAACTAGGTAAAATTAAAGCAGAACCTCTGTGGTCTGTCATCTGGCAAGTGCTACCGTGTGTTGTCGAGTCAGTTCTGACTCATAGCAATCCTATAGGACAGAGTAGAACTGCCCTGTAGGGTTTCCAACATTGTAACCTGATGGAAGCTGACTACCACATCTCTTGGGAGTTTTAAACCTTCCAGCTTTTCAGTTAGCAGCTGGGCCCTTAACCACTATGCCACCAGGGCCCTTTTCTGGAAAAGTGTACTCTTCATTTTCATGTTAACTCTTAAACAAAATCTAACTGTTGGTAAACAATATCTTTTTCTTTTTTAAAACTTTGTTCATCATCTTAAAGGACTGGAGTTTGCTCTTGTGGGAATGAGGAGAAAGGGCATGCAAAAAGAAGGTAATTTGTGTTAAAGTCTGTCATTACTGGCAGAGGCTGTTGAAGTATCAGTTGACCCTTTGTCTCTGATCATCTCCTTTTTGAAGATGACAACACTGTTTTGCAATTGAGACTGGTTCCTCTTTTGGACTTGGCTTCAAGATTTTTATCTTTGGGAGCTTTGCTGTCTCTAGCAATAAAAAATGTTAAGCAAACTAAAAATCAAAAATGGTAGTAGCCTGTATTCCAGCCCATTTCACATTATCAGGTGTTTGTTGTTGTTGTTGTTATTTGCTGTCGAGTCAGCCCCGGCTCATAGCGACCCCTCCTTGGGTTTCCGAGGCAGTACCACTACGGAAGTAGGATTGCCCAACCTTCCTTCCGAGGAGTGGCTGGTGGGTTTGAACCGCCAGCCTTCTGGTTAGCAGTCAAGTGCCTTAGGCACTATGCTACCAGAGCTCCTATCAGGTGTTTAAAGTACTCTAATGGCCAAGCATACTGAAAACTATGAGTCACCTTTCATTGCTAGTTGTTAACTAAATAAGGTCATTAATGGATTTCCTATAGTGAAACAATATGTTTTGTGTTGTTATATTTAATACCTTGACTTCATATGCCATGCACCCATAACAGAACTTTATTTTCTAAATGATAACACCAAAATAAATTAATGTTAAATTTTTCTTAGCTGTGATGGTACTCTCTTTTTTAATTATTTTGGATATTTAGTTATGTTATTTCTTCATAATGTTAAAAACTTGGAAGTGATAATATAGATGTCAACACTGATTTTCTATGAAAATTGTATATTTTCACTTCTTTTAAATTTTTGGAATCAATGCTATTTAATACATCCAGTTTATCTGTTTTAATAGTTTATTGTACAACTGAACCATTCCTGCTTCTTTGGAAGAAAAAATTTAAGCATTTACTGATTACACATTTAATGTTACGTTAAAATGTCACCTGTAATTCTTTGTAGTCTCCAGTGAAATCAAGTATAATATATATAAAATCAAAAACCAAACCCACTGCCATCAAGTTGATTTCAACCCATAGTCAGCCTAAAGGACAGAGTAGAACTACTCCTTAGGATTTCTAAGGCTGTAAATCTTTACAGAAGCAGACTACCCCATCTTTCTACCATGGAGCCACTTGTGGCTCAGACTGCCAACTTTTTGGTTAGTAGCCAAATGCTTTAAACACTGTGCCACTAGAGTTCCTATTATTTGTGTGTGTGTGTGTAGTTTATAGTTATTAACTTAGATATATTACAGAATGTTAAGTTGTGATTGTAAACAGTTCAATAATGTTCAGAGGAGCCAAAAATCAGCAACTGGAATACAAGCTGTTCATATTCCTGGGTAAGATACTTTGCCTGAAGCACTGGGTTTTTTATATGTGATTTGAAAATTTGAGTTACTGTCTCCTTCATACATCCTCTTGAAAATTATCAACAAAGAGCATAAGTTATTAGATAAATAAATTGATTTTTTTTTTCAAAGAGGGAAAAAGTCTAAACAGGAAGTATAACAGGAAGACTGGCAGTTTCTGCTTTTGTCTTTTAGTGTCTCTGAGAGATAGTACTGTTTCCTGCTAAGTAATGTGGCTTGTTACAGAGTGTTTAAACACTGGTGCATCACGGTTGCATTCAGAAAGAGAATGTGCAGTTCTGTAAAACATCTTGCCATACAGGCTTGCTTTTTGCTTCTATTTTTCTTCTTTGCAGGCAACTAGAAGATGATTCGAAATGTTTTAGAGATAATCTGTCTTGAAGTAGGTATTTTTGGATGCAAGAGTTAAGTTCCTATATAGCTGCTAATATACAACGTGACTTTATGACAGGACATTCAGCGCCAACTCCTAGTTCCTTGTGGTCTGTATAAAAAGTATACCCATCAGCCTTTCAAAGGTGCCTATAAGAGTGAGAACAGTGTTTATAAGGGCTTCCAGGGGAAAAAAAAAAAAAAAA
>NW_006921737.1:7052648-7059724 GCF_000298275.1 Orycteropus afer afer | reverse complement strand
TTCCGAGGCAGTATCACTATGGAAGTAGATTGCTCCATCTTCCTTACGAGGAGTGACTGGTGGGTTTGAACCACCAGCCTTCTGGTTAGCAGTCAAGTGCCTTAGGCACTACGCTACCAGAGCTCCCTACAAAGGCTTAGGGCAGTGTTAAGTATAATTATTTCTCTCATTCCTTCTTTTATTACAGTTCTGCTGTGTGACAATTGCTTAATCGTAGTATGTTTTCACAGTTGTCCAGAGTGTTCTCTGATTTTTTTTTTCCTTGTAATTACTTGTCAGCAGAAGTAGGTTTGCTGTTGTGTTCTGTTGAGTCTGTCCAGACTCATCGTGACCCTGTAAGACAGAGTGGAACTGCCCTATAGAGTTTCCTCGGGAAGCTTTAAGAAAGTGATAAAAAATCATATTCTTCTTTAGTATCCCAGTGTAGTTATTTCCTGTGTCTTTCCCTTTACATACTTTTCACTTCTATTTCCCCAGCACAGATAAAGTGCTTTGGCAATTGCTAAACAGACAAGTCAGCATCAGAAATAGCCAGATACCACCTTACTACAGCAACCTCACTGAAAAGTTTTCTTAGGAAACTCATTGTTTTTTATAAAATGAGGAGTCTGTTTTTAAATAGAGTTGTTGTTGGTTAACTTCTAGTGTTAGAAATTGGCCTCAGTCCTCATCAGAGCTCCCATATTATAGCTTAAGCACTGTCCATAAACACTGTGTTTTGGGGAATTAGTTTTGTTTCATATCCTGTGTGCTTTGTAACTAGGGTAGTTGGCTTTACCAACAGCATTCAAATAGTTAAGACTGTCTGAAGGAAACAAGCAGCCTCAGCCCTCCCTCCTTCCCTTTCTCAACCAGTCTCTGGCTTCCTCTTATGTTTTCTCTAATGGCAGCTTAAAGCTGCTGAGCTCTGCCCTGCCGGCATGAGCCCCTCCTTCTGCGAGAGCACATTTCCTGGCATGGGGGTCAAATCATGTCGGTAAAATGGGGTCGATTTCATGAAGCACCCCTCATAACAGTGAGATTCATAGGACCAAAACATGGGGAGGTAAGAGCTGATTTCTTTAAAGACTAATTTCTAATAAATCATAAAAAGAGACAATGAAGTTTATTGTTTTGTTTTATTTTTATCCTTCGAAAAACTAATTTAGATTGTTGCAAAAGATGAGTAAATTACTTAGTTTTATTCAGATTTGAAAAGTATTGCAAGGCTTGAGAGAATAAACTATTTTTCACAACAGATTTTCCTTAACTATTAGAGGATGCGTTAGCTTTCTTGAGCAAAAATTGGATGCTTCTTTGTTTAACATTTTTATGTATGGAGGAACCTTCTGTAACATTTAATTAAAAGGAAATTATTCGAAGAAATTTAGTTTTTGCTATTTTTATTAGGGTTTCCTGTACTTTACAGGTTACTCATTTACATTCAGAACAGTTTCCTGTTTTGTAAAGTGAAGTAGTTTGTTTTTCCCTCTCCTTTGCTTATTCTTACGGCTCCAAACTACAGCAGCTCGGCCCTTAGAGTTTCATTATATAGGATGTTTTAACAACAGATTTAACATGAACCCTAGCCTTAGCAAATATTTACCACTGAACCCTAGCCATAGCAAATATTTACTATGTAAGTGTAGTGGGAAAGGTTTTAAATAAGAGATCAAGAGACCTGGGTTCTAATTTTACCTGTTCTGACCATCTGCTGTGTGCCCTTTTGCAAGTTAACAGACCTCTCCAGCTCTCAGCAGTGTGATGCAGTGAGTGAGAGCTGAGCTTTAGAATTTACCACCCCTGCGTCTTAATCTCAGCTAAAGCAGTGACTGGTGTGTGGCCTCATGTCCATGATTTATCATCTCTAAGCCTGGATCTCCTCAGATGCAGATGGAAATAATAGCTAGTCCTTATTTCAAAGGTTATTGTGAGAAAATACATCACTTACCACAGAGCTCAGCACATAGTAACTGTCACAATATTAGCTATTATTTACCTCTCAGCTGTAAACCAGGAATCATAATGCCTACCCTGCCCACTTTGAATTCTTTAATGTATATGTATAAGGGATTGAGTCATAATGTAAGGCATTTAGTGCTTGTGGTGATCACTAACTGTGGGGTTCCCGTTTCCAGGAATTTTCTTAGATTACAATAGTAGTATATGGCACTAGGTGAAACTCCTACCTCTGTGAATTGTACTTCCCCAAACCTAAACCTTTCTAGTCAGTTAAAAAAAAAAATTCAATTGATACCACAGTGCTTCTAAGGACCTTTTATACAGAGCATAGTTATACCCTACAGTCCTACCCTCTCAAAAGTAGGGTACACCCGAAATGTCCCTGGCTGCTTTAAATACTTTACTAAGAATCTAGTCGTCATCAATCAGTATTTCTTCAAGTCTTACAGGTTTAAAAAAATATATCTTCATGATTGCCTGTATAAGTTTTGGTAATAACCCCTCTGAGATTGAGGCGTGATGTCATATGAAAGTCCATGTGCTTTCTATCTGTCCCTAAAGCATTTCTAGCATTCCTGTAGTGTTATGAGGTAATATAGCCAAAATATTTTACTATCAGAACACCTGACTCCTAGTCCAGTGCCCCGCCTTCGCTTCTCACCCAATCTGATCTTTCGTTTACCTCTTTACCCTGAGCTTCATACCTGGCCCAGTTCCAGTTTGCTCAGTCAGCGGGAAGCACGTAGCAAAGTGGCTGGGCACATAGTAAACATTTGATGAATTCAATTTCCTGCTCCCTCTCTGAGGGAGGCACGTGGAGGGAAAGGGAACTTCTCAAAGGAAGTCAGAGGACTGATCTGGATGTATCTTGTCTCTCCAAACTAGAGTTGGTTTGCTTGCTGCCTTCTGTCTTACATCCTCAGGGCAGTCCTCTTGCCCCCTACATCCTCAGGGCAGTAAACAGATACGCCTTGGGTCTTACCCTCCTGTGGGATCCCATTTTTCTGAAGGAAGTGAATCCTCTGTTAACTAGCTTGAGGGGATATAAAGAAAATGGTTTAGGGGAAAATTATTATCAAGGTTTCTGTCTCACATCCTCTGCATATCTATCCGGTCCTCCCTGTTGTCCTTTTCTTTTCCCCAGTTTCCTTACCATCCCATGGTAAGAAGTTCCATAAAAATTTCCCTTTCCCCACTGCAAACACTACATTTCTGTGTTGGATTAGGGGAGTAATCAACAAATGGAACTTATTTTCATCTAGTTATGAATAATTATTATAGAAATTATCACCAAGTGTTATGTACTTACTGTATGTTTTAAGTGTATTATTCCATTTAATTCTTCCAAAAAAATGTGAAATAAATATCTCTTATCATCCCCATTCTACAAGTGAGCAAAGTGAAGCTTGGAGAATGTGACTGACTTCCCCAAGGTCGATCATTAATAAGTAGTCGGGTCTGACACCATTGTCCATATTCTTAGTGTGATTTCCCAGCCTGCTCCTCTCATCTACATTCTCTGCCCATTTTGAAAATTAGGTAAAGTTGATATCCATCAATCTTGAAACTCTTTAACTAGTAAGAACCGAAAACATATACATGGAGGATATTTAATACATCTGGTGAGAGTAAAGGAGGAAGCAAGGTGTCCCCTCACTTCGGGGTATGTAATTGGCATTAGAAAGTCAGAGAGGGAACCTCAGGGTAATTTTTTGGGGCCACCCAGTTGTCCTTCCTCAAGCTATTCCCAGAATGGCTACCCTCCATTCTTCTCCCTGCCTGGAACCAGCCGTGTACTTGTTGCTTGCTTTGCGAGCTATGCTGTGACTTACTGAGAAAGATCCATGGCCACTCCAGGTGCCTTCTGCAATGCCAGAAGTTTCTTTCTCATGTTGGGTCGTGGACAGTATGTTTTTCAGTATAAATAACCACGTCCATGACCCACGGCAAAACTGTTTTAACCTGTCCAGTTTTCATATACTTTTATTGATGTAGCTTACATGCTTGCAACCTAATAAAAACTTTTTGGTTTAGACAGTGTTACTTACTTTTGTGCAAAACACTCACCAACAGCTATTGACCACATGCCATTTTGAGGCCCAGGTGAGGGAAAGACCTTCTCATGTTCAATTAACTATTGATTTCTTTTCATCGACAGGAAAAGGAAAAAGAGAAAGAGAAAGTTAAGGAGAAGGAGAAAGATTCTAAAGAGAAGGAGAAGGACAAGAAGACTGTCAATGGACACACCTTCAGTTCCATTCCTATTGTGGGTCCCATCAACTGTAGCCAGTGTATGAAGCCGTTTACCACCAAAGATGCCTATACTTGTGCAAGTAAGCCGCATGCTTCTGCCTCTCATAAGCTCAACTCTTTTGGCTCAAAAAGTTCATTTCTAGTTTCATGTCTGTCTCACCCCTTATCTGTTCCTCATTTATATGGAGTAGTAGCTAGCACTTTTCATAATTTTCTTTAAATGGTACCAAAGAATTAAGTTCTTAATATATATATATGACATGCAACCAGTTTTTAAATTTTTTCAGACAGCTCCAGTTTCAAATATTCTATTCTTTTGTCCGTAAAACACTACTGTCCCAAAGTCTATGTCATCATCAAAACTGTATTGTAGCCTTAACTCTAAAGGTACCCAGCAATCCCTTGTCTGATTATTTTTTATTTTAGTCCTTTGGTGCATGCTTTGATTACTTACTACCACTAACTCACGGTAACTGCCAAGGGTGGGAGAGTACCTTTGTGTGCAGAGATATTCCATGTTGTCCTATCACTGACCTGCTTAAATCACCCTAAACCCAAATCTGTTAACTGATCACGTTCCTCCTGGTTTTAATAAGGTTCTCTAAGGTAGAGATCAACCGACTTTGTCTGTAAAGAGCCAGATAGCAAATATTGTATAGGTTTGTGGACCATTGAGTCTCTGTCACAGCTGCTGAACTCTGCCATAGTAGAGGAAAAACAGCCATAGATAATATGTAAAGCAGCGATTGTGGCTGTGTTCCAGCAAAGCTTTAGTTATGTATGAATACTGAAATTTGAATTTTGTAAAGTTCTTTCATGTCATAAAATACTTATTTTATATTTTTTTCAGTCTCTTAAAAAGATAAAAATCATTCTTCACTCACTGGCCACAAACTATAGGCTGCCAGCAAACCCCTGCTTGTGGCACATGTAGAATGTGATCATGTTTGTCAAGGAGGCTGCTTACGGCTGCTTATGGCGAAAAGTCTGGAGCACTAGCTACCCCAGAAGGTTATACCTATAGCCAATTCAGATAAAATAGTGACTGATTCAGACTATAAGGAGCACTTCTTAGACCATGATGTTATGATATTGTCTTATTTCCTGTCCTTTGTGTTGAGTGTCCCCAGTGATTTATTACTAAAAATAGTTAACTTACTGAAATTTAAACTTTCTAAAATTTATTTGGGTAGCTTCCAAATGTTCTATAATAATTTCCACTTTCTTTTTTTTTTTCTTGCTTGCTTTCTTGAGTGGAAGAGAAGAAGTGGAGTTAAAGCTACCACATAACCACAGTCTATCTTATCTATGCCACAGCTGTTGTGACTTTTTAAGCACTGGCTTCATCACACATGCTCTTGTTAAATGATTTTTATGGATACATTCTACCTTAAAAATAGTCTGCAGCACTATTTGTTTTACTGTCCTGTTTTTTAAAAAAAATCAAGGTGGTCTCATTCAAATCTTTGTGCATCCCCGTGGGCAGATACCACCCATGTTAATGTCATCCTTCATGTGTAACTTAGCAGAAAACTGAGAACTACTACCTCACAGCAGTAAGTTTTATAGACCTCTAAAAAAGAAGCCTGTCATTGGCCAGTATCCCACCAGTGTTTTTATTTTGGAGCTCAGGTTCTAATTAGACTCATTCCTGGGACACCAGTTGAATGTATGCAGTTTAGTTTTTAAGCCACTGGGCGTGGTCAGCTTCTGAGAACTGGGCTAACTTGGCTGTCTAGAGCAGAAGTCACCAAGTATTTTTTAGTATGTTATTCATCATTAGAACATTTTTTAGCATGCATGTGTGTATATATTTAATGTAAAATGAATGACATGCATATCCTCAGAAGAGCTCATTCTGGAAACAAGATGTGTCATAATTTGCCATATTCATGTTGGTTGGTTAGTTATTAGTATTGTCTTTGATCCATCATTTCCTTGCATGAATTTTATAATTTTCTTTCCAGTTTATTTTAGTTGGAACTAGATATTATCATCCATAAACTTACTTAATTATGCAGATAAGATTATTGAATTATACACTCATCACAATATACTGAAAGGGAGTAGAGAGAAAAGGTACCACCATTACACATCCCCACACCCCACCTCCAAGTGAGGAACACCCCTTGTTTTCCCTCAAGAAACCTCTAGTATCATGTATCTAGTGAGGCTGCCCAACATAAAAACTGAGTATATCATATCTCAAACATATTACCAGTATATCAGACTGTGTATGAATTTCATTTCTCTCTTAAGAAGTCAACATAAATATAAACTGTAAAATTTACCTTTTGTATTCCAATGGATCATTTTGCCATTCCCACTCAGGAGTGCCTGTACTCCTTTTGGGTAGCACTGGTCTCAGGGAATAGTGGGGAAAAGCTATATTTCTTGATTGGTAGTGTGAGATTATATTCCAGGAACTCTAACAGTAAAGAAGACTGGATTGTCATCATCTTTTTTTCCCCTGTAAAAACTAAAAATGCTGGATATAATATATTTTTGAAGAACAAATGTACATCCTACTTTGGTGAGTAGCGACTGGCATCTTAAAAGCTTGCAAGCGGCCATCTAGATACAACACTGGGTCTCTCCTCGTCCAGAGCAAAGAAGAATAAAGAAAACCCAAGATGGATAGAAACAATTAGTCCAGGGGACTAGTAGACCATGCAGTCCTCAGCCTATATAACCATGGGACCAGAAGAACTAAATGGTGCCCAGCTACCACTGTCAACCACTTGGAGGGGGATCAGTGCAGGAGATCCTGGATATAGTAGGAGAACAATATAGAACAAAACTCAGTATCATTTTAAAAAAAAAAAAAAAAAAAGACGAGGTTTGCTAGTCAGATAGACCCTGGTGAGACCCTCACTTCTATA
>NW_006921737.1:7043083-7052283 GCF_000298275.1 Orycteropus afer afer | reverse complement strand
AAAAAAAAAAATCCCTGAAGATTTTTCAAAGTCAGAGCAACAAAAACATCCCCCTAGTTGGGAACAGGATATATGGCCACACAAGACTTACTGGGAGAGCTGGAGCTAAGATCCATCCATAGAGCCAAGAGATTTCAAGGCTATAACGTCATAGTAAAACCACACCCACTGCCATAGAGTGATTCCAACTCATAACAACCCTTTAGAACAGAGTAGAACTCCCTCGTAGCATTTCCAAAGCTGTAAATCTGTATAGAATCAAATTGCCTCATCTTTCTCCCATGGAGTGGCTGGTGGGTTCAAACCATTGACCTTTTGGTTAGCAGCAAGATACTTTAACTGCTACACCACCAAATCTCCTTAGCCACAATTAAAAGACCTAGAAAAATTCTACCCACTGACATTAAAAAGCAACAAGGAATCTTGCTAACTCTCCAGGGCCTTGAGTAAGAATTCTGGATCATGCATGAATCTGGGTCTCAATTTATGCCATTCTTGTGTGCTGGAACCCCAAGCTAAGAAATTGTCACAAGAGGTTTAGTGAAATCCCAGTGTAGGAATCTTGATACCTTGAGGGAACTGCTCTATAGAGTCACTTGACAGAATAAGAGATGTGGGGTCCCACAGAAGGGAAAAGAAAAAGTCCTGTAAAGCTGAAGCTGAGCTCATAATAAAAATACATGTGTATGAATTACATTCACAAATAAACACCATGAGGAAGAGTTTGCAGATACACAAATAAGATTTTGAAAAGTATTAAAGACTTAAAAGAAATAGATTCTGTGATGGAAGAATAGGACATAACAGTTGTTGGGTAGCTTTAAAATATAATTGAATAAAACTAAGAATTGAAATAGTCATTGAAGGTCTTTATGAAGATTTCTCAAGTATTACAGTGTTGTTCCTCATCAGAACATTATCTTGTTTATAAAGGAGGAAAATGGCTTCTACTCTATTGTATGCTTTAATAAAAGAAAACTGAAAAACCAAACATACAGCCATTGAGGAGATTCTGACTCACAGGGGCCACGTAGGACAGAATAGAACTGCCCCCATACTGTCTCCAAGGCTGTAAATCTTTACAGAAGCAAATGCCTCAGCTTTCTCCCACGAGGGGCTGGTGGATTAAAACTGCTGACCTTTGGGTTTGCAGCCCAATGTTATATAAATGAGAGCTGTCTAGAGCAGAAGTCACCAAGTATTTTTTAGTATGTTATTCAAAAATCAGTTGGCTGAACTATACAAAGTATTAGGCTTTGATGTTTTGGTACTTGATGATTCATTCCGAAGCATTTAGTCAACAGATATTTGTTGAGTTCCTACTATGTGGCAGGAACCATTTTCAAGTTGCTTATACAGTGCTGTATCAAAAGAATTCTCAAAATAGAATCGTTGGTACATACATTTTACAGCATTTTTCTAAAATGGAAAAATTAAGAGTAATGTAAATGTCCATCAATAAAATACGGTCTATTCATTAGATGGGATATTGAGCAGATGCTAAAAATAAGATCGATCCAGAATTAGCAAACTTTTTCTGCAAAGGGGGCTGGTAATAAATATGTTAGGCTTTGTTGGCCATGCATTCTCTCACCAGACCACTGGACTGTCTGCCCTTGTGGCAATCATAGACAGTACATAAAAGATGAATAGCGTTCTGTTCCAATAAACATTTATTTGCAAAAACAGCTATGGACCAAATTTGACCCACAGGCCATAGTTTACTGACCATTGTGATAGACCTGTAGGTACAGACAGACATCTCCAAAACATTTAGATAAGTGAAAAAGACAATTAATAAAACAATGTGAATAGCCTGGTAGCAGTTTATAGAAAACAGGCAAACAGCAGTTGTTGATGTAAACGTGCAAAAATACATGAAAAGATATACACCAAAGTGTTAATTTTCAGAAAGAGATTAGGAGAAAAGAGATTGAAGAGGGTTCTTTATGCTTTTGTGTTGCTTTAATTTATTTCTTAAGAATGTACCTAAGGCAATGTATTACTTGGGTGAATTAAAACAAAATATAAATCTTAGAGCACTGATAATTTCAAGGGTTTTTCTAGTTGTCATCTGGTCCCTGATGAACAGCAAAATATGCAAGTATTTGATTCAAGAATTTAATGAGCATAGGAGCAAAATTACTATTGGAAATGAATCTGTTTGAGAAAAGGAGAGTTATTCCGTCACTGCTATTAACAGCAGCAGTTTGAATAAAGAAGCAGTATAGGAGCTCTGGTAGCATAGTGCCTAAGGCACTTGACTGCTAACCAGAAGGCTGGCAGTTCAAACGCACCAGCCACTCCTCGGAAGGAAGGTTGGGCAATCCTACTTCCGTAGTGATACTGCCTCAGAAGCCCAAGGAGGGGTCGCTGTGAGTCAGGGCTGACTCGATGGCAAATAACAACAACAACAACATAGTTGATTATACTAGTTCTCAGTTCTGAGCTGTGATTTGGAATTATCAGGAGGTTTAGGTTTGAAAGGTATGGAATCTTGTAAAGCTGATTCTTGTAAAGCCTGGAATCTTGTAAATTTCTTTTTAAAGACCCAAAGAATCTTTTTCTCCAGGCTCTAGGGACTAGGTTTGAGAATCATTGGTTGGTGGTTATAATGAAAAGATTGATCTTTCTATGAGTAGCTCCAGACAACTTTTCAGTTTTAAGTTTAGGTTGGAAAAAGCTGTTTAAGATATCAGTGTATATTAATTTCATACTACCATTGATTTGTGCATATACATGATTTATTGGTTAAAAACATTAAATTTTGCCTTCCATGGCTGTGTTAAAATTGCACTGATGGTGCAATGATTAAAGCATTCAACTGCAAATTGAAAGATTGGCAGTTCAAACCACCAGCCATTTTGTGGGAGAAAGATGTAGCAGTCTGCTGTAAAGATTATAGCCTTGGAAACCCTGTGGGACAGTTTTACTCTGTCTTACAGGGTTGCTATAGGTTGGAATCGACTCCATGGCAGTGGGTTTGGGGTTTGGCTGTATTAAGTCTTAGTCTACATTAGACTATGATTAGTCATAGTCAAACTTGCAATTGGCATATAACTGATTTGTCAGATAACAAAAATATCCACTATATATAGCAATAGGCACCTTTTTTAAGAAACCCTGTGTGCACAACTGTTAAATTCCCACCTGCTAGCTGATAGGTTGACAGTTTGAATCTACTCTGCCGCTCTTTAGGAGGAAAGACCTGATGATCTGCTTACATAAAGATAATATCCTAGAAACCCCATGGGGCAATTTACTGTCACATGGGAAGAGGTAACTATAGGGAGGAATTGCTATGATTCTGAATTGACTCTATGGCACCCAACAACATCACCTCTTTTTTAACCATAAGCATCCTGAGTCCATTGGTTTTCTTGACACCTCTTCCTGTTACACATAAATAGAAATTATTTTTCATTGGATTCCTTAAACAATGAACCTACCTTGGGCACCATAGGTTGCTGGACTATTGTGCTGCCAGTATAGTGGGTGCTAGAATACTCCCTGGAGAGGGAGATCTGGGGTACCTCATAGAGATTTACATGGCCCAGGAATGCCAGAGTAACTCATGAAGAATCACTAGGGTAGGGTCTGGTACCAATCAGGAAAAACTTACAAAAGTTTGTGGCTTAGAGTCTTACAGCTCCCAGCCACACCTTTGTGTAGTAGTTAAATTGCTTAATGAATGGAGCAGTGGTTTTCAGGTTGTCTTTTGTGGCACTGGCATTTTGGAAGTTCTACGGGTTTTGTAAATGTATTATGCAGATTTAAAATTAATTTTAAACATACATAAAATAAACACACTCACAAGTGTCATTACCAAATTTTAACATCAACATATTAACTTTGAGTATTACCCTCCCTACTTATTTGTATTTTTCCTTCCATTTCTCATTAATTGAAGGATATACTATAATCGCAAGGCAAGCCATGAAAATAAAAACTGTTAACTATTTGTACCTACTTACCTATATGAATGAAGATGTTCTGTATGTTATGTACTCAGAACTAAGTACAGAAATAAATTAGATGCTGAAGTAAATATATGAACTGAAAGTATCATATATCTGATTTCACATTTTTGAGCCCGTCAAAACAACTTCATTATTCTAATCAATTGACTTTTTAAGAGTGTTAAGGTCCTGGATAGAGTGGCAGAAAAATACAGAACAAAACTCAAAATCATAAAAAAAATTCCAGGCTCACTGGTTGGATAGACTGATAGAACCCCCAAGACTATGGACCTTAAATTCCCTTCACACCTGGAGCTGAATTTATCCCTGTGGTTCAGTGTTCAAACAATAGACAGACCTATGAATGTGAACAATAACACCAGGGGAGGTATGCACTCCTTAGAACAGTCAACCATTCAACATCAGAAGGGCAGCATTTGCCCATAGAAGTTCAGAAAGCAGATAGGGATAGGAAAGGAGAAACGGAAATAAGAAACACTGGGAGGAAGTGGAATGAGTGATGTTATATTGTGGGGATTGCAATTAATGACATGAAACAAAATGTGTGAATTTGTTGAACGGAAAACTGAATTGCTCTGTAACCCTTCATCCAAACCACAATAAAGTTTGAAAAAAAAAAAAAATAGTGAAGAGTTTAGCAAATCACCCAATATACTCCCCCCATCAAAAAAAAAAAAAGTGTTAAACTCAGGAAACAAATCTGAAGTTAATCTTTTACATATATGATGATACATAATATAACAATATTTTATTTATTTAAGACTTACTTATTTAAGTAGAAAGCCAGTGGAATATAGTGGTTTGGCTGCTTGTTTTGTGATAACAATGTTTGTAAGTGGCACCTTGTTTGGCTCAGCCTGTAGTATTGAGTCATTCAAGAAGTCAACCTCTCGAAGCAGATTCTTTCAATGAAGTGTGTCATCCCTGGAGCCTCTCCTGTTGGGGGAGTGGAGAGGAACATCGTAAGGCCCCTCTGTCAGAGGTGGTTTCATTTATGGTAATAGCTCGATCTAAATAAAATGTCAGATTACCTTATTTCTACCCACTCAACAAGAACACGGAAGAAGAGTTAATGTTTTTGAGGTTTAAACTGAAGAGGATCAGACACAAGAAAGGAATAGTTTGATAAGACTTGATGTAGCCCCAATATGCACCTAAGTTTCAAAACTGTTTTCATTTGGCATACTACCCTACATCAGAAACGTAGGAGCCCAGTGCTTGAATTAACAGCCTTGCACCCAGCTCCAGAGGTACTGGTGAAACATGCTCAACATTTGCTGGTGGCGTTAAGTGTGTATGATATGTGCAGTCTACCTTTTACAAAAAGAAGGACAGAAAATCAAGGCTTTGAATCAAAGAGATGAAGTGTCTTCCCAAAGGAACAAAAGTTATTGGCTGATTCCCCTTGGCTTCCTGGAGAACAGAGTCTGTAATAAATGTTTGTATATATGAAGCACCAACTGTTAAGTTGGCAGGAAGTGGAAAATACGAGTAATTTGGGGACCTAGAATGGTTTTCCCTTCCCTTTATCCCTTCTCATGTTCAGGACCTTCCCAGGAGTCATAGGAAATGTAGCATCCCTCCAGTTGGTCGTTTATCTAGAAAACCATTGTGCTCTCAGAAAAAAAAAGTGGCTTCCCTTTTTCGTTTAATATAAATCTGTTTTACTGACCCCTGGAGCCCCATTCCCGAAACAGCTACTCAGTCAGGTTTTGACTCATGGTTTGGAAACATCTGCATACAATTCATGATGATGATGTATTGTGATAGTTTATATTTATTTGCTCTTATCTCCCAAAAATCTATAGTTACCTTAATATATCCTTCTGTATGCAAATACTAAGATTCAACAGGATGGGATGTTTTAAGGCAAATTAATATCTCTTGACTCCACTGGGTCTGAGATCATAATCTTGGGTAAAAAACAATGGAAATGGTTATGAGCATAGATCCAGGAAGTAAGAAGAAGCAAAGTATCCATTCAGCCCCCTTGCATTCTACTCCTGGAGAAAAGAACAAAAAGCACCAACACCAGAAGCACCTTATTAGGATCACTTCAAAGTGATTGAAGCTAGGAGAAAACCTGGAAGGTTTTGTCTCAGTCACAGCTGTACTTTTGCTTTAGGATTAGGTGACCTTAATGGGGGGTGAGGGTTGTCTTTCCAATACTT
The DNA here is from genome assembly GCF_000298275.1 of Orycteropus afer afer. Lineage (NCBI taxonomy): Eukaryota > Metazoa > Chordata > Mammalia > Tubulidentata > Orycteropodidae > Orycteropus > Orycteropus afer. The sequence continues at coordinate 7,046,132 of NW_006921737.1, read as the reverse complement.
GTTTCTTTAGTTATATAAAGTTCCTTTGAATAATCAACTGTTTTTCCAGCTGCCACAAATAAGTTGGTCTTTGCATAGCTTGCTGGATTTTTTCAGAATAAAGTATCAGTTATGTTCTGGTTTTTTGTATCCTGCCAGTAGTTCCTGTTTTCTGTGCTTTAAACAGATGTAAATGATACTGGAATTATTGTTGATTTATTTTCTGTTGTGTTAGCAGCTTCTGAGTACTTTTGTGGTAGGTTGCTTCTCTTAATTAAAGTAGACCATAGGAATCCTAAGCGCTTAGGATGTTGTGTGCTGGTTGAATTTTGCTTTGGATTTCATCAGGAAAGGCAGTTCTCTGGATAAACAGTTTTCTGGCATTTAGAATTCAGTATTTATACAAAATAATAAAATACTACTTATAATTGATTAAATAAAGGAAGTGTGTTATTTAGGGAAAAGAAGATAAAAAGAGAACCTAAGCAATAATACCAATTTTTATTCAAGCAGGACAGTTTCGTTAGTGTTTACTGGTGTACTTACAAAAACTGCTGTTCTGAGCACTTCAGCTAAGATGATTTGGTTCTTTTTTGTGGCTTTCCTCTTGTTCTGTACATCAGCACTGTGGTTATTACACCAGTTACCAAGAACATCTAACATGCCTTTTGCATCTGAGCTTTATCAGACGAGTCCAGGCAATGGCTCATATTTCCTAAAGATTTTAAAGAAGAAGTTGCAGAAAGAATTTTAGAGCATGTATTTCTAAATTGTTCATATTAGATTTTTTGTTTTTTGTTTTGTTTTCATTTTCTTGATTATGGTTGAAGTGGTAGGGATAGGAGGAAGCAGGGCTTCAAACCAGTACTTCTCAGTTCAGTCATGGCCAATGAAGCAAAACTGGAGCAGACTCAAATTCGTGAAACGTATGAGAGTAAAGCAGAACAATAACTGGAATGGGAAAAATTACAGGGCCATGCTATAAACTTAATCTCTCTCTTAGACAACAAGGGCAGCGTGCACATTGCATAACAACCAAATCTCTTGACTGGCAGAGGTGGAGACAGAGTGTCTAGAATCTGTTCCAACTTTACTTCTTCAGCCCTGACTGACTGAACCGTTTCGAAGCCCTAGGAGGAACTTTTCATGTTTATACCCTAAAAGAGAACTCTGCAGCTTGTATCCTTAAGAAGAATCAGAATATCTGCACATAGATTTTGCTGCTCAGGTCTGTCCATAGGACACAGGTTAATAATCAAAATTCTTCAGCATTGCCCTAATGATAATCGCTTTACTGAAGTAATGGATGACCCCTCCTTTAGAGTTCTGACTGCAGAGAGCTGACCTCATGAGAATGATCTCTGTTTTGTATCCAGACGTTTAACACTCATACCCTTCTGTGATTTCACTTCACTTTGGCCTGGCCACTCTTATCTTTCTTCTATAAAGCTGATTTTCTTTCTTTCTTTCTTTTTTATTGTTATCTGGGTGAAAGTTTACAGAGCAAATTCACTTCCCATACAGCTATTCACATACACTTTGTCTCATGACATTGACTACAATTTACCCCAATGCAACAGCTTCCCTCCCAATAGTTACCTCTTCCCTGGGTCCACCCCTCCATGCACTCCTGCCCCCTAAGCTGTCTCCTTGTGCATAAACAGCCCTTCTTTCTCCCATGATTGTTTTTCTCAAGGAGGTATCTACCTCGGGTAATGTTCAACTCCTATTCCTGTCTTTTGTTTGGCTGGAAGCTACAGATGTGGTTTCAATTCCAGACCTGAAGGGCAGCTAGGGACCATAGTCTCAGTGGTTCCACCAGGCTCTATCAGACCAGCAAACCTGGTCCCCCCTCCTCCTTTTTTTTTTTCCCAAATGATTTTGAGTTTTGTTCCACATTGTTCTCCCTCTCTGTCCAGGATCTCCTACATAGATCCCCCTCCGAGTGGTTGACACTGGTGGCTGGGCACCATCTAGTTCTTCTGGTCTCATAGTTGTATAGTCTGAGGATGCCATGGTGTACCAGTCACTTGGACTAATTGTTTCCAAGAATCTTTTGTTTTCTTCATTCTTCTTTGTTCTGGACGAGGAGAGACCCATCATTGCATCTAGATGGCTGCTTGCGAAAGATTAAATAGTTTATTTTTCTCCCGAAAGAAAAATAATGCATAATATATAACCGTTCACCAAAGATTTCTGGTGGTTAGAGTCAGGGTTTTTTTGTTTTGTTTTGTTTTGTTTTTTAAAGTGCAGCAGCATATAGATAATAGCTGCCTGTCATGTGGGTTTTGCTTCATAGTCTCTTCTTGTAGAGAAAAAAGAAGTTGAAGACTGGACTCTTTTAAGTTCAGAAGTATCTAATTAGGGGTTGGCTCTGTGCCCATAAACCACTGTGCTAAGACCTTTATGAAGAACATTGAAAAATGAAAGCATATTGCTATTAGGAAATCTTTTTAAAAAGCAAACAAACACTATGGGTCTCTCCTCATTCAGAACAAAGAAGAATGAAGAAAACCAAAATTCATGGAAACAGTAAGTCCTAGCGACTGACACCATCTGATCTGCAGCCTGTGTGACTATGAGACCACAAGAACTAGATGGTGCCCGGCTACCACTGTCTTCCACTTGAAAGGGGATCTGTGTAGGAGATCCTTGCTAGAAAGGGAGAACAATATGGAACAAAACTCAAAATCATTGGAGGAAAAAAAGGGGAGGACCAGGTTTGCTGGTCCAATAGAGCCGGGTAGAACCACTGAGACTATGGCCCCTGGCTGCCCTTCGGGTCTGGAATCGATCCCACACCTGTGGTTTCCAGCCAAACAAAAGACAGGCATAAGAGTTGAACATTTACCTCAAGTAGATATACTCCTTGGAAAGAACAATCATGGGAGAAAGAAGGGCTATTTATGCACAGGGAGACAGCTCAGGAGATAGGAGCCCATGGAGAAATGGACACTGGGAAGAGGTAACTGTGGGGAGGAAGTGGGAGGGGAGCTGTTGCATTGTGGTAAACTGTGGTCAATGACATGAGACAAAGTATATGTGAACTGCTGTATGGAAAGTGAATTTG
>NW_006921737.1:7040542-7042983 GCF_000298275.1 Orycteropus afer afer | reverse complement strand
AAGTGGGAGGGGAGCTGTTGCATTGTGGTAAACTGTGGTCAATGACATGAGACAAAGTATATGTGAACTGCTGTATGGAAAGTGAATTTGCTCTGTAAACCTTCACCCAAATCACAATTTAAAAAAAAATAAAAATAAAAAAAGCAAACAAACAGATAATTATTCTTTGCTCTCCCTGAAAACGTGATATTGTTGCAAACTAGTACATAAAATTCTTAGAAGAACAAGGTGGGGAAATGCTGTCAGGCCTTGCTTTCAACAATGGATTATCTAGTACGATAACAAAATTACAAATGGCAAAAGATAAAATGCATAAATGTTGTTGTTAGATGCCATTGAATCTGTTCTAACTCATAGTGACCCTGTGTACAACAGAACACAAAACACTGTCCAGTCCTGCACCATCCTCACAATTGTTGCCATGCTTGAGCCTATCATCACAGCCACTGTGTCAGTCCTTCTCACTGAGGGTGTTCCCCTTTTTCGCTGCCCCTCTACCAAGAATATCCTTTTCCAGGGATTGGTCCCTTCTGAATTGTCCAAATGACCAAAGTACGAGAGATGAAGTCTGGCCATTTTTGTTTCTATGGAGTGTTCCTGTTGTACTTACTCCAAGACAGATTTATCTGTTCGTCTAGCAGTCAATGGTACATTTGGTATTCTTGGCCAACACCACATTCAAACGCATCAATTCTTCTGCTGTCTACTTTATTCATTTTCCAGCTATCATATGAATACGAGGCTATTAAAAATACCATGACTTGAGTTAGGCACACCACCTTAATCTTCAAAGTGACATCTTTCTCTTTAACACTTTAAAGAGATCTTTTGTAGCAGATTTGCCCAATACAGTATGTCATTTGACTTGACTGCTGCTTCCATGGATGTTGATTGTGGATCCAAGTAAAATGAAATCCTTACAATTTCAATCTTTTCTCTGTTTATCATGATATTGTTTATTAGTCCAGTTGTGAGGATTTTTGTTTTCTCCATGTTGAGGTGTAATGCAAACTAAAAGCTGTGGACTACTCTTTTATAAATAAGACTTCATAAAATTGAAAACTTTTGTTTATCAAAAGATTACTAATACAGCCATCTACAAGCTACCAACTGGGAGAATTTATCTGACAAGAATCTAATAGCCAAAATATATGTAAAACTTCGACTTCACAACAAAAAGACAACCCATTCACCAGTTGGGCAAAGGACTTGAGTAGACATTTCACCAAAGAGGATATTCAAATGCACACCACACATATGAAAAAATAATCAGCATTAGTGGCCGTCAGAGACATGCAAATCAAAACCACAATAAGATACTGTTATGCTGCCACTAGGATAGCTAAGATTAGGGAAAAAAAGACAAAAAAAAAAAACCTGACAATAACCAATATTGGTGAGGATGTGGGGAAAATTAGACTTCTTACCCATTGCTGGTTAAGAATGCAAAGTGATAACAGCTGGTGTGGAAAACAGTGGCAGTTCCTCCACAAACTAAAAATAGAACTACTGTATGACCCAGCAGTTCCACTCCTAGGTATACACCCAAAAGACTTGAAAGTAGAGTCTCAAAAAGAAACTTGTACACCAGTGTTCATTGCAGCACTGTTCATAGTAGCCAAGAGGTAGAAAAATAGCCTAAGTGCTTATCAGCTGATGAATGAATAAACTAAATGTAGTACATACATAAAATAGAATACTCCTCCAACAGTAGGAAAAATTAGATCTTCATACATGGGGCTTGGAGACATTATGCTGAGCAAAATAAGCCAATCACAAAAGGACAGATAGTGTATACCTCACTTATATAGAAAGACAAGAAAAGGCAAACGTTTAGCGACCAAAGCTTATTAGTGGTTGGGGGAGGGGTCGGGCGCATGGTTAATGATAATGGAAAAATCTCATTGATTAAAGGTAGGATTGTACAGCCAATTGTAACTGCCATCACTAAATTATATACCTGTAAAAAGTTGAATTGGCAAAAGTTGTGTGATATTGTGGTAGTTTAGGTTGTGTGTCAACTTGGCTGGGCCTGGATGAGTGGCTGGGCAGCTGGATGTAGTATTCCCCATGATGAGACTGGTAATCAATTCCTTGGTGGAATCTACTGTGAGCAGCTGAGTAGCTGCCTTCGTGATGTGGTCTGCTTCCTGTATATAGGGAGAAGCATTGGGGAATAGTCTTTAGCTTATGGCACACTTGAACCCTGCATGTAGCTAAGTCATTGTTAAGCAACCTGCCATTTTCTGCCAATCTTGGGACTTTTAATGGACTTGAATTAATGTCCTGCCATGTGGTTTGGTAATATTGGGACTGTGCCTTATTACTTGTCCACCTTGGGTTTGTCAGCCTCAGCAGCCAGCAGCTGAGTGAAGAAAAGCCTCCAGTTTCAGTGGGCTGGGAGCAGGAGGCAGAAGTGAAGCCCAAGGTTGAGGGGCTTT
>NW_006921737.1:7014687-7038297 GCF_000298275.1 Orycteropus afer afer | reverse complement strand
AGGATATCAATCTTTATGCGTTCCATTTCCTTTGTGACAACTTCCAATTTTCCTAGATTCATACTTCGTACATTCCATGTTCCAATGATTAATGGATGTCTCCAGCTGTTTCCTCAATTTGAGTGGTGCCACATCAGCAAATGAAGGTCTCAAAAGCTTTACGTTATCCATATGGATAGCATAAAGCTGAGGCTGCTTACATACAGCCAAATACCTCATGGGATTTGGTTCCTTAGTTGGAGGTTTAGGGTTATGGTTTCATGAACCTCTCAGTTAATTGGCCTAATATGTTTAGTTCTTCTGTGCTACCTCCTAGTTCATTCCGTAGTGCCTACAGTCTTAAAAGCTTACAAGTGGCCATCCATGGCACAGTAATTGGTCTCTATTTGCCTGAAACAACAGAGGAAGCAGGAGAGTGAGGAATAGGATGAGGATATGAAATGTGTGCCTAACTGCTTCCATGAACAACTGTCCCCTTTGCCATGAGACTTGAAGAACAGAATGGTGCCCAGTTACCATTACTGAACATTTTGATCAAAGATTCCATAGAAGAATTGTGATTAAAAAGAGGAAAATGAAGAAGAGAAATTCAAATTATCATGGACTCTAGACTTTCTAGAGCCATGAGGACTGGGTGAATCCATGAAACTCTTGCCCTGAGATAATCTTTAAACCTTAAACCAAAAATATTTCCTGAAGTCTTCTTAAAACCAAACAATAGTTTAGCTTAACTAGTAAAAGCTACCTGCCTTGAACATTATGCTCCTTTAAGAGCTATCTATGTGGAGTGACAGGGAACATCAAGGTTAATTGGCATAACATAGTCCACAAAGACAGTGTTCTGTATTCTACTTTGGTGAATAGTGACTAGGGTCTTTACAGCTTGTCAGTGGCTATGTAAGATGTAACTGTTGGTCTTTCCCTATCTGGAGCAAAGAAGAGTGAAGAAAATAAATGATACATGGACATACTTAGTCCAAACGGCTAATGCACCAGTCTAACCCCAGCTGCCACAATCTTGAGACCAGAAGAACTAAATGGTGCCTGGCTACCACTGCCAACTGCTCTGAAAGGTATCCTGATAGAAAGTCCTGGACAGAGGGGGAGAAAAGTGCAGAACAAAACTCACCATCATTAAAAAAGACCAGGCTTTACTGGTCTGATGAGACTGGTGGAACCCCAGATACTAACTTTAGACATCCTTAAGGCCTAGAAACTAACAATAGGTAGGCCTATAAAATGAGCAGTGACACCAGAGAGTTACACACTCCTTAGAACAACCAACCATACAGATCAGAAGGGTAGCATTTGCCCAGGGATGAAGCTCAGAGGGCAGGACGAACAGAAACAGTAAACATAGGAAGAAAGTGAGAGTGCTGCTACATTTTGACAATTGCAGTCAGTGTCACAAATCAACATATGTATAAATTGTTGAATGGAAAAGCCAATTTGCTATGTAAACTTTCACCCAAATCACAATTTAAAACTATGTAGGAGCTCTGGTAGCATAGTGCCTAAGGCACTTGACTGCTAACCAGAAGGCTGGCAGTTCAAACCCACCAGCCACTCCTCGGAAGGAAGGTTGGACAATCCTACTTCAGTAGTGATACTGCCTCGGAAACCCAAGGAGGGGTCGCTATGAGCCGGGGCTGACTCGACGGCATATAACAACAACAACAACATGATCAAATTGACAACAGCATCTTGAAAGATTAGATAGAAATCTTAGGGGGCAAGTAAGTTTATATGGACGAGGGAGGAACAACTCAGAAAAGGAGGGTGAGAATGGATGTACGATTCAAAGAATGTAATCAGTGTCACTAAATTGTACATGTCGAAACTGTTGAATTGGCGTGCTTTCCAGTGTATGTTTTCAATAACAACAAACTAAGTAAAACTGAAAGAGAAAAGAAATTAGTATTGTGTGGCAGAGAGCTTGAAAACGTATTACATTTTTCTTTATGTCTTCTGTTGTAAGTAACTGTTTTCCAAAACAGAGTAAGTAACCTCATGACTCTAACTGATGTCAGTGGGGCTGAAGTGTCTAAAGCACCCACACACAGCACTAAAACTGTTGCTGTGAATTGAGTTCAAGACGGCTTGGTAACAAGTTGAATGTTTTTCAGGTAGGTCCTTGAGTATGTGAGCAGACTATCACTAAGATCTGTGACCATAATACAGAATCCCAGCTGGGTTGTGGGTTGGGGGATGTGTCTCAGTTAACTGAAAAAGTGAACTTACCTGAAAATTTCTTTGCTGGAAGCACATTTTAAATGTTTCTGCTTTTATGATTCATGAATTGGAGCTGTTTTTCAAATCTCTCACAGTGGCCTGAGAACTTGAATATTGCTGGTGTTTGTTTAAAAGTAATAGCACCACTCCCCTGAAAATTTTTGTTGCTTAATTTTCCATAGAGTATTGGAAATGCCTTGGAAGAAAGGCACATGAAGAACACAACTTGGTAACGAGGTTCTGCCTATAGTGTGCTAATTGATCACCTTATAGATCAGAATTAGTGGCAAGTTCTCAAGATAATCCACCACCTCCTTTATTGTCCACTGGTCCCTAACGTAGTATAGATTTGCAGTAAAACAAAGAAGAAAACACACTTTTTTTCTTGTGGAAAATAAGACAATAATATCTAATTGAAAAGTTGTTTTTCATTTATCACAAATGTGAGTTTTTGTTTTTTGGGTTTTTTTTAAAGGATAAAAGAAATTCAAAGAATGCTGAATGATACTAAAGTTCAATACATTGTTCTGTTTTTAATTTTGAAAAAATAAATATAAAGTAGTACATGGATAATACATCAAAAAAAATGAAAAAAAAAAGTAACATTTTTATCATACTGAATAAATTTAGATATAAGGCACTTGACTGCTTACCAGAAGGCTGTCTGTCAGTTCAAACCCACCAGCCACTCCTCAGAAGGAAGGTTGGGCAATCTACTTCCGTAGTGATACCGCCTCGGAAACCCAAGGAGGGGTCACTATGAGTCGGGTCCAATTCAACGGCACATAACAGCAACAACAGTTTTTAATAAACTATTTCAGTTAAAGTTGAATGTCCCCATTTCCCTGCCTAATTCCATTGTTCTTCCATCTTCCCCAAGGGCAAACATTATCATGAGTTCAGTTTATATGTAGTCCATGTTTTATCATTTTATCTCATATATAAACAGTAGTTTACTTTTCATAAATGTACCATATAGTACATCTCATTCTGCAATTTGTTTTATTTCCCTCAACATATTTTAGGGATCCAACATTTTGAAACACATGGATCTAGATCTTTGACTTTTACTCTTGAATGATACTCCATTATATGAATATATCAAACCTGTTGCACAGCTGCATCATTTGTTTTTTTCTAATTTTGCTTTTAAAAAGTGTTTCGAGGAATATCTTTATGCATGTGTGTGAATGTGTCACTAGAAGGTAGCTACTAAGACTTAAAGTGACTTTTTTGTCAACTTTGCTAGACATTGCCAAATTACTCTACATAGTTGTTGTTGTTGTTATGTGCCGTCGAGTCGGCCCCGACTCATAGCGACCCCTCCTTGGGTTTCCGAGGCAGTATCACTACGGAAGTAGGATTGCCCAACCTTCCTTCCGAGGAGTGGCTGGTGGGTTTGAACCTCCAGCCTTCTGGTTAGCAGTCAAGTGCTTTAGCCACTATGCTACCAGAGCTCCTACTCTACATAGTGGATGTTCCAAATTCTAGACCCATCAGCAAATGATTAGAGGTCCTGTATCACCATATCTTCACCAATATTTAAAACTAGTAGACTTATTTTGCCCCATCTAGTTAGATATGAAAGGAGCTCTGGTGGCATAGTGCCTAAGGCATTATTTGACTGCTAACCAGAAGGTTGGTGGTTCAAACCCACCAGCCACACTGTGGAAGGAAGACTGGGCAGTCTACTTCCATAAAGATTTACTGCCTTGGAAACCCAAAGGGGGTCTCTATGAGTCGGAATCGACTCGATGGCAATGAGTTTGGTGGTTTTGTTTTTGGATTTTGTTGTTGCTGTTAGATATGAAATGCTGTTTCTCTTGTTTTGCTTTGCGTTTTGTGGACTTCTAGGGAGGTCATGTACCTTTTTGTTTTCAGTGAACTGCTTGTTCATAGTCTTTGTACATTTTTCTGTCAGCTTGTTTGTCTTTTTATTTACAAGGAGCCTATAACATTGTCAAGATACTGTTCTTGTGTGGTGGCACTATGTTAGTTTCAGTTCAGACTCCTTGTTCTTGCTATAGGCTCATTAGTTTTCCTCATATGCTTATCACTCATGTTTTAAAAAATTGTTTTATTTAACTGGTACGGAGTGGGCAAGAGATTCTCCTAAAGGTCAATAGGCAAGCCTTTAAGAGAGGGGCAAGATGAGTGGGATTTTAAAAGGTGTATTTGAAAGACTTCAGCTGAGCAGGAAGTTGTAAACAGCAAAGAAAGAAGAGAGGCAGAGGGGAGTTGGGAAAACCATGCATGGAAAAGAGACAGTAGATCAACTAGACCCTGAAATGAGGCAGTTCCATCATCCCAGACATCTTTATGGCAAACGAGGAGAGATAGTACTGAGTAAGGATAGTGATGAGGTTTGGGGGGAAAAACACTCTGTGTCTTTCACTAGAAAATGAATAAAAACATTTGCCTTGACTACTTTTTTTTATTGCTTCTTGCTCTGGTTCCAGCAGCCAGGAGCTCACCTGCCTGCCCTCTCTCCCTTTTTCAGACATCTAGTGTTCATTGTGGACCAGCTCCTTGGAATGAGGATATATAAAAAACAAAGTTAGACTCCCTCAAGTGGCCTCCTGTCTATTCCAAGAGTCTGTCCATTACAGTACAGTGTCCTGAGGGAGGCAAGCATGGCATACCAGAAGAGCACAGAGGTGGGGAACCTGATCTTCCTTGGGTCGGGAGATACCGAGCTGAGTACTGCTGAACTTTGTCAAGTGAAAGATGATAGGGGAAAGGACACAAGTAAATAAAGGCAGCTTGTTCAGGCTCCAAGGTATGTCAGAAAATGGTACAGGCCTGAAAATTTGAGGTAGTATCAGTCAAGAATGGGTATATCAAGTTAGGTAAGGAATTTGAAGGAGCTCTAGTGACGTAGTAGTTAAAGCATTTGGCTGCTGACCTATGGTCAGCAGTTTGAACCCGCAGCCATTCCGTGGGAGAAAGATGAGACAATCTGCTTGCGTAAAGATTTATGGCCTTGAAAAGTCTGAGCAGTTCTGCTCTGTCCTAAAAAGGGTCACTTGGTGGGTCAGCTCAATGGCAGTGGGTTAAGGAATTTGAGCTTTATCCTAAAGATGATGGGCGAGATGATGGGGTTTTAGAAAGTGAGATGCACAAAGTCTTGAGTACAAATAAAGTATTTCTTCATCAAAATTTCTCCTTACTTTCAAGTAACAGAGAGTTAAACACATTCATGAGAGCATTGATTTTCAATTCTTAAGAAAAATATTTTCAAAATGTTTCTTTTTGCTGATTAGAGTGAGTCACTCCCCACTGGTCTTTTTTTACAAACTTCTCTATGTGCCCAGAAAGGGACTTTGCCGAGGAACACTAGCATTAATGTTCAGTGAGATTTAACCTCTTGTCAGTACTGGCTTCAGAACATCTTCAGAACTTACAAGGAAATGATGATGATCACTGACAGTAGAACTAACAAGCAAAACTGTCTACTGGAGAATAAAACAGTGGAAGCGGGAGTAGAGTTCTGACTGACACAAAACCTTCCAGGTTTTCTCTTCTTGATATCCTGAGTCTTTCCCAAGACAGTCTCTTCTTGTGCTATTATTTGTAAAATGAACTTGGATATCGTTTTTAATTAACAACATCAGGAAAATGACTAGACAGTGAGTTTCACAGAACTGGAAGAAGTTAGATAGGAGGGGACATTGATATGCCTAGGATAAAAGGCCCAGAGTAAAAGCCTCACCTTATCCCACACTCAGGATTTCCTCTGAGGCATCTTGTTAAAAAAAAAAGTAGTTGCTTCCTCATAGCTGTTTTTATGGTGGTAGTTTCTGCCCATACTCCTTAGTTGGAGCTATTGCTTACTGATTCTTTCCCTAATTCCTCTCTGAAGGATGGGTCTGTCCTCATGATACTTCAGATGACTAAGAAGTTGAAAACCCTTTTGCAGTACGAACTAATGGAACAGTCCTACTGGATTTATTTCAAAAAAAGTTTCCCTTTCTTTAAGGGATCTAGCAAAAAATGTCTTACAGAATCACACACAGAACAAACTTGAGAAAAAATATGGATTTTGCTTTCATCTTATATGTGAGGAAATTGAGGCCTAGAGGGAAAGAATTTGTACCAGGATCACATTAACTAATTAGCAGAACTAGGACCTACATAATATCAAAGTATATCAAATACAGTTTGACAGATATTACTCTTGTGTCCATTTAACATGTTACAAGCTAATATTTCACATACTATTAACTAAGTTGTTTCAGGAATGGAAAACCAATTTGCTCTAAACTTACTCAAATCACAGTAAGAAGTTGGGTGGGGGGAGGGAAAGTTGGGCACTTGGCTTTTGGATAAAATAGTCCTAGGGTGTACAGATAGACATTTGAATAGGTTCCATGACCCAGGAACTGCTAGAGAGACTTAATTGAAGATTCAGCAATGGATAACACATGGTCCGTACCTTCAAGGAACACTCACTGGAAGAGGAAAACTTAAGATAATCATAATACAGTGTGGTTGGTGGTATGTGGAAGGGACCTATGGACCAAATGGGCATTGGACAAGCAACTGTTTAGGAAGGGATTCTTTGGGTGCCCTTCTAGTATCTCCCCCTTTCCATCCTCACTCCACACCCCTCCAAATCCATGTTCATGACCTAAAAGAGCATCTTGCCTGTAATTAGTTGACATTGACAGGAATTGTGGTGCTTCCTAAATCAGTGTATGAAGAATTGCCTAATGAGTGGGATCTGCTGTTGATTTCCTGAGTAAACCTTTCCCACAAGAGTCTCTCAGCACTGAGTGTCCCCACGGACTGCTCTTTTATTTGTGTCTACTTCGCCTCTGACCTCTTGGAATGGTTCTGTTTCATGACTTCATAGCAGCAGATGATGACCTTTCAGAGGCACAGAGCGCTGGGCTTTTCACATCAGTGGCCCTGGTAGGCCAAGACAGTGAGAGATAAAAGAGCTGAGATAAAATCAGGTCCTTGGCAAACTGTAGTCTCAACTTTTTCCTCAGCAAGTCTGCCACCTTCTTTTGAGTCAAGGTTCCCAGAGGCACTTTGGGACAGTTCTAATGACCTTCCCCTGTGACCCTTGACTTGGGGAGGGTTATGAAAAAGCTCAGGGCAGTTAAGATCAGAAGTAGAAGGACATCAGTGGGTAGATTTTACATTCACATGCTGCACCTTTGGCACAGTCATACCGATTTTACAGCCCCTGTTAGGGAGTTTATGTTAATATGTTTGTGACTTAGACTGATTGATGACAGACACTTGTAGTTTTGGTAGCGTTTCTGCTTCCTGCCTGAGAAGTTCCAGAATTCTAGTTTTTGTTAATCAGAAATTACATCTGCTCTTGTTTCTCCTCCTCCAAAATGACATCACAGGCCCGCTTCCCAGAAGAGGGCTCCAATGCAGTCTGTTATTTCAGTTAGAGTCACATTCTTATGTGGGAGCCACTTCACTTGGAAATCCACTGCTCGAGCAGCCATGGAGGGTCGAATCTAGTATCTGTTTGCTTTGTCGAGGTGACCTTGGGTTTTGCTTTCTTTTCAGATTGCAGTGCTTTTGTCCACAAAGGTTGTAGAGAAAGTCTCGCCTCCTGTGCAAAGGTCAAAATGAAGGTAAGACATTTCTGGCTAAAGGTAGCTTAAAATAAAGGGGATTAAACCAGTAAAATCCTCATGAGTTGGGAGAATTGACAAATGAAGTAGCTTTTTAAAATATATATATATATATATATATATATATATATATATGAATTATTTTGAGACCAAAATAAATAAATACTTTTTCTCTAAAGTGTTAAATTCTCTTCAGAAATTTGAGATTCCTTAGAAAATAAAATGCTTTTAGGACTTCTACATGTTAAACATATTTTTTGTTATTTTGATATTTGTGTGTCACTGTTTTAAGTGGCTTTCTTCTTTACCATGTCTGCATACCTTCTCTATTTACATACTTGACTTCCTCATTGGGGACCATGAGGATAGCAGGTGAAAATCAAGGGCTTTTATGTTTGAAGGTCAGGAAGTGTTATGGTGAGACCCAGACTAGAGCCATGTTCATGTACGTGACTCTGAACATGTAATACCAGAACAGGAAGGGCCAGTTGTATGATGCAGCTTGTTCTGACTACACATTATGTGATAATGTGCACTGCTTATCAAGTGACCCTTGCATATGGCCCTTAAAAAATGGGTATGGGTTTGAAGGGCATACCTTTTAAGTAGCCTGTGTGGTTTTTCAGTGTTTCAGTCACATATAAGTGTCTTTTTGTTCTTTGTCAGGAGAGTACTTTCTGGGTAGGTACATCTACACATGCTCAGGAAATTGTATGCTGCTTCGTTGATGACCGTGCACATCTATCTAGTGGCCTCCAGCTAGAGCATGCTGTCCAACGCTCCTGGAGGGTTTGTTTAAAGAAGCTAGCAGATTCTGTAGGTTTAGGGTGGGGCCTAGGAATTTGCATTTCTTACATGATGCTGATACTGATATAGGGTAAAGTTGACAGACTTACAAGTCCTGGGTCTTTCTCAACCCAAAGACAGGTATGTTGTGTGGCTCATACAATATCTAATTGGAATTATTGCAGTCATTTAAAAAATCATATCTCCTATCAATTTGAATTCTAATTTCTCTTTTTAAAAAATTTAAAAGTCTCACTGGTCTTTCCCCTTACCCTAATTCTCCTTTATTTCTGTAGTACTTATCACCTTCTCTTTATTGTTTTTGGTCTGTACCTTCCTCCTATTAGAATGTAAGCACCAAACTTACCAAGCACTCTGAAAGCAGGAATCATTGATCCATTAAGGTATCCTAAGCACCTAGAATGGTGTCTGGATTATAGGTCCTTCGGTATTGGAAGATGGATAGCAAGTAATCAACTAGAGCTGAGTGGCTGCCGCCTCCTTTACACAGGATGTATAAGTTCCAGATCACCACTTTCTTTGCCTGACTTGTTTCTGTCATTTATGTTAGTTGCCTGACCCCATAGATATTTGAATTTGAGGTTTCTGATACCATGATTTATTGCCATCGTGAATATACTAGGTTCTATAAAAGGATAATGATACCACTGCAGTTCCTCCCATGTAAGAGCCAACAACCTAAAAGAGAGACTTCATTTTAAACTGGAAGTCACTCATTTTCACTGATAATTTCCCTCCAATTAATTGCCTAAGTCTATAATTTTTCAGAGTATTTTTGTTACATGATAGAACAGAAGAGTCTTAACTAAAATCAGCATTCTCTGTAAAGATTTGAGACCTTAAAATGTAAGTCATTGGAGAAATAACAATGAAAAAGTCACAGATGCAGCTCTTAAGGAACATCAGTCTAGTCTAGTGGACAAGCAGACTATTACCATAAATGAGATCAAAGCTGTGTGGGGGCATGCACAGGATTCTGAAGGGGTGCCAGTCACTGGCTTGGGTGAAGAGAAGAAAGGAGTTAATGGATGGCTTCACCTAGGAGGGAACACTTAGTCTTGAAACAGAAGAATACCATGCCTCTGAAGGTAAGAAGAGCATTTGAGGTAAAAGAACCGGCATCTGCAGACTCCGAGCTTGAGCCAGCACTGTTGGAGTTGTCTATAACTGGGCCATACAATGCTGAGGATCAATAGAAAGGAACAGAGCAGAGGAGAAAAATAGCCCAAAATTTGCTGGACCAACTCTCTTCCTATTCTAGACTTCTTGAAACCAACAACACATAATTGTAAATGCAGTCTTCATGTTCCATTTTGCTTCTTTTTCCTTCAGCAGCCGAAAGGGAGCCTTCAGGCACATGACACATCATCTCTACCCACGGTCATTATGAGAAACAAGTGTAAGTAATACATCTTGCCTCTCGTAATTCACTTTTTGACTTTCTGGTTCTGGCTTTTAAAATACTTAGGTTGTAGTAAATAATCCTACTCAAGATTTGAATACCTATTTTGCAGTCATTTAGAGAAGGTTGCTGTTTTGTCCTGCAGATTCATTGACCAACAGCTACCACCAGACCTTTTTCTTTGATGGTTTTTGGAATGATGGCTTCGTTTGACTGATTGCTTACATAATTCTCTTCTTAATTCCTCCTCTATTTGTGTCGTCTTTTTGCTTAATACTTCATGATTATTTCTGACTTCATGCACATGGTGAGAACCATGCCCTCTTTTTTCCTTCCCACTGATCCAAATCTTCACCATTCTTCAAGAACTCATGTTTCTTCTTCCCTCAGATCTTATTTGCTCACTGACCTCCCTTCTGAAATACCTATGAATGCACTCCAGGCTCTTTCAACACTTAAACGTATTTCCTTTAGTACATTTAAGTACTTACTCTCTGTTGGGCTAGAACCACATTTCACCCTCCTTGTGTGCTTCCTGAAGCAAGGGTTTGATCATGTTGTAGTGGATCAGGTTTCTGATTTTTTATTATATCATGTTCTTCTAAGTAGGATTTGAATTGGGAATTCATAATTTCATTAATTTTTTATTAAGTCAAAATATTTTGAAATACTTTAAAGTCCTGAAATATCTTAACGTCCTAACAGTCACCCCAAACTAACTTCTGTCAGCTCCTAACACTCTGGGGGATAGACAGGTAACATAACTAGTATCTGGGGCAGGAACTCTGTTACCAAGGAAGAGTGATGGATTTCTCAAATGCGATTGATCTCTTCAGTTTCTTCTCTGGTCATGATAAGGAGAAATATGCAGTATGAGCAGGAATTAGCTATGTGACATTAAGTGTTGCATTTTCCTTATCTGTAAATTCAAGGAGTTGGTCAAAATTTGTCTTCTCATGCAGTAGGATCACTTGGGGTATCTATAAAATATGTAGAATCAGACCCCAACACAAAGGACTAGGAGAACTGGGATCTGCATATCAACAAGCACTTCCAGTGTTTCTAGATGTTTCTGTTGCAGGGATCCCAAGGAACCTGGCCTCACTTACCCCAGTTCCTTGAATCTTATTTTATTTTTAATTATTGTTGTTGTTATGTGCCGTGGAGTCGGACCTGACTCATAGCAAACCCTCCTTGGGTTTCCAAGGCAGTATCACTATGGAAGTAGATTGCCCAACCTTCCTTCCGAGGAGTGGCTGGTGGGTTTGAACTGCCAGCCTTCTGGTTAGCAGTCAAGTGCCTTAGGCACTATGCTGCCAGAGGCTCCCTACTTTTTTTTTTTTAGTTTGATTTTTTTTAATTGTTAAATATGTAACAAAACATTTGCCATTTAATTTCTAAAATATACAGTACTTTCTGATACTTTGTCTCCATTGCCTAGTTTCCATCCACCTCACTCTTCTTAGTTTCTTATATATCTTGCCAGAATGTCTTTATACAACTAAAGAAAATGCTAATTTTCCAAATGCTTTTTTTCCATGAAAGATAGCCTCTTATACACTTTGTTCTACACACTGATTTATTTCCCCCTTAATATATCTTAGAGATCTTGTGTAAGTACATGGAGTGTTTCCTCTTTTTTTTCCCCCCAATCACCTGCCTAGTATTTATGTTGTACCATTACTTATTAACCAATTCCCTTTTGATATTCCTTTGTGTCATTTCAAGTCTTTAGCTTTTACAATGTTTCAATAAGTGATTTTGGACATATATCATTTCACACATACACAACTATATCTTGTAGCATAAGCATATCCTAAAAATGGAATTGCTGGATCTGAGGATATACACATTGACAATTTCAATAGGTAATACCAAATCTTCCTCCATAGAGTTTTTATATAAATTTACGTTCCCAGAGAAAAAATCTATTTTAAAGCATTTTGCTGCTGATAGGTATTTGTTAGGTGAGTCAGTACTAGGTGATGGTTCAGTTAGTGTCCTCTCTTCCTTTGCAGCTTCACAGCCTAAGGAACGCCCTCGGTCAGCAGTCCTCTTGGCTGATGAAACCACTGTTGCCCCAATATTTGCCAACAGACGGTCCCAGCAGAATGTCTTGCTTTCCAAAAGTGTCTCCATACAGAACATTGCTGGGTAAGTAGTAATTTAAAGATAACAGAGTTGGACAGCTAGGTAACAAGAGCATAATAATCATGTCATTTGACAAAAAAAAAAAAAAAAAAAAAACCCTTCCTTTAGAAATTAAAGGGCTGAAATACTGGCTTGGTACATAACCAGGGCATATAGAATGGTGATTTGTTTGGGGGCACTGTTGGGACTGCCATTTTGTATTGGTGAACTCTTTTCAACACCATTATTAGGCTGGGTTAGCCCAAGTAAGCTATTATAGATGTTCATTCCCACATTTGAAGAACCTGAATTCTACAAAGGTGATTTGTAGATTAAAATAAGATGTGAGAGTAGGGAAAAGGATGATTTAATGATGAAGTTTCAGTTGCAACCACTAATAGTTTAAAATGTCAGACTTTTATTTATTCAGAGAAACCTGGTATTTTGTTTCTTTTTTTTAATCTCTTTTTCATCCTTGCCACCTGCCTCTTAAGTCATGAGAGTGAGTAAGGGAACAGTTACTGCTGTCAGGTTCCCAGGTGCTCATTTGCACTGAGTAATTTTGTGATCCCCTGCACATAGTTAAGGAGCCCTTGGAGTAGTGTGATTAAAGCAGCTAGTCTGCTGCCATAAAGATTTACAGCCTTGGCAACCCTGCGGGGCAGTTCTACTCTGTTCTGTATGGTCTCTATGAGTTGGAATTGACTTGACAGTGATGGGTACAGTATTGTTGTACACCACCTGCAGCCCAAGGCTGATTATGATGTTGGCTGCTTTGGGTAAGACATCTGCTTTCCCATCAAATAAATAAGTTGTCTCAAATATAGGACCCCGAAACATGTCTTGCATCTTTCTTAACCTAGGTTGGAGGAAAATTCTTAACTAAAAGGTATAAAATTTCCTTTTGCCTTCGTTTCCTAACCCATGTGCTGGGTAATGTTTCCACCTTAAAAAAAAAAAAAAAATCAAGTATTTGTGTTTTGTCTTTGTATTTTTTATTATCTCAAAGGCCTTTTTTAAAGTTGTAATGTTATCAAAAGGCACTCTGGTGGTACTGTGGTTAAAGCATTGGGCTGCTAACCAAAAGGTTGACAGTTCAAACCAGTTCACCAGCTGCTCTATGGGAGAAAGATGGGGCACTCTGCTTCCCCAAAGATTACTACCCTATCCTATCAGATCACCATGACTCAGAACCAACTCAGTGGCAGTGGGTTTGTGGTTAATGTTATTGAAGTTTATATTATGCCTGTAAAAATTAGTCTTTAAATAAATTTTAAATTTTTAAATGACTCTTACTTGCTTTTGTGTTATACAACAAAAATGGATGCCTTCCATGCTAGTTAATAAGTTATGCTTGAGAAAGTTCAAGGCTTGTGGTTTATTATAAGTGCTTGGTCTACGGTTATTTAGGGAACAGGAAAAGAACATATATACTGGTTAGGCGGTAAGTTTCAAATACAGAGATGTCTTATATAAGATATACATAGTTTGAGGAAAAAGAGTTCTCCTTTCTGCCTACCATTTAAAAAAAAATTCTGAGGCTCAGAAAGTTCAAAAAGTTTGAAGTTGTGATGATGGCTAATACTTCCAGCTTTTGTAAATAGTGTTGCATGTTGCTACATACCTGATATGAATATATTTTGTCTTCCTTCATTGGAGTTCTTAACAGCCAACTGCTATTTTAGATTTTGTCAAGTACTCATCTAAGAAAGCAAACCTCAGCTCATCAGAATGTATTTGTGACACCATGTGCTTCTTTTTGTCTCCAGAGTTGGCAATGATGAGAGCATGTCAAACACCTGGAAATTCTTGTCGCATTCAACAGACTCACTAAATAAAATCAGCAAGGTCAACGAGTCAACAGAGTCACTGACTGATGAGGGTAAGAGAAGGGTATGGCCAGTATCTTAAGCATCTCTAGACTGTATGTGCCACCACCTACAATTCAAGTATTAATGGAATAATAGTGCCTGTCTAAGGAGCTCTGGTAGCATAGTGGCTAAGTCACTTGCCTGCTAACCAGACGGCTGGCGGTTCAAACCCACCAGCCACTCCTCGGAAGGAAGGTTGGGCAATCCTACTTCCGTAGTGATACTGCCTCGAAAACCCAAGGAGGGGTCGCTATGAGTCAGGGACGACTCGACGGCACATAACAACAACAACAACAGAGAATCTTATCAAGATTTTCTGAATTGTCTGTAAAGCATCGAAGGGTTTCTCACAAACTGCTAATCAGATGTACCAGTTGTTAAGTAGCTGTCCATTGAAGGATGTCACTGATTTAATATGGGTGCATTCTGTAGTGCAAATGCTTTTCTTCCCTGAGATTTTTGTACACATTCAGTTCTAGCTCTTTAGGCATAATTGCAAGCCTGCTCTCCTAAACATGTAATGTTACCAGGTCCCTTGTAATTCCAACTTCATATAGTAATCACATCTTAATGAGCTTTGATTGATATGATGTGTATCACTCCTAACTAGAGTCTTGAATATAGAGTCTGTCACTCCCAAACAGGAGACTGTTTCTTTTCGAGTGTCAGGGTCTGTGCTCTGTGAATATCCCCTAGATTGATGCAGAGTGTTTATGTCTTATGAAATCAGTTCTCACCCTGAGGAGAGTCTGGCATAGGGTTTTTAGGAGTCATTGACCCAAGGTTCTGATCTTGCTTTTTTGCATTTTGAGGAGTAGGTACAGACATGAATGAAGGACAGCTACTGGGAGACTTTGAGATTGAGTCCAAACAGCTAGAAGCAGAGTCCTGGAGTCGAATAGTGGACAGCAAGTTCCTGAAACAGCAAAAGAAAGATGTGATCAAACGGCAAGAAGTGATTTATGGTGAGGCTCTGCTAACATTTAATTTTCATTTTCCAGCATTTTTATTTGTGATTTATTGGGCTATGAAAAGTCAGTTTTCAAATATCATCTTAAAGATTTTCTTTGAAAACTTTGAGGTACAGGAGCATGGCCTTATTTGTATCTTTTTCTCCTTTTCATCTCACTCTATTTCCTTTAATTTTTTTGAATGTTTTAGTTATATGTAAATTATTTATGTAACAGTCCTAGAAAGAGATCGCTTGTGAAAGTACAGTTTAGTTCCTCGGCTACACTAGAAACTGGACTAAACAAGTAATTCGTAGGAGTACAATAAAATGTGAGAGATGCCAAATCCAGTGAAGTCCAGTTTGGAAACCACCACTGATAGACGTTTGATGGAATGCAATATGCCTATCATCAGAAAATAGTGTTAGGTCAAGTAAAAAAGAAGAAGAATAAGATGAGAACACCTTAAGGTAAAAGACAACCATTGACCCATTTTTAAAGTTTGAATTTCAATTAAGCTTAAAACTGCAGCAGATCTTCTTGAAGGAGAATACTTGTAAAAGAATGTTCCTGACCCTGTGCTCTGTCCACCCCCTTTAGAGTTGATGCAAACAGAGTTACATCATATTCGCACGCTCAAGATCATGAGTGACGTGTACAGCCGGGGGATGATGGCAGATCTGCTCTTTGAGCAGCAGATGGTGGAAAAGCTGTTCCCTTGTTTGGATGAGCTGATCAGTATCCACAGCCAGTTCTTCCAGAAAATCCTGGAGCGGAAGAAGGAGTCTCTTGTGGATAAAAGTGAAAAGAACTTCCTCATCAGGAGAATGGGTGATGTGCTTGTAAACCAGGTGAGCAGTAGAAAGGGTTTCAGGTTCTGCTTAGATGCAGTGAGAGGAAAGAGAAGCCTTAGGGTTTGGTAGCCATGCATGCATTCCCATACTGGTGCTTTCAGTTATTATTTGTGTGAGCTTTGTCAAGTGATTTAATCTCTCAGAGCCTTGCTTTCCTTTTCTGTAAAACAAAGACAGTAAGTTTTCTTACCTACGCTACTGTAGAAAGGTCAAAGGTGTATATGTAGTAGAGTACCTAGTATAGATGGTAGATATCCAATGCAAGTTACTTTTTATTCCTCAAAGTGTATACCATCCTCAGAAGCAGTGTAGTTTAAGGTAAGAGAATATGAGAAATCAGAAAATGTTGGAGGTCTCAACTTCTCCCTCTGCCTCCAATTAAAAAAAACGTCATTTGTCTAAAACCACCTGGTGCATTGGAAGATGAATAAGAGTCTAACTGTAAAATACTTCATAAAATATGTATTGTTGCTGATATTTTCATCAAGATGTGGTTTAATTTTTATCCCACCCCCTCAAAAAGTTTGGCTACAAGTTATTTTGATACTTCAGATGTATTTCGTACAGTTTTTAATGTTTCTTTTTAGAACATTCTTCTTGAAGAAAACCATTGCTAGTATATAGCCTTAACAGATAGCCTTACATGTACTCTAGATCTTTTTCTCCAGCAAATCTCTGCTTCTATACTTAAGTACTGGAACATTTATCTAAAAATTGGAACTTTTGTCCTTTACTTGTACTCTTAAGCCCATACACTCACCTCATTCATTAATGCATTCATCATTCATTCTTCAAATGTTTACTGAGCATCTGCTAATGTCTGGGAAAGACTGAAAAGGTGTATCTGTCATGGCTGTCTGCCTCATGAAACTCACATTCTACAAGTAAAAATAGATGTGTTATCAAATAAACACAAATGCAGCATGGTGAATGCTTCTGACAAAAGTATCTGCAAGGACACTCAGGACCCAAAAGGTGGAGAGGTCAACCCTATTAAGGGGAATCTTTCCTTACCAAAGGAGCTCTGGTGGCACAATGGATAAGACATTTGGCTGTTAACCAGGTCAGTAGTTCAAATCCATCAGCTGTTCCAAAGAAGAAAAGTGAAGCAATCTATTTCCATAAAGATTTAGAGCCTTAGAAACCCAGTAGGGGTCACTGTGAGTTGGAATCAACTCAACGGCAGTGGGTTTTTTGTTTTCTTTCCCATATATATCCCCTCTCCCAAACATTCCTCACTTCTCTTTCTCTGACTTCATACCTGTACAAGTATCTTATTCTTCTTTGACTTGTATTATCATTTGTAGCTTCTTTTATCTGTGCACATCCTCTTACAACATCTTTGATAGTAGGATTGAAATCTTAGCCCCATTTGTTAGTTCTGTATGCCAGTGCTAGGGTCAACCCTACAAAGCACTTGGTTTATGATGTCAACAGATCACTTAAAATCTCCTTGCCTTAGCTTCTCCATTGGTAAATGAGAAAAGGAAAAGCTACCCTGAACCTTTGTTGAAGTTTTTTGGTAGGGTCAGTTGGGTTGCTGCTAAAGATTTTTAGTACAATAGAAATCGATCCTTAGTGTGCATCATATGGACCACAAACAGAAACTCATGGACTTACCCTAAAGTGAACATTTCTTCAGACAATCCACTGAGAATTATACACATTTGAGAGTGATTTAAAGGCCATATGGAATTATTGTTAGGCAAATCCCTAGGTAAGAGGGCTGATTCTGGTATCTTTCTAAATTATCAAAGTCAAAGTTTTCAAATTGAATGTCTTGTCAAAAATTTCTAGTGTGTCTTCATGTTTTATTGCCTTTTATCTTTTGTTGTTGTTGTTGTTATGTGCCGTCCTTTTATCTTTACCATGAATAAAAGTTAGAACATGTTTTGTTTTTCTTGTGTACAGTACATAGATATTTCTGTAAGTTTATACACACATATAAATGTGTGTGTATGGGTGTTCTGAAATTGATTATGGTGATATTTGCACAACTCTATGAACATATTATTATCCACCAAATTGTATCCTTTAAATGAGTGAATTGTGTGGCATGTGAATTACATCTCAGTATGTTGTTGTTGTTGTTATGTGCCGTCGAGTCGGCCCCGACTCATATATAGGTTTATATATATTACAGGACACTTTCATCACCCCAAAAAGAAACTATGTACTGCTTAGCCTCAGTTTCCCATCACTCCACTCCTCTACCCCCCAGCTGTGGGCAAACACTAATCTACTTTTCATCTCTGTAGATTTGCCTCTTCTGGAATCATATGATATGTGGTCTTCAGTGACTGACTTCTTTCACTTAGTTTGTTTTCAAGGTTCATCCATGTTGTAATATATATCCATACTTCATTCTTTTTTATTGCTAAATATTGTTCCCTTATATAGATAATACCGCATTCTGTTTATCTTTTATCAGTTGATAGACATTTGGGTTATTTTCATTTTGGGGCTATTATGAATAATGTTGCTGTGAACATTTGTGTATAAATTTTTGTGTGGACATATCTTTTCATTTCTCTTGGGTATATACCTGGGTTATATGGTAAGTCTATGTTGAACCTTTTAAGGAACTTCTAGAATCTTTTCCAAAGTGGCTATACCAGTTTTTATTCCCATTAGCAGTGTATGAGGCTGCAAAATTTTAATAATCTTTTGGAAGGATCTATGAGGAACCGCTATTGGATTTTACAAATAGACTGGATACATTTTGTAAAATAGTAATAGATTTTAGCAGCCTGAGTTTTGGCATGACTTTGGTTCTTCTTTTCTGCAGTTTTCGGGTGAGAATGCAGAACGCCTAAAGAAGACATACGGCAAGTTTTGTGGGCAGCACAACCAGTCTGTAAACTACTTCAAAGACCTTTATACCAAGGATAAGCGTTTCCAGGCCTTTGTAAAGGTATTTATATGAAATGTGAAAATCCCCGTAATGTGTTATGGGCAGTGTTGTCGCTGTGAGTTTTAGCTAGAGCCTTGCTCCTCGTGTAGTTACTGACTGGTTTTTTACCCCCCTATAGAAGAAGATGAGCAGCTCAGTAGTAAGAAGGCTTGGAATCCCAGAGTGCATATTGCTTGTGACCCAGCGCATCACTAAGTACCCAGTTTTATTCCAAAGAATATTGCAGTGTACCAAAGGTGAGTCTTCTTTTCACTCAGTCTTACATCCACTGGGCTGTTTCCTGTGCGTCCTGCAGCATGTGAGTGAGACCCCTTTAGAGGATCATTTTCATACTCCAGTAAGTCTAAAAAGGATCTGTATTTCATCTTAAAAATGAGTGTTCTTAAGTGAAAATTGGAAATGTTATATCACCAGGCATAGCATAAATGATAGCAGGAAGGGAAGGGACCAGTTATTGATTTTGTCAAGAGTTCAATGACTTGAACAACTTATTTCTCCCTTACCTGCTAAACTGAAAGATAATTCCCACCAGTTTTGCTAATAAACGTAAAAGTGTATCGTTCCTCCCTGTACTACTCTCCATTCCTGAGAATGTTTAGTTCCTTCTATTTTAGACCATAGCATATAATTGCATGTTGTCTGTATCATTGAAAACTTCTTTCTTTAGAATTGAAGTTATGACAGAGTGAGATGAGCATGTGATCTTTGATATGTTAGCTTCATTCTAAGAGGTTAACCACAGAGGGAAACTGGTGAAGATGTAGAGTGAGAAAGCAGGATTTCCCCTCTGGAAAAGGATTCATTAAAAACAGAATTACTCTTTCCTTCTAAGATAATGAAGTGGAACAGGAAAATTTAGCTCAGTCCTTGAGCTTGGTGAAGGATGTGATTGGAGCTGTAGACAGGAAAGTGGCAAGTTATGAAAAGAAAGTGCGTCTCAATGGAATTTATATGAAGACAGACAGCAAGTCGATAATGAGGATGAAGAGTGGTCAGATGTTTGCCAAGGAGGATTTAAAAAGGAAGAAGCTTGTGCGGGATGGAAGTGTATTTCTGAAGAACACAGCAGGAAGGTTGAAAGGTAAGGCTCACTTTGTCTGAAGCTAAGTGTGTGCTTGAGGAGGGCAGACAAAATCCAAGTGTTTTTGTTAGAAATTCACCAGCAGATTTTTCCTAGAGAGCCTATTCCCGAAAATCACATAGGAGCTGCAGTCACTTGTTATTATTGATATTATACCTTTTTGGTAAGGTAGCTTACAAAATCACAGAGAATAAGTAAAATAACAAGGAAATGGTATAGTCAGGGGAAAGGAGAAATAAGATGTTTTTGAAAAGCAAAGGATGGAATTGATAGGAAAATGCAGACTGTTAAAGCTTATTCATTCCCCTATGAGACATGGGCAACAAATTTGGGTTTGGGTCTCTGTTGGAACAGCTTTAAGGCGGGAAACAATCAGTTACACAAATGAGAGTCTCTGAGATTGAAAGGAATCCCTGGGTAGTTAACATGCTTGGCTGCTAACAAAAAGGTAGTGCTGCAGAAGAAGGGCCTGGTGATCAACTTCTGAGTAATTAGCCATTCAAAAGCCTGTAGAACACAGCTCTACTGTGACACACATTGGGGTTATTATGAGTTGGAGTCAACTCCATGGCAGCTGGCTTTATGAAATTAAAAATAAATGATTTGTTCAGAAGAGACCTTACAGTACTGTCTCCTGGGGATCCTCATGAAGAATGCTCAACAACATTCAGGACAATGTTGTTGTTGTTGTTGTTGTTGTTGTTGTTGTTATGTGCCATCGAGTTGGCCCCGACTCATAGCGACCCCTCCTTGGGTTGCCAAGGCAGTATCTCTATAGAAGTAGATTGCCCAACCTTCCTTCCGAGGAGTGGCTGGTGGGTTTGAACCACCAGCCTTCTGGTTAGCAGTGAAGTGCCTTGTTAGGTAAATTTAACTCCCATCAACTTAGATTTATTATTAAATTTTATGATACTTTTTGATCTCACTCTAAAACGAAAGAGATGATAAAAGAAATTCATTTTAAGTGGTGCAGAGCTAGGGAAGTGATTGCTCCTCAAGAATAGTGTGTTTGCAGGAGTGTATAGTCAAGGTTAGCCCTTTATTATGCACCTCTCCCTATCCCTCAACCAAGGGCATTGTTCCTCTGTATACCCCTCCCCTCTCCGATGCCAGGCCTCACTCACAGCTCCGCTGGTGATGGGAGAACTCTGCCAGAGTATTCCAAATGCCAGTGGGCTGATTGGTGAGTGCTAACTCAAACAGGCCTTCCTAGTGAAACTGTAATTACCTCCCACTTGCAAAACCAAACCTGCTACCACTGAGTCACTTCCAACTCGTAGTAACCCTGTAGAATAGAGTAGAACTATCCTGTAAGATTCCTAAGGCTGTAAATCTTTACAGAAACAGACTGACAGTCTGTCTCCTGTGAAGTGGCTGGTGGATTTGAACCTCTGGCCTTTAGATTAGCAGTCAAGTGCTTTAACCAGTGTGCCAAAACAGCTCCTTTATTCGAAGAATGTTGTTGTTATTGTTGTGTGCCGTCGAGTTGGCCCCGACTCATAGCGACCCCTCCTTGGGTTTCCGAGGCAGTATCACTACGGAAGTAGATTGCCCAATCTTCCTTCCGAGGAGTGGCTGGTGGGTTTGAACCGCCAGCCTTCTAGTTAGCAGTCAAGTGCCTTAGGCACTATGCTACCAGAGCTCCTAGAATTTCAAAGAATAGTAGTTTCCAAAAGTGTTTATTTATGTATAATCCGTTAACACATGATCTTATGTCTTTGCTCATGCTTATTAAGTATTTCCCATTAGTTATGTTTCCTATGGAATTTTAGTTTAAGAAAAATAGTCATATATGAATGACATTATAAGTAAGCTATAATAAACCTTATGACTACAAGTGTCCAAAAAAAAGAGAGATTCGTTTTCCATTTAGTTTTTATTTTTCAAATGGTCAGCTTTATCAGGTTAAGGAAGTTACGAGGTTTTAATTCATCTGCATTATAGATTCTTTTTAAAATAATTGGATTCATCAAATCTATACTCTGTGGGCCTGTATGGGAGGTCTGACTTCCCAGACAGTCTTGAGGACACCCACCCTTGCTCCCTGCCTGGATGAAGTACATGTGTAAAGCAGCCTGGGTGAGTGCCATCAGCCCCAGCAACATAACTCAGTTGTGTGAGATGTGTACTTCTCTCATCTCTGAGCTGCATGTAATGATTTAGGTAACTGCTATCAGGGAATACGCAAGAGTCCTTGCCTCATACTTAGAGCAAATAGTAAAGAAGTCCCAAACAATCAGTCCTTTGGTGGTTTCAAAGATAATTGAAGCAGGACACAACCTTGGAAGTTTGGATCAGAATAAAGAGACTTACAAGGGGTACTATGATTCTGAATTGACTCTGTGGCACATGACAAGAAGAAGAAGGAGGTAATCATGTACAGTGTGATGAGGTCTGGAATAAAGATGTGCAATAGGTGTCAGGAGTAGCCAGCTACCTGGGAATTTTCTAAAGACTTCAAAAGGTGGTGACCTTTGAGTTGTCTTCAAGGATGAAGACAAGGATACCAGACAGAATGGGAGAATGCATTGCATTCCTGGAGGTAAGGAGGATAAGTGCAGAAGCTCAGGTTTGAGAGAGTCTGGCACATGCAAGGCAGGGTAGATAGTGGCAGTCTCAGACAGACAGCAGATTGATGGGAGTAATGAGGAAAATAAGCATGAAGAAACAGTATGGGCTAGATTGTACTAGGGTACATACTCCAAACTAAGAAGTTCATGTTGATACTGTTGATGATGGTGTTCATTGCTGTCATGTTGATTCTGACTCATGGCAGCCTCATGGGTTGCAGAGTAGCAGTGTTCCATAGCCTTGTCAAGGCTGTGGCCTTCAGAAAGCTGATCTCCAGGCATTTCTTTTGAGGTGCCTCTGGATGGGTTCAAACCTTACTGTTATGGGACAGTGCAAAGAATGGGTTCACAGTGGACTTTTTTAAGCAGGAAAGGAATAACTTAGATTGTTTTTTTAGTACCAAGGACTGGTAGCATTTTAGAGAACGAATGGGAGTGAGGAGAAACTGGTGACAAACAAACCCAGAGACTGAGCTGATCTGGTCTGAATTGCAGCACGTACCTACTAGTTGCCATCGAGTCAACTCCAACTTATGGTGACCCTATGTGTCAGAGTAGAACTGCTCCATAGGGTTATAAGCAACTGATTTTTCAAAACTAACATCTCTAAGCCTTTCTTCTGAGGCACTTCTGGGTAGACTCAAGCCTCCAATCTTTCCTTTAGCAGCCAAGCTAATTAACTATTGCATCACCCAGGGATTTCTGGGTTGCAGAAGTGGCCTTAAAAAGGAAGGGTAGGATAATTTCAGAGAAAAGAAAAATCTCTTCTTACCAACAACCAGCTGTATACCTCACAGCTGCATGATGGTCTTGGATGAAATGATTCCTGAGGCTCCTTCCAGCTCTGTTCTGTGATGTTCTGAGAACCCTAGTTCAAGACTCTTTCCACAGTGCCATTTTGAGTCTGCTTTGAGGTAGGCTGACAGTTCCAGAAATACCTGCTTTCTCTTGTAAGAACCCAAATTTCCTAGAGCTGCTGCTGCCTGGAGTCAGCACTTTATTCTTCACTTTACACCAAACCAAAAATCAGACTCACTGCCATCAAGTCAAATCCAACTCATAGCGACCCCTCCTTAGGTTTCCAAGGTGGTATCACTACGGAAGTAGATTGCCCAACCTTCCTTCCGAGGAGTGGCTGGTGGGTTTGAACCGCCAGCCTTCTGGTTAGCAGTCTAGTGCCTTAGGCACTAGGCCACCAG
>NW_006921737.1:6975666-7014587 GCF_000298275.1 Orycteropus afer afer | reverse complement strand
ATCACTACGGAAGTAGATTGCCCAACCTTCCTTCCGAGGAGTGGCTGGTGGGTTTGAACCGCCAGCCTTCTGGTTAGCAGTCAAATGCCTTAGGCCCTACGCTACCAAAGCTCCTTCCCTTTACACAGCAGTTTGTTTATTCATCTGCAAAATAAAAACTAATAGATTCCAGCTGTTGGAATAAAGTTGTGGTCAAGCCAATGGCAGAATGATAGGTTTTCTGGCCTGAAATGCCTCCAGTGGAGATAGGAGTGGTGGTTAGTCATTTTCATCCCAAGTGAACTCAGGCCAAGAACAGCCAGTACTGTGTTGGGTACCCTTTGAAAGGGGTGGGATTGTTTTTCTCTGATCTACTGACACTGATCATATACTTCAGGATCCAGTGAAATTTAAACTTACGTTTTAGAACTCTTTTTTGGCAGGCACCTGAATTATTTAAAAGTAAACTTTGGAAAAAAAACAACTAATGGTAGTACATGGAAAATTACTGTGGTCTAGGCTGAAAAGTTAGACCTCCTTAGGAATCAGACAGCCTTGCTTCTGTTTTCTTCATACCTTTGCGATCAATTACATGAGAAAGACATTCCAGTTATGGCAGAGGTTGAAGAGGCTAGGAGGGGCAAGACCACCTAAGAGTGGGTTCTGTTCTTCTTCCAAGGAAGTGTAGGTTCCTCTCTACAAGTAATAAAGGAGCCTGGGGGATCAACTCGACAGCAGTGAGTTTGATTTGGCTTTTTGGGGGCCATACACTAGATTGCAGTAGAAGATTGACCTCCAGAGATGTCAAACTTTGTCCTTAAGGGAATATAGAAAATGTCACTTTGTAGTCCTAGAGAATTAATCTGAGGGTGAGTTGTGGGATTCTTTTTAATGTGTGAATCCAAATAGAGGTACGAATTTGGTTTTGAGAAGAGTAGTCGAGGTTGACTGTTGTATGTTGGAGCTGGGGAATGAGCCATTGTAGTCACATGTGCCTGTGAAATCAGAGGGCCTTTGTGTGAGCCATTCTTCTTCTCTTGGGAATGTGGAAGAAGCCTACCTTTTATTAGACTCAGATATTTTTATTCATCATCTTTTGGCAGCGTTCCTTTCTGCTTATCCCACGCCTTTCCCATTGCTATAGTCAGACATTGAGAAAGATGATGACCTGAGTATTTTGTGAAATATTTATTATTTAAACTTTCGAAGTTTATTCTTAGAATATTGCCCTATGCAAAGTACCTTTCCAGAACTGAGTACTTCACCTTTTCTCAAAAGGAGATTTGGTGATAAATCCCATTCAAAAATGCCATTAAAAATGTAGTGACCAGATCTGGATCCCACAGAGCTTTAGACCTGTTGCCATGGAGGAGTGTAATCTCAAATCAGGATTTGCCCTGATGGAGTAGATTGCTGAATAATTCTGTAGTACAGACCCTTCTGACTATGCTTAGCTATTAATTTTTTTAAAGTAATTTTTCTCTCTCCCTATTCCCTGTTTCCACTTTCTAGAAGTTCAGGCAGTTCTGCTCACTGACATTTTAGTTTTCCTTCAAGAAAAAGACCAGAAATATGTCTTTGCGTCATTGGTAAGCTGAATTGTTATTCTCTTCTGTTTGTAATTAATAGTATTATGAGTAGCTAAGTAGTATTAGGTGTAAACACTGTAATATTTACCACCACCACCCCCAATCAAAATTAACTGGCTCAAGACAAATGCCTCTAAGTAGTTTCTTGTACACCCTCACAATTTTCTACTCTTCTCCCCCCACCAGGAAAAAAAAAAAAATCCATTTTTCTTTAGCCTCACAATCCTTTAGTGCATTGGACATTTAACAATTTAATCTTACAAAAAAAAAAAAAAAAAAACCTCTGTCAATGGAGTCTTCCTTGCGTGTTAGGCCCCATAAATTGCGTTCACGTACATTACTGGTGATCCGATTCTGTGGACAAACTGGAAGGATGGATCATGCAGAAAACATGACTAGAACCTTTAGAGTCATAAATTATCATTTCCCTGTTAGAAATCTTTTTGTTTGATCAAATTTTCATTAAATAATGGGGCATATCTCTTTATCCAAAAGCTGCCATTGTTTGTTAAACCAGATGCTTTTAGGATCTTACCTTAGATTGCATTTTCCCTTGTTATTGTATCCATTTCTTGTATCTGTCCTCTGTCCCTATTCTAGGACCAGAAATCAACAGTGATCTCTTTAAAGAAGCTTATTGTAAGAGAAGTGGCACATGAGGAGAAAGGCTTGTTCTTGATCAGTATGGGGATGAAAGATCCCGAGATGGTAGAAGTCCATGCCAGCTCCAAGGAGGAACGGAACAGCTGGATTCAAATCATCCAGGATACAATAAACACCCTGTAAGTGAAAACTCCAGGAGCCCATCCTCCCAGACTTCATACTGCCTCTCTGCAATTTCATAATCGTCTGGGCAATGACCAGAGTAATTAACATCTTGGGCATTTTTTGTTTTGTCTTCGTTGTTTTAGGAACAGAGATGAAGATGAAGGAATCCCTAGTGAGAATGAGGAAGAAAAGAAACTGTTGGACACCAAAGCCCGGGAGTTAAAAGGTAATGTTGTTGGAAATGGTCTGAGACCCTGGTCTGTGGAATGTCTTCAGTTGCAGAAGACTGTTAGTGGTTTCCAGAGTTACTTGCTACTCCTGACTTCCAAAGCTGTCCCAGCAGGCACTTGAAAACAGGGAAATTAATCTGTTTTAAGTCTCCTGCCAGTCCTTGACTTTATCCATTAGCCTCTTCCACTGTTTCATGCCTTCACAAATGAGTTTTGAAGTGTTTAAAGTGTTTCAGTGAAAAGAGTACTTACTGATAATGTTTAACTGCCATTTATTGAGTATCTACTGTTTATGTCATCCTGTCAACATCCCTGCAAGACAATTTTTTTTTCCTTTTCTTGTCTACCTTCTTAAAGTTATTGTTCACCTTGTAGACCAATCTATTGTTTGAGTGAAAATTTAGCCACAGGAGTGAGTTCAGCTCCAGGTCCAAAGGGTGACCAAGGGCCATAGTATCGGGCTTCTACCAGTCTCTATCCAACCAACAAGACTGGTCTTTTTTATAATTTTGAGTTTTGTTCCATATTTTTCTCCCATTCTATCCAGCCTTTTCAAATGTGATCCCTCTCAGAGCAGTAGGTAGTGGTAGCCAGGTACCATCTAGTTTGGTCTCAGGCTCCATTAGTCCTTCAGACTAATTGCTTCCATGTGTCACTCTTCTTTGCTCCAGACAGGGAGGAACCTTAGAAGACAGATATTCTTACCCCCATTGTACAGATGAAAAATCTGAGAACTACAAAGGCTGAGTACCCCAGAGCCATATGTCTAGTTAGTGCCAGAGCCTGGTGCTCTTGCCTCTTTGCTGGTTAGCTATTGAATGTTCTGAAGTAAGTAAAGACCCTGCTTTGGGTAGAAATAAGGCCCAGAGTAAAATTTAAGCACCCAAGAAGTTTAGTTAGTCCTTCAGGTTGTGCACAGTGATTTTTTATTATCTCTAATTCTGTTTCTATCAGTGGGAGAAAAGATGATAGACAGATTTAGACTAGAGCCAGTTACTTTGCATTTACTTATTTTAAAACTTCCTCCTGTTAACATTAGTTAGCACTTGGCCAGGCATACTTCTAAATGTTAGGGTTGCAAAGATTCCAAAACAGTCCCTACCTTAGGAACCTCCTAGCTAGTAAGGGAGACATAACATAAATCTCAGACCACAGAGTAATACCATAGCACAGATAAAAGTGTGTCAAAAGTCTGAAAAAAAAACAAACCCACTGCTATCGAGTTGATTCCAACTCATAGAGCCCGCCATTGTGTTTCCAAGGCTATATATCTTTATGGAAGTAGATAACCTCATTTTCCTCCCATAGAGCAGCTGGTAGGTTTGAACCGCTGACCTTCTGGTTGGCAGCCAAATGTCTTATCCTCCATGCCACCAGAGCACCATTAAAAGTGCATGAGGCCCACTACCTCTGCCTTTGGTAAATCTCACAGAGAAGCTGATAGATGAGCTACATCAGAAAACACTGTTTCACCATACAAGACTAGTTGTGTGCAAAGGTAAGAAAGGACCTGACATTTCTGCCAGTGAGTGACAGGTTTGGTAGGAGAAGGGTGTTGGGACGAAGTGATGGGAGATAAAGGTGGGAAGACACTAGGTCTCAAAAGGGAACAGAGGGCTCCTAAAGAATTTTACTCAGAGGAATGATACAATTTTCTGAAAAAGAAAGATTTTAACATGTTTATGCAAATTGGGAGAATGGCTTGAGGGATTGGGGAGGCAGTAGAAATGGAAAGAGTAACTGGGAGACCCTTGGAATAGCTTGCATGAGAAATGGGCTAAGAGTAGCTGGATGTGAGTGAGAACTAAAGCCACCAAACCTGGTACGCTTGATGTGGGTGGTAGGACAGAAGGAAGAACGAAACCGCTCCCAGGTGCCCAGCTTGCATAACCTGGAGAAGGAAGATGTGGTTGACCTAGAAAGAGATTACAGGCTAAAGGAAAGAAAGAGGAGGGATGGCAAGAATGGAGGACGGATTGATTTCTGATAAGCTGCAAGTGAGGCTTTCCGTGGATTTGGCCACTGACAGTAGACCTAGTCATTGCTTCCCAAAGAGCCGAGGGTGTGTTTGGGATGTTGTCTTGTGAGTTCTCAGTATACTGGAAGTCATTGAAGCCACGGGGTGAATGAGATCCCCAAAAGGAAAATATGAAAGGTATAGGAGACAACTCCCAATGGAACCGAGGGAACCCAGGTCTTGCACTGAAGATAACAGAAAATAATGTGTCCCGAGAAAGAATGATAGCAAGAGAACCAGTGATGAGCTCAAACAATTTCAAAATGAGGGAGTAATCATCAGTGCTGGAAAAGATCAAATAAGAGACCTCATTGGATTCAGGAAAGAGCAGTTGCAGAGGAGTGGGGGACAAAAATCAAAGAGCAGAGGTTGAGAAAGCAACTGGAAATAAGGGAGTGGAGGAGTTCCTTTGAAGGCACAAACAATTAAGCACTCAGCTGCCAACTAAGAGATTGGCAGGTCAAGTCCACCCAGAGGCTCCTAGGAAGAAATACCTGGCAACCTACTACTGAAAAATCAGCCATTGAAATCCCTATAGAGACAGTTCTGTTCTGACACACATCAGGTCACTGAATTAGAACCATGATGGCAACTGGTTTGGTTTAAGAGAGTGGAAGTGCAACGATGTGTCTCTCCTCACCCAAAGCAAAGAAGAATGAAGAAAACCAAAGATTCAAGGAAAGAATTAGTCCTAGCAACTTGTACACCATGAGATCTGCAGCCTATATGACTAGGAGACCAGAAGAATTAGATGGTGCCCGGCTACCACTGTCAACCACTCAGAGAGGGATCTCTGTAGGAGGTCTGGATAGAGAGGGAAAAGAACAATGTGAAACAAAACTGAAAATCATTGGGGGAAAAAAGGAGGGGGGCACCAGGTTTGCTGGTCTGATAGAGCCTGGTGGAACCACTGAGACTATGGTCCCTAGCTGCCCTTCAGGTCTGGAATTGAACCCAGTCCTGTGGCTTCCAGGTAAACAAAAGACAGGCATATGAGTTGAACATTTACCTGAGGTAAATACACTCCTTGGAGAGAACAATCTTGGGAGAAAGAAGGACTGTTTATGCAGAGGGAGACATGTCGACATGTCTGCTCAGGAGGCAGGGATGCATGGAGGGATGGACACAGGAAAGAGGTGATATCAGAAGGAAGTGGGAGGGGAGCTGTTGTATTATGGTGAATTGTGGTCAATGTCATGAGACAGAGTGTATGTGAACTGCTGTATGGAAAGTGAATTTGCTCTGTAAATTTTCACCCAAATCACAATTAAAAAAAAAAAAAAGAGTAGAAGTGTACTAGCCAGAAGACTTGAGGTTCTCTTGAAAATTCAATTGTTGGCCTAGAAAGAGAAGATAGTTTGCCAGATAGAAATTGCAGAACAGAAACTTGATAATACTACTACCTTGATGTTTTTTGGTTTTTTAAAAAAGAAAGGCATGTCTGTCTTGTCCCTTTCCATAAATTACCACCAGGTGGCGATCATGTATTAGTCATCTAATAGTACACTAAACAAAATCACCAGACTGTTTTCTCCATCCACCTTCCAGAGCAACTTCAACAAAAAGACCAACAGATCCTACAGTTACTGGAAGAGAAGGAGACGATTTTCCGAGACATGACAGAGTGCAGCACTCCGTTGCCAGAGGAGTGCTCCCCAACTCACAGCTCTAGAATCCTCTTCCGGTCCAACACAGAAGAGGCTGTCAAGGGAGGACCTTTGATGAAAAGTGCGATAAATGAGGGTAATTCCCGTTTAGCATTACTAGGGAACAGTCTGTTCTTAAAGTGGTTTATGCACTAGTATTATCTACCAGCTTTTATTTCTTTGTTGTAAAATGAAACACAAGGGTAGAAACTATACAAAACCAATGTATCACTTAGTAAATTATTCTCAGGTGAGCAACCTTTGTAACCACTACCCCCAAATAAATAAATAAACAAACAGACCATGGCCAGCCACTCTCAGAGCTCCTCTCTGTACTCCGTACCCATCATACTCCCTCTGTCTCTTCAAAAGGGACCAGTATTGTGACTTTTATAATTATCACTTAATTGTGTTTTTTAGTAGTTTAATTGCCTAACTATTCTCAGATATTATAGTTTAGATTTGCATATTTTTTAAGAGTCTTAATTTATAATCCCCACCATCCCGTTCTTTTCCACACAATTTCTCCTTGAAGAATCTGACCTGTTTGACCAGTAGTTTCCCACAGTTTGGACTTTATTCATGCAGTGGTTCTGGTATCTTCAGTTTCCTTCAAATTTGCTGCTGAACCCAAAGCCAATTTGTTACAGGAAATTTGACATGAATATTTTTTCCATTGTTTATTATTATGTAAAATTAGGTTCCTAAGTTATTAGGAGAAGGCTTGGATCAGATAGCTCTTCTCACTCCACAGGACTCTTCTGTCATTTCCGTGTAGTGTTTAACTATATGATGGCTTATCTTGGGAGATTTCCTGTCTCTCTTTCTCTCCCATGTTCCATCTGGACCTTCTTTTTCCTTCATCCCTGTTGTTCTGTCCAGCTCAATTTTTATCCACTTTCAGTACTTTGTCCTCTGTGTGGAACCCTGCCCTAGGGAAAAACCATGCCTGGTCATATTCATGACTTCAGATGCTCCGACTCTTCTAGCTCCTTGAACTCATTCACTGTTAGATAGTGTAAAAACCCTGCCGGTCTTAGTTGCTGTTCTCACATTGGCCCACCTTGCTCTCCAGGGAATACCTTTTGGCTATTCTAGAAGCCATCCTCCTAGTAAATCACTTTGTCTTATTTACAATAAAGCTAAAAGTTTAATCTGTAAATTTTCAATAGAATCCAACTAAAACATACACCCTGAGCTAAGACTCCCACTCTGGGTAAAGGACATCACCCAGTCACTCCTGGAACTTGCTAATGTGTTTCCTGTACATATCATGGAATACGATGATTTTTTTTTTTTTTTCCTCTCATTGAAAGATAAGATGTCAGTTGGGCATGTTTCCTTTTTTCCAGTGGAGATCCTTCAGAGTTTGGTGAGTGGGAGCCTTGGGAGCACACTGGGGCCAGCCGTCAACACCCCTGTTGAACAAGAAGGCATGGTTGGCCCTGTTTCCTTGCCCCGGAGGGCAGAGACCTTTGGAGGATTTGACAGCCATCAGATGAATGCTTCAAAAGGTAAATGATTTAGAACTTGTATGTTTTTATCAGCAATCCTTAGTTATCACACATAACTAAAAAATGATCTCTAATCTAGTAGCCCCATTCTCTTTACCATTTAATCAATAAATGTTTTAGTGAGATCCAAATATTTATCTAGCTGCTAAAATACTCAAGAACCTTCCATCACATTAACTTTGAGTAAAAATTCATTCAGTTTGAAAAAGATTGTCGTGGGATCTCAGCTAAGCTGTAGCTAAAGGAGTAATAATTCTTGCTTTTCCTTGTGCTTCTAATTCTTCTGCATCAGTAAAATTGTTATGGATGATCATTTACCTGCCACCAGCTGGCTTCCCTTTTTTTGGCATTATAATAGAATTCAAAAATATCATACACTTAAGCTGTACATTTTGTTCTTTCCTTGGCCAGTCAGTTTCAAAACTTTAAAAAAGTTAAATAAAAAATTGTTTGTTTGTTCCTTTAGGAGGTGAGAAGGAAGAGGGAGATGATGGCCAAGATCTTAGGAGAACAGAATCAGACAGTGGTCTGAAGAAGGTATTTCTTTGTAAAATACTCTGTGATACTTGGCACTTCCCTGTGAGTTCATCGCCTTGGAAATCAGTACTCTTTGATCTTGAATTGGGTGCCAGTTTGTCCTGTTTTCAACTCCCACTTTATTTTCAGAGGAAAGCACATTTTTAAATCAAACAGTACACTTAAGGGTTTCCACTTTATTTGACCTTCCTGATGTAGAACACTGTGTTTACATACATAGCTCTACCACACCCCAGCCAGACCAGAGTTTCATGAAGAAGTTTGTTTTAAATGTTCTAAGCCAGCTGATTTCTTTACTGACTTCAGTAACAGTCAACCTCAAATCTTCATTATTTTGCAGTGAGAGGCTATAGTAGAAGAAAATGGGAAGCTGCAGCATAACTTAGAAGCATTTTGAATATTGAACATGGTTTTTACATTGTGATCTTCATTTTTTAATTTTTATTTTATTTATTTATTTTTTTATAGGGTGGTAATGCTAACCTGGGCTTTATGCTTAAAAGAAACAGTGAGGTAAGGACATTATGTATTATGTAAAAGAAGAATATGTTGTTGTTTTTTAACTTTTCCATTGTGATTTTGGTGAAATTTTACAAAGCAGATTTGTTTTACATTCAACAGTTGGTGCACACATTTTGTTTTGTGATACTGGTTACATTCCCAGCAGTGTAACATCTCACCTCCCACTTTCTCTGCAGTTACCCTTTCCTTGTGTCCTTCTTGCCTGTGCATTCCTGCCTTTCTTTCTCCTGCGCAGATGCTGCCCTTCTGTTCTCCCATGGTTGATTGTTCTAAGGAGTGCATTTCCCCGGTGCAGGTGTTCAGCTCATAGGCCTGTCTGTTGTTTGGCTGAGAGTTCAGCTAGGGAGTGAGGTCAAATCCAGGCCCAAAGGGTGGACCCAGGGCCATAGTTTCAGGGGTTTCACCAGGCTCTGTCAGACCAGTAAGCCTGGTATTTTTTATATTTAGTTTTGTTCCACATTTTTCTCCCTTTCTATACAGGATCACCAATTTTGATCCTTTTCTAAGTGGTTAGCATTGGTACCTGGACACCATCTAGTTCTTCTGGTCTTAGAATCATACAGGTTGAGGTTCTTTTGGTCCATTAGTCCTTTGGACTAACTATTTGTATGTGTCTTTGATTTTCTTCACTCTAATTTGCTGTGCAAAAGGAGAGACCAATAGTTGGCCACTTAGATAGTTATTCACAAGGTTTTAAGACCCCAGTTGCTACTCACCAAAGTAAAATGTAGAATAATATTTTCGTATAGCACATTGTGCCAGTTGAGCTTGATGTCTCCCACAGCCATGGTCCCCCTAGCCCAGCAACCTACTCACTCAAGGTACTTATTTGTGGCTAGGAAGTTACCCTAAGAATATGTTTCTCTTATCATTGTTTGATTAGGGATACTTGTTTTTGTTTTGCAGTTACAAACAAGATTAACTCTTGGCTATAATCTGTACAGTTGTCAGTTGCTTTACCTTTCATTCCCTCATCCCAGGACACCACCTGGAATTTGGCCAGTTAGGGTATTACCTACTAACATGACCTCTGATTCTTATCCTTAAGAAGCCTCTTGCTTTTAATCAACTTTCTAAACATTAGGCTGTGAATTACCTTGGTGATTTCTTTCAGGCTAAGGCACACTGCATAGAATATGTAGCAGCCCTTCATATAACACAAACCCAATGCCAAAAGCTACTAGTGTGAAACAGAGGAAATTAACTTGTGGGTAATTCTACACAGTGATTTCTTATGCTGAATGGACTCTGGGGTTTTCTTCCTTGAGAACTGCTTTTCAATAGATACATGTTTTAGCTATAAAAGTAGCCTTGCTGTTTTCCTAATTAGGAATCAGATTCTGATGATCCTCATTTCCATCTTCTTAAACTAACTTCCACTAATTCTGCAGGATAGTTGCATTTTGTTCACTTGTTCCTTACTCTCCCTGATTCATTCTTATGAAGTAATCTTTAAGGTTACTAAACCAAAAAAAAAAGTTGCCATTGAATTGATTCAGACTCATGGCAACCCCATGTGTGCAGAGAAGCACTGTTCCTTTGTTTTCAAAGCTGTCACCTTTCAGAAGTAGATCACCAGGCCTGTCTTTCCAAGGTGCCTCTGGGTGGTTTCAGACCGCCAGCCTTTCAGTTAGTAGTTGAGCACTTAACCATTTGCACCACCCAGGAACTCCTTGAGATCACCCGTCCTCAAAATTATTTGACTCGAAGCATGTGGCTTTCTACAGAGGCCAACTCGAATTAGTTAGATACATGATAGTTGATTTTCACAGTGTATTTTTCAAGGATGTTTTATATGTTTCTTACTGCTTTTAACATACTATCTCAAATTCCTGAGGAGCTTATTTTGAAATTTTAAATTAAAGGGATTTTTTTTTCTTTTTTCCCCTTAAAACACAGAAAGTTACTGTTTTATATTTATTGGCATGGCAGTCTACATATTGTGATGTCCTGAGGGAATCCCCTTCCATCTTTTTATCCTTAAATGAAATACACCTGGCCTGACACAGACGGCTTACTCTCTGTATCTGCTGCTTGAAAATTAGCTATTAGCTGATTTTTTTCCATTTGGCAACTTCTTCCCCTGTATTGAGTGAGAAGAGTCAGGGTATGAAATAGTTCAAGCCCAGTTTGTTTTCGGACACGTCAGTACACATTATATACTATAGATGGCCAATAAGACTTAGCAGATCTTGTGCGTCTTCCCTCCCACATTTTATTAAGAATAAACTTAATGAGAGGTAAACAGCATTTTCAAAGGAGCTAAGCCTTGTAATTAAGTTTTTGTGTTTTGTTTTTAAATTTTTTTTTTTTTTTTTTTTTAAAGTTTTTTATAAAAGGCATAGATGTTCCTGGCAGAAAATTTGAAAAATATCTGCAAATCTAAACATAAAAACGGAAACATAATCCCACCACTCAGAGATAATTACTGTTATATCTTTGTGTGTCTGAGTTTGTGTGTGTACAAATAGTATAGGGACAGTTTATACAGTTTGTATCAGTGCTGTCTCTAACTTTATATCCTGCTTTTTCTTCCACTCTCTTAAAATACATCATAAGCATTTTGCTAGGGCATGGGTTTTGCAAAACATGCTATTTGAAAGCTATATGTTATTATGTTGTGTACCATGACTTAATTTTTCCAATAGTTAATTCTTTGTCTACTTTTTCCTTTTTAAATAATCCAGCCAAGAACACCCTTATACATATATTTTTTGCACAGCTCTTTATGTCCTCAACATGCCAAATTACTCTCTAGATAGGAGATTATGTAGTGTTTATCACTACCTGTCAGGCATGAGAGCACCCATTGTCATTGTACATTCACCACCATTGAATATTGCCACTTTATAGTGATGTTTTTAGGAGCTCTGATGGCATAGTGCCTAAGGCA
Organism: Orycteropus afer afer; assembly: GCF_000298275.1. Classification (NCBI taxonomy): domain Eukaryota; kingdom Metazoa; phylum Chordata; class Mammalia; order Tubulidentata; family Orycteropodidae; genus Orycteropus; species Orycteropus afer. The sequence goes on along the minus strand of NW_006921737.1, from coordinate 7,002,892 downwards.
CTTGACTGCTAACCAGAAGGCTGGTGGTTCAAACCCACCAGCCTCTCCTCGGAAGGAAGGTTGGGCAATCCTACTTCTGTAGTGATACTGCCTCGGAAACCCAAGGAGGGGTCTCTATGAGTTGGGGCCGACTCTCTGGCACATAACAACATAGTGATGTTTTGTTGATTTGACAACTTGCAGTGGTATTTATTTTCATTGATCTTATTTCAAATAATGCGTTATTTTTAATAGGCTTATAAAAAGCCTTTGTTATCTCTTCTAAATTGTTCCTTGCCTATTTTTCTACCGTCGTCGTCGTCGTCGTCGTCGTCGTCGTCGTCGTCGTCGTTGTTATTTGCCATTGAGTTGGACCCAACTCATAGCAACCCCTCCTTGGGTTTCTGAGGTAGTATCACTACGGAAGTAGATTGCCCAACCTTCCTTCTGAGGAGTAGCTAGTGGGTTTGAACTGCCAGCCTTCTATTTTTCTTACTGACTTATGAGAGCCTTTTTTAATTACAGATATTTTTCACTTGACTTCTGTTCAAGTTTAACCTTTGCCTTTTAATTTGATTTTACATTTTTACATAGTACAATATGGGAAAAAAATGGTTTTCTTGCATTGCTTCTGTGTTTGAAAAGCCTTTTCTATTTCAAGCTCAGAAAACATTCTCTTACATATTCTTCTAATTCTCTTCTATGGTTCATTTTTTACACTAAACATTTTAATCTATGTCTTTTTTTTTTTTTTTTTTTCCCTTGTGTGAACCAGGCTCTCAACTTAATTTTTCCCGAAGATTTACCTAAGTTTCCTCAGAACAATTAACTGAATATTCTCTCTTTTCCACTGATTGGAAATGCCACTTATTACCCCATACTAAATTCTTACAGTTTGTCTCTGGGTTTTTGTTTTATTTCTGTGTCTACCATTTTTGTGCCAGTCATTGTAAATAATGAAAGTTTTATATTGTATAGTACATCTTAATGTGTGCTGATGTCCTTCCTACATACACAGTTTATTGTTTGGTTTTTTTAGTCTTGTTTTGCATTTCCTGGCTACCTACACTTGCTTATTTTCTTTGCTGCTTTCAATTAGAAAATATTTTGTTAAAATGCAAGCACCTTGCTGTATTTTAAGGAAATTATCTTGTCACATAACCACTTAGTGTGATGGATTCCACAACTCATAAAACCCCCCTGGAATGGTGTCTCCGTTTTGTTTTGTGTGCAGGTCATCCAGAGTATCATTCATCTCCATGAACTTCTTAGCACTTTGCAGGTATGTGGCTTATCTTTCATTCTTCCACTTACCTGTTTAAAGGAAAACAGTAAAAGGAGTATTGTTGACCTAGATCTTTGAAATTTATAGGTTGCTTAGGATAACTGGGGTCCTCATACTGGACTGACTCTAATGATAAGAAAAGTGTTAAAATTTAGTAGTTGTAGTAACATCTACCTTATTAGAGTATAAGTGATGAAAAAATAGTGGACTTACAGGTACTATTTGACCCCCATGCCACAAAACACAGAGGGTACTAACATGCATTTAGGAAATAATTGCAATGTAGAAAGCCTTTAGTATGATTATAAGTTTACATATTCCATACTTCTATGTGATATTTCCATAGGGTGGCTGTGAAGTCATAGTCACTCTAGTGTATCCTGCCAACTACGCCAATTATTGCACCAACTGGTCCAGGGAAATTAAGACTGCCCTGCTTCTGATGGTAAATTATGGGGTGGATAATAAATCCCACTCCACACACCAGCTTAACATTTCAGCTTCCTTGTTGAGTTCTGACCCCAGCTGCCTCTGTAGTCTTTCTGTCTTTCATCCCTAGTCACCCAGGGCTAGATAAGCAGGTACCAGCCACAATCTTAGGAGTCCACATGATTCCATCCACTTCAGACCAGCTGGTCCCAAACTTGGGGTTTTCTTCTACTTTCTCAGGGTACCAGCTGAAAGCTCAGGAGTTCACGTGACTCTCTCCACTTCAGACTAGCCACCCCCCACTGTTCCCTTTGGGTCGTCTTATAATTCACTGGAACAACTCACAGAGCTCACAGGAAACACCATACCTGCAAGTAACAGTTTACTAGAACAAAAAAGAATAGGTGATCCAATTTGGTCTGGTAAGCCCTGTTCATTAGCCTCAGGTGCAGTCCAGCTTTCAGGAACTCGAACAAAAGGCCAAATTGCTTTTTGTACCTCACAGTAGCCCTCCCAAAAGAGCCACTGTTTAGTACTTCCCAGTAGTATTCTTAAACTCTGCTCATTTCCTTTTTTGAAAGTCTGTTGTTATTTGTTGGGAACTCTGGTGGCGTAGTGCCTAAGGTACTTGACTGCTAACCAGAAGGCTGGTGGTTCAAACCCACCAGCCACTCCTCAGAAGGAAGATTGGACAGTCTGCTTCCGTAGTGATAACTGCCTCAAAAAGTCAAGGAGGGGTTACTATGAGTCAAGTCCGACTCACTGGCAATGAATTTGTTGTTACTGTGTGCTGTCAAGATGATACTGACTCATAGTGATTCCTACCTCCCCCTTACCTCCTGAACACATGCACGCACATACACTCACTTGCCTCACCTCAGGCAATGCCAGTAACCTTAGACAGCTCTGACCAAGTTGACAAAAAACTGAGTTGCTGCACCTTTGACATTCCTATTTGATAATTGCCAGAGTTATCCTGGAGTGTTTTTACTAGCCCAGCTTAAAGAATGAGAGGAGAGTTGTAATCTGTCATAGTTACCAGTGGCTCCCCTCCCTAATACAGGGTAAGGAAGTGGACTAGAAGTTAGCTGCCATCCTGGGCCAGAGTTGAATTTCTTTCCTCCTCTACTTATCTCCTTCAGGGTGTGGTGTTACAGCAAGACAGCTACATTGAGGACCAGAAGCTGATGCTGAATGAACGGGCACTCACACGAAGCTCCTCCCGCCCCAGCTCTCTTATTGAGCAGGAGAAGCAGCGCAGCCTGGAAAAGCAGCGGCAGGACCTGGCCAATCTGCAAAAGCAGCAGGCCCAACACCTGGAGGAGAAGCGTAGACGGGAGCGGGAGTGGGAAGCCCGTGAGAGGGAACTGCTGGAACGTGAGGCTCGGCTGGCCCAGTGGGAGGAGAAGGTACAGCGTGGGCAGCAGGACTTAGAAAAGGAGCGAGAGGAGCTTCAGCAGAAAAAGGGCACATATCAGTGTGACCTGGAGAGGTTACGTGCTGCCCAGAAACAGCTCGAGAGAGAGCAGGAGCAACTGAAAAGAGACACAGAGCGACTCAGCCAAAGGCAAATAGAACGGGATGTCTGTCAGGTAATGAAGGCATTTATTTTCCCATTTTCAATTGACTTCTCTGCCATTCAGAGCCAAGCAAGATAAAGGAAGAGTTTTCTTTACCTGTTACTGGTATGACTCCTTAATGACTGATGCTAATTAAGAACCCTCTGTGTACTAAACACCATAGAAAGTAAGCAGATATTTAAACCCCTTTTCCTTTTTTCCTTTTTGCATCTGTTGAAGGCAGATCGGGAAAATGGAGGTGTTTGGGGTTTTTTTTGGCCAAGGAAGTTAATAAGCACCTCTAGCTGGACTGACACCTCCCTCGGCCTCCATCAGCTTAGTCTAGAAAAGCCTCAGCATGTCTGAGAGAACATCTGCTTTGCATCACATGAGAAATCAGGTGTGGGCCCCACCCTAAAGGAACCTGTAGCCTGATGAGGGAAACACACCAAAGATAAGAAACCCCCACACATACAGTGCCTGCTATCCCTGGGCAGCAGTAAATGGCTCTGGTGTAAGCCATTGAAAGGAGCCCATTTTGGAGGATCAGTTAGAGAGGAAAAAGCCCATCCCAGCAAATGAGTAGGAGGTAGCAACTCCCTTTTTAGGAAAATTATATTCATTCTTGTAGCTATTCAGATATCTGGACTCTGCTTAATTCCTGATTTGCCTTGCTACTGATGAAACCTTTCTTTTCTGTGGCTGCTAAATATATGAGAAGGATTTCAGGTATTCAGCACACTGACTCCAGAGTTTCTTTCAGTGATGTTCCATGCATATTCTGGAACACAGACACCTTATGGCAGATGGAGAGCCTGAGTTTATGTAAATCTACCTGACTGTTGAAACTCCTATCATGTTGCCATTTGATTGACTGACCTGGCCATGAGAGAAAATTAAACTGATAGCTTCCAGAGAGAGCAGTTTTAGCTTCTTGCAGAGGTTTTTAAATACATGGTAGAAGCAACAAATGTGGTCCCATTTTATGCTACAATGATTGATTCCACCCTATCCCCACAAAATCAGCTGGGCTGTAGCAAAGAAGGGCTCTGAGGCAGCTGAGCACAGATTAGACTGTTCCTTTTCACCTTTGGTTTGCCCTTTGCCTGGGCTCTTGATACAATCTTGGCTTTTCCTCTTACCTCCTAATCTGGGTGTGGGTGCTTCTAGTCTCTTTGCCCTGAAATAATTATCTTCCTCTTGTGTAAATCAGTCTTGTTTCTGGGAATTCTTTCTGAGCTGCCTCATCAAAAGTACTATGTCTTAGCTACCTAGTGTTGTTGTAACAGAAATACCATAAGTGGGTGGTTTTAACAAACAGAACTTTATTTTCTCATAATGTAGGAGGCCAGATTCAGAATGCTGGCTGCCAGCTCTGGGGGAAGGCCTTCTCTGTGTTGGCTCTGGAGGAAGATCCTCATCTCTTAGCTTCTGCTCCTGGGTGATCTTCACAGTGGCTTGGCACCTCTCTTCCCTATCTCTGCTTATTTGATTAATCTCTCTTTATATCTCAAAACAGATTGATTTAAGAAAGGCACACTCTACACTAATCCTATCTCATTAACATAACAAAGATAATCCAGCCCCAAATGGGATTATAACCACAAGGCTATAGAGGTTAGGATTTACAACACATATTCCAGGGGAACACAATTCAATTCAATCCATAACATGCTAGTAGTACTTTCATGATACTGATTTATATGCATGTTATAATAAAAATAGTAATGGTGTCAAAGGCAGTATTTTAAACACTTTGATAAGCACTGCTTTGGGGCGAGCAGTAAATGAAACTAAGAAGTTCCAAGTGTATTACAGTGAGTTCCCTAGAGTCCAAAGAAGTGGGCACACCCCCAGCTGACATCAGTGTAATTCAGCCAGCATTACTCAAACAGACACCAGGGATGCTGCTGGCCTCTGAGTTAAAACCCCCTTCTCTTGAACATGTACAGGTCTTGCATCAACATACCAATACCAAGGTGATGAGAATCCCATCCTTCTTTCCCAGTCCTGAGGAGAACCCCTTGTCTTCTGCACCTTCAATAGCCAAATCAGGCTCACTGGACTCAGAACTGTCAGTGTCCCCAAAAAGGAATAGCATCTCTCGGACACACAAAGATAAAGGACCTTTTCACATACTGAGTTCAGCCAGTCAGACAAGCAAAGTGCCCGAGGGGCAGAGCCAGACCCCAGCTTCCGCCTCCACCTCTGCCCGTCTGTTCGGGTTAGCTAAGCCAAAGGAAAAGAAGGAGAAGAAGAAGAAGAGCAAAGGGAGCCGCTCACAGCCCGGTGGTGAGTACACACACCAGGCCTCGCAGTGCCTGTGCTGTCCCTAGGTTCAGAAGAGTGGGGAGGTATTGGGTCTGCGGTTATAAAGGGTGCAATTTGAGCGTGTGAAAGCTGAATGTCGTACTTCTCACCAGACCCACTTGCTCTATTGGATTTAACACTAAGAACTCTAAATCAACAAGCATTTAAGAGCCTTCTCTGTGTGTGAAACATTGTGCAAAACACGGGTTTCATTTTTGAGGCATTTAGTCCAATTAAGGAACTGAAACTCAGCCAAATGAAACAGTGTCCTTCCTGTCTTTCTAGGCCTGTTCCAATAATTGATAAGAATAGCCAGTGTTTGGTGAACATTGTCCAAGATCTGATTTAATGATCAAAATGGCTGATGGGCTAGGTGGTCTAACCCCAGGAGAAATCAGGAAATTGAAGCTCAGAGAGATTAATGTGTCAAAAGGTCACAGATCCCAAGATGAAGTGGTGCTAAACAGGACCTTCCCAGTTCATGTGCCGCTTTTTCCCTGAATCCTTCTCCATTCTCTGCTTGGGATGGCTCTCTCCTGTCTGTGTGGAAGGCTAAAGAGAAAGTCATATTTTTTAGAAGCATGGCACCCTGGTGGCATGGTGGTTAAGCAGTACTCTGCTGCTAACTGAAAAGTCAGCAGTTTGAACCCACCAGCTGCTTCTCAGGAGAAAAAACCTGGCAGTCTGCTCCTGTAAAGATCACAGCCTCAGAAACCCTATGAGGCAGTTCTTCTCTGTCACATGGAGTCACTGTGAGTTGTAATCCACTCCAGAGAACACAGCATCATTTAGAAATAGAAGTGCTAGTTGTATGTAAGTTAAAGGCAGATTAGGTAGTGAAGGATATTGCCCAGTCAGCTGGGCCACACCAGCAAGCTATTCAGAGAGTTCATTGTTGTCACATGGGGTCGCTGCGAGTCAGAACAGGCTTGACAGCACCTAACAATAACAATGACATGTTGAAAAGAATATCACATATTATTTGTAAATTTCAGATAATTTATTACCTGTATCACAGAAGACTTGATTTGGGGGAGATGGTGGGGGAGCTAAATGAAAAGAACAACTTTTAGGTCAGTTTTTCTGAATTTCTTTTTGGTTCTTGGTTTGCCCTTTTCCAGATGGCCCTGCCTCTGAAGTACCAGCTGAGGGTGAAGAGATCTTCTGCTGACCTGTTTCCTCTCGCTGAGGCAGCTGCCTCCTGATCCATGGTCAGCAGCTCCACCTCTTCCCTGCATGCGCCGACCTCTTCTGTGTATGCCCACTGATGTCCTGCAGCAGATCCTTCCATGCCGCCCAGGTCCTAGATGAGGAGGAGCAGATGATCTGCAGTGTCCGGGTGGAAAAAGAGGTCCACTCTGAGCTTTGGCCATGGTTCGTGACTGCCAAGGGCTCAAGGGTTGAGGCTGGCTTTGTTAAAGATGTTACACTGAAAGTAGTGACCCTCATAGTACCAGTGAAGATTTCAGACATGTCAGGAATTTCTGTTCCTGAAGGCTAAAAGAATGTTTCCTAATGAAGTCTAAACCCTGACACTCTTTCATTTTGGGGGACACAACCAAAATCAAGCAGCAGACGGTTTGGACTTCCTCTGTACATGTACCCATTTGCATATACACATAGGGCTTGTCAGAATTATGCACAGTCTGCACTGGACATCTGGCCAGCTTTGCTCAGCCCAAGAGGGACCGCCTGACACCGATCAAGTGGCAGGCATGTGGATGTTAAGTATTTCACACGGTAATTCTCAGAGTATGACTTCCCATTAAGCCCTCCCAGAGCATACTTCACCCCTTCTTTTGCACATACTTCCCATTTCAATGTAGAGGGAATGACAAACATTTATGAAAGCCAGTAAAAAAGACTTGGTGTGTGTAAGACACGTACAACCTGCACCACCTTGATCTTGATATTTCAGACATTCAAAAAGTATCTAATTTCATCATCCAATCTAGAAGAAATTGTATATTGGTGTTCTAAGATTTTTCCCACATATTCTGGGCACAGATGAGGTAGAGAAGTCTTTTCACCATTATCCCTGTGGTGTTGACACTTTCTGGTTGTCACTGACCATTCAAAAGTAGCCACAGCTTGTTGGCAGTCTTCCTGAGCCCCATCATGGCCCTCCAGTGGGCACTCAATGGGGGAGCACACCCTGTTGGTACCTCTCCACTCTGGCTCCTCCCTAGCCTGGCTGGCCCAGCTCCCAACCAGGACCAGGCAGGAGCTATGCTGAGGCCTCTGCAATGGTCTCACCCCTGTACCAGGACAACTGGCTGAGAAGTAGGTCTGGTTAAAGGTGTTATACCCATATGTACCAGTTTCCAGCAGTGCAGACCACGGGAGGAGCTGGCCCAGAAAGTGGGGCTGGGTAAGCTCTCATTATACTTCAGGAGGTCGTGGCAAAATTGTTTATTTGTTTTAAACAATTTGAAAACTCTAAAGGTCTGCTATTATTAGTTGTACAATAACCCCTTCAAAGATGTCACAAATGCTGCCTGTTTGTTTTGTTTTGCTTTTCTCTTCTCCCTCTTTCCACTGTGTTTTAGTCTTTATTTGCTTAGACTCCTCACCAGCTGGTATGTGCAGGTCAGTTCATCAGTAATGCTCCCTTGTGAGTACCAGCAGCCTCTGAGAGCCCCTCTTCCTGTCACGCTTGGCGCTCTTGCTGAAGGGAGACCTGGGAAATTCTGTACTTGAGTTGTGGCCTTTGACTCCTGCATTTTGCCCCTCAGGCACATGGGGCTTTGAACCGTACTTTAGAAATCAAATGAAAAAAATCTGTAACATGGTGCTTGTTAAAGAATTGCAAGCTGGCCTTGCAGATGGAGGTATTTATCTTTCAGTTTATTTGAAAGAGGTCTGGTTTAAAATTTTTAGCTTAAATTTGTTTTATTTATTTTTTATGTGTATTGTTTTCAGGATGAACATACTAGCCCAACGGTTTAGGCTGTCTGATCATTGTAGACTTGAGGTCGCATCCAGCACCTCTTCCTCCTCAGTGTCTCTCCAAGTGCCTTGAAGGCTCAGGTGAAGAAATAGGGGTCTATTTCATTCCCACTCCATTCTTCTGTCAAAGGATGTCATCTTCCTTGTTTGAGAATTCAAGAAACTTGCCACCTATGAGTTACATTTGCCTACTTTTGTCATGGAGGTTTCTTTCCCATCAGAAATAATCTTAAAAACACAATCAGCTGATTCTCTGTTGGAACCGTGATGCACCCATTGCCCCGCCCCCTGAAGAATCTAAACAGCAAAAAGTTAAGTTGCTCCCTTCCACCACTCCTTAAATTCCGAGTTAAAACTAATGCCTGCCATGACTTTGCTGTGTGCCAGAGCCCAGCTCTCTGTTCTGTCACTTGCCCTGTGTCCCCCCAGGCTCCATCCCCACAACGAGAGGCGCCCCCAGGAGGGGAAGGACTTGGCTCTACCTGGGTTCTTGGGCCCATTGTCGGTACAGCTACAGGAAGGGCAATATTGAATCAGCCTGGCATGTCATCTTCCTCTAGATGTGGGTGGATGACCTTGTTCTCCAGGTTTACACCAGCGAGGGGTTAGCACTAACCAGTGTTAACTCTCACGCAGGCTCTTCACAGAAGCGCTGTGGACAATGGAAGTTACTGTACAGTGCTGCACAGCTCAGTGTGGATTTTCAAGTGTCTTTATACCCAGATAGCTATCATGTAATTTTGTTTGGGTAGTGGTTTTTGAAAATGGCTGTTTTACCTCCATCCACACTCTACTAACTTACAACCAGTTGGTCAGCTTCTGGTTGGCCAAGTTTACAATCACAAACCTGCGTTCATTCAGGAATCTCGCCTGCAGTAGAAAGGAGAAGCTGCTTCCTATGCACTGTGCTTTTATGTGCCTGTGTCATCTCTCTCCGCCTTTGAAACTGAACCCAGTGGGCTCATACTGTCGTGCTTGGGGAATTACCTGGGGTTGTTGCTGCTTGTGCTTTGACCTTGACCTTGAGCGCTGTGCTGGTTACTGAGTCTGCAGCCCAGTCTGCCTTTCTTGCCTGTGAGAAGGGGTGGTATTCTTGCTTGTGACTCAGATCCACTTCCCCAGTGTCTTCTCCATGCTGGGACGTCCTGTTTCTCCACCAAGCTGGAGAAACTACATGCCTGAAACTGTGATTAAGTTTTGGAGAGTAGTTGGCGACATTCTCCGTAGAGTCCCCAGATTTCCAGAATCTGGCAAACTCCGTGGAAGGTGCCACGTATTCCCTCGAATCAGATCATCTCAGTGTTTTCATCCCAGCAGGTGACATGTGCACTTTAGTTGCTCTCATCAGTTGGCTTCATTTCTGAGACAATCAAGTATAATAACCGTTTACTTCTTTGAAAACAGAGGGTTAAAGAACAAGCCAGTCACCATAGATCATTCAACTTTTGCCAACATTCCAACCTCTGCCCCTATGAGAGCTTTCTGTGGAAAAGAAATCCCTATTAAGATTTTTTTTTTTTTTTTAAGGTACGAATCTTACCTTCCCCTCCCCTCGTATGTCTCAGGGTGATACCACTAAAAGTTATCCCTTTGCTAAATTTCCCCCTTTTTGTTATTTCCCAAGGCCGCAGTATTAGTAGTAAGCACAGATTTTTAAGACCCTTAGGGTTTTGTTTGTTCCTTTATTTGAAGGGGTGGATATTAGCAGGTAGGGATTCAATAAAATAGGCTCTTCTTAAATGTAGAGTGGAACCATAACCATATATAGGCCAGAACTTGACCCAGAAATTACTGTCCATCAAAGTGCTTTGTATTTCGTTCTTTAGTCTCTAAGGTTCTTTTGCCCATAGGCGGTTCTTTCTTCCCAAGGATTAAATATTTGTGGTGGGAGCTAAAGTGTCTTCTAATATGGGGATATGGCCAGTTGTGTCCCGAGGATAGCCAACCCCAGCTTCCTATTCCAGGCAGTCCGCATGGATAGGCTTCAGTGGCCATAAGGAAGGCAGCTCTGAGGTGACAACAGGCAGTGCTAAAGAATCTCTCTACCTGCATACATGGACCCTGTGAATTGGAAAGCCTAGAAGAGCCCTGTAGGTGAAATGGTGGTGATGGTTGGCAGACAGCTGTGTGCTCGCCATCCTCCAGCATGGCCATGTACATCTGCAGAGGTCCTGGGGGTCATGTGCGAGCCTTGCACTGCTGGCCCTGATTTATCCTCAGGAGTCAGGAAGGCAAAGAGTTTGTTTGGTTTGGTTCTTAAGTTTTCTTTCAATGTAGCATAACATTCCTAGTTAACCAGAGTTTTAGAATCTACTACCTGCTGGCCAGGTTTTTAAAACAGAAAGTATTTTAATGCTGCCATAAAAGAAAAAGAGAGAAAGCAAAGGCATCTTTCCATGTTCTTACCTAATTTAAATTGTCAAAAGATTGACAGGCCATGAATTATTTTCTCCATCTTGTTAAGGTTTAAAGATGGGCAAACCCACTGGCAAAGAGCTCTCCTGCCAAATGAAAATTCATTGCAACCCGTTTTAAAAATCAAAGCTGACACCCAGCCTGTGCTGTGGGTGCCTGCTACTCCCTGGCTTCTGTGGAAAGCACAGCACGCTGTTTACTCCAAGCTTTTCACTCAGCTTAACCTTTCCTGTGCCTTTTGTCATCCATCAGGGATGGACAATGCAAAAGCACCAAGAAGGGACATATTCAGTGAGTTTGCCTGTGGTTAAAGTTCAGCCTTGTGGTTTCCTATGTTTTTCGTAACCCACATAGGGTACACTCAGTGTAAGGCGCTAGGACATGCAGGAGGGTAATTAAAATACACCTCATACCTCTGCTTTCATTTTTTGTTTTCAAATGCAACATGAACATTTCCGTGCTAAATTCTGTTAAAGAAAAAGATGGGTTAAAACCCACATGCTGTATATTAATTTGTAATTATGTACAAAGTAAAGCAGTTTTAAACTGTAAAGATTTTTTTCAGTGTGTTTTCTGGAATTTTGCCACAACATACTGGCTTTGTATTTTATTTATCTTCCTTTCTAGTTACCGGCTTCAGACTCTTGTAAAGTCCCCCTCAACCCTTTCAAAAAAATAAATTTCCTTTTAAGTCTTCCTTGTTGCTGTGCCTTATTCTTGTGCCTGTGGGCTTCCTTGAGAGAGTCTTACGGTAACCTGGGTTTCTGGAAAAGGTTATCTCACCCAGCCTTAATTCTAAGGGGAACTTCTCTCCAATGCTGCCTCCATAAAGGAAATGTTGATTTCTGTGTACGTGGGAACTGATGTTTTCCTAATGGCTCCATCCTAGACTCTGGACTGCAGACCCTGAGAGTGGATGAGCCATCACCTGGAAGTCAGAGTTTTTACAAAAAGTCAAAACTATTTCCAGATAAATCCAGAAATAGATTCTACTATGTGAAAAGGTTAATATTCATTTTTCTTTGCCAACTTTCTCCCCACCATACCACCTCCAAATGAGCAACTGACAGAAACTAATTCCAGAAGAAAATTCTCTTTGCAGGTAGTTCCATAGGGCTCCACTGGGCCTGTTCTCAGCACAGGGTCCACTGTAGAGCTGCTGAAATAATACAAATGATTACTGTCCCTGTCTGCAGGAATTGGGGCTGCCTGTCCTAAGTTGCTGACTTTCTACTTCTCTAAGTCTGCCCTTACTGTACATCCAACTGGATGTTGGAGAAAGGAACTCTGGTGATACAGTGGATAAGGCATTTGGCTGCTAACCACAAGGTCGGCGGTTCAGACCCACCAGCTGCTCTGCAGTCTACTTCCGTAAAGATTTACAGCGGAAACCCAGTGGGGTTGCCGTGAGTCGGAATCGAGTCGATGGCAGTAGGCAAAGCTGGGATCCAATCCCAGCTCCCCACTCCCCACCCCCAACTACCCAGAAGAGGTAGAAAGCCCTGCCAAGGTGCCAAGTCTTCCCTTCTTTTTCATTACGCTTGAAGTGCACAGATTTCTTCACAGCACCTTTTGTAGCCCTGGCAATAGCTGCCTCCACACAGATATGCTTTCTTTTCACCAGGTACTCACTGCCCTTCGCCATCACTGCACTTCTGCTCTGAATAGCCCAGCCTGGCCTGACTCCAGGGTGGCACCCATCCCATGGAGACACTCTCAGCAGGGCAAGAAGAGTAGTTCCCAGGGCCTCCCTTCTTGACTCCGCTGCAGTTGGTTCTGAGCCAGGGGCAGAGAGCTGCTGTCCAGGATGCCTGAAGAGCCAGAGGGTTCCATTCTCTTCCAGAACAACAGCAGAGGCACAGCAAAGATGTGTTCCAAGAATCCTAGCCACCAATCCACTGGAGCACTGAGCTGTCTGCTGGCTCCTGAGGGAGACGTGTGCCCAGAGCTTCACTGCTCTGCACAAAACTAACCACAGTGGTTTCTGCAAAAGAGGCTGATTTCTTTTTAAGGCCTCCATCCCACCCATCCCCAGGGATTGCCCGGGGCCTGTGGCAGCCACCTATAAACTTACTTTGATGTGTCTGCAGCAGAAAGTTCTGCCCAGAAAAAGACTGCAGGTAATAATCTGATAAGACAGCAATCTGAACCAGAATATGCGGACGAAATTGTTGTTAGGTGCCGTTGAGTCATTTGTGACTCATAGCGACCCCGTGCACAGCAGAATGAAACACCACCCAATCCTGCGCCAACTCTGTGATCCTTGCTATACTTGAGCCCATTGTCACAGCCACCTTGTCAATCCATCTAGTCGAAGACCTTCCCCTCTTTCGTCGACCCTCCACCTTACCAAGCATGACATCCTTCTCCAGGGAATGGTCCCCTCTGACAACATGACCAAAGTAGGTGAGACAAAGTCTGGCCATTCTTGCTTCCAAGGAGCATCTCAGCTGCACTTCCTCCAGGACAGATCTGTTAGTTCTTTTAGCAGTCCATGGTACTTTCAGCATTCTTTGCCAGCACCACAACTCAAAAGCATCAACTCTTCTTTGGCCTTCCTTATTCATTGTCCAGCTCTCACATGCTTCCGAGGCGATTGAAAATATGGTCTGTGTCAGGCCCACCTTAGTCCTCAAGGAGACATCCTTGCTCCTCAGCACTTGAAAGAGTAAGAAGAGTTCCTTCGCAGCTAACCTGCCCAGTGCTACACGTCATCTAATTCCTGACTGCTGCTTCCATTGGCATCGATTGTAGAACCCAAGCAACGTGAATGCGTTGACAACCTCAATCTTTTCTCCATTTACCGTGATGCTGCTTATTGGTCCAGTTGTGAGGATTTTTGTTTTCTTTATATTGAGATGTAATCCATACTGCAGACTCTGTTCTTCAATCTTCATGAGTAAGTGCCTCAAGTCATCCTCACTTTTCAGCAAGCAAAGTTGTATCGTCAGCATATCTCAGCTTGTTAATGATTCTTCCTCCAATCATGATGCGGATGAAATTAGGAAGCTACAAAGATAGTCCAAGAAAGGACTTAAAAAAGAGGAGGGAAATGTAGGTTATCTCCTTGGAAGTAAAACCAAGGTGACCTAAGCTGCCCCAAAAAAACCAGTTGCTGTCAAGTTGATTCATGGGGACCCCATGTACATCAGAGTAGAACTATGCTCCATAGGGTTTTCAGTGGCTGATTTTTCAAGAGTAGGTCACCAGGCCTTTCTTCCTAGGTGCCTCTGGGTGGACTCTATCGCCCAGCCTTTCAACTGCAGCACATTAACTGTGCACCATCCAGGGACTCCAAGCTGAGCTGCAACCTGAAGAAAAAACAAAAAAACTCACTGCTGTCAAGTCAGTCCAACTCATAGCGACCCCTCCTTGGGTTTCCAAGATGGTAGCTCTGGTAGCATAGTGCCTAAGGCACTTGACTGCTAACCAGAAGGCTGGCGGTTCAAATCCACCAGCCACTCCTCGGAAGGAGGCTTGGGCAATCCTACTTCTGTAGTGATACCGCCTCGGAAACCCAAGGAGGGGGTCGCTATGAGTTGGGGCCGACTCGACGGCATATAACAACAACAGCAGCAATCTCTATGGAAGTAGATGGCCTGCTCTTCTTTCTGAGGAGTGGCTGGTGGGTTTGAACCACCAGCCTTCTGGTTAGCAGTCAAATACCTTAGGGCACTATGCTACCAAGATGAGAAACTCCTTCCACTGTGGAGACCCTTCACCTGGGGCCTGGCTGAATCTTCTGAACATCCCACCAGAGTTTCTGTTCTGGCATTCTCAGGAGATTCCTTCGTCTTTAAAATAGCCCCCCTTTCTTCAGGTGAACAGCCTCAGGTCACAGCCAGAAGCTGGAACTGTGGGTAGTGTAGAGACCGGTTCCAGCTCTGCCCTGCTCCTAGGGTGTCCCTGAGGCCAGAGATTCAGAATCACACATGTAAAAGGGACTTGGGAAGAAGTGGTGTGCCCCAGATTTCGGGAATGTGGGTCACAGGGCGCCACCAGCCTCCCGACTCTGCGCCAGCACGGTGCGTGACTCCCTTCCCCCACTCCCTCAGTCTCCAACAATGCTTTGTGTCCCAGTCACAGCCTCGCCTTTCCCCAGGCCCCTGTCTGGCCTCCCTCTTTCATATGGTAATTGCTTGCTCAACACAGCTATTAATAGTCTAGCTGAAGTTAGGGCTACTCCTCCCTCTAGGCATCTCTGTGAAACTTTGCTTCTTCTTGGGAAACTGTCTGGACCTGTGCAGGGGTGGAGACCCAGGACAGCCCTTGTAGAAGAATTGACGTAGGAGAGGGAGGCTCCTAAATGTCTCCTTAGAACACACCTGCTAACAGCCAGTGGCTTTTCTTCCCCGTCTTCCCTCAGCAACTCCTTCCCTTGAAGTGGTCCTCAACTCCCTCCTCACCCCTCATCTGCCCCCACCTCTGCTTCAGTGTTGGAGCTGGGCTGTCGTTGCCTTGACAACCTCCCTTCTTTGCTAGCCTGCGCTTGGTCTCTGCGCTCTTGGGACACGGGTCATCTGACACAGTCTGGGCAGGAGGCGCTGGGGCAGGGGCAAGGCAGGGTCCCACTCTGGGAGGACTGTGGACAAAGGCAGAGTTGGTGCAGGGGAATGAAAGAGCAAGCAAAGGCTCTGAACCAGAGAGGCTGAGCCAACACTCCATCATGCCAAGTCATAGCTGAGAAACGTCAGACAAACTGCTTTACCTCTCTGTGTCTCCTCTCCTTCTTTCAAAAGGGAATGACACTATCTACCCTTAAGATTTGGTGTAATGATTAGATGAAATGAATATTGCTGGGAACAGGACCCAGCAAACTTTTTTTTTTTAAGTTGTGATTTGGGTGAAAGTTTAAAAAGCAAATTCATTTTCCATACAGCAGTTCATATGCACTTTGTTTCATGACATTGACGGCAATTCCCCACAATGTAACAGCTCTCTTCCCACTTCTTCCCTGTAGTTACCTCTTCCCTATGTAATTCCCTCCCATACACTCCTGCCCCACACCCCCAGCTCTCCCTGTGCAATCACTGCCCTTCTGTTCTCTCATGATTGATCTCCCCAAGGAGTGTATCTGCCTAATGTAATGTTCAGCTCATATGCTTGGACGTCACAGGAGTGAGTTCAGTTCCAGACCTGAAGGGCTGCTAGAGACCCTAGTCTCAGTGGTTCCATCAGGCTCTATCAGACCAGTAAACCTAGTCTTTTTTTTTTTTTTTTTTTAATGATTTTGAGTTTTGTTCCACATTGTTCTCCCACTCTATCCAGGATCTCCTGTACTGATCCCCCTCTGAGTGGCTGACAGTGGTAGCCATCTAGTTCTTATGGTCTCATGGTCATATAGGCTGAGGATCACATGGTCTGCCAGTCCCTTGGACTAACTGTTTCCATGCATCTTTAGTTTTCTCCATTCTTCTTTGCTCTGGATGAGAAGAGACCCATCGTTGCACCTAGATGGCTGCTTGCCAGCTTTTAAGATCCCAGTCACTATTCACCAAACTAGGATGTAGAACAGTGTTTTTCTGTGGTATGTTACGCCAATTGGTCCCAAGCCCACAGGTCCAAGTACTCATTCCCTCGAGGTAGCTGGCTGTGGCCAAGAAGTCACCACAACCTTGTCTCTCTACTATACACCTGGACATTTTTACAGACATACAAATATGCTTGTAGAAACATCGTCTGTCAACCCTGTACATGGTCATGGGTACACTACCCCCTGCCTAGATATATACCTGATCGTTCAGCCTGTCCACCCATCTATCTATTCACCTGTAGATCAATGCTCCAGCAATGTTTCTTAAAGCATGCTAGCTGCAGGAGCAGCCTGTCATTGCTGTGCTGTTTGTTGTTAGCTACTATTGAGTCTAGCCGACTCATGGTGACCCCATGCACAATGCAACTGCCCGGTCCTGTGCCATCACCATGACTGGTTGTGGATTGGACTGTTACGATCCATCCATAGGGCTTTCACTTGCTGATTTCCAGAAGTACATCATCTCCAGGCCTTTCCTCGTAGTCCATCTTAGTCTGAAAGCTAGGCTGAAACCTGTTCAGCATTGTAGCAACACAGCCCACCACTAACAGATGAGTGGTGGCTGTGCATAAGATGTGTTGGCTGAACCCGGGTCTCCTGTGTGGAAGGTGAGGATTATACCATTGAACGTAGCCATGCCCAGACCACACCTAAGACAAGTTACATTAGGATCTTTGGTTGGGGGCCAGACATCTGGATTTTTAATGCCCCCTAGATGATTCTGGTAAGTAGCTGAAGTTGGATGATCCCCAGAGATCAGCTCAGTCTGCAGGACTTTGGGTCTCCAACAAGTCAACATATTTCTCAGCCCTCATCTTCTGTCTGAGCCCCTGATCCAGAGCTTCCCCTTACATGGAGCCAGCCCTGTGTCTGATGGAAGTCTGAGTTTTGTAGACCTAGGGCTCCAGACCTGAAAGATGACATCTCTCTCCTTAGAGCTTTGAGTGCCACCGTGGTGCCAAGCAACTAGGTAAACATGAGGGAGAAGGGGACAGAAGCAATGCCCAAGGGAGGAGGAGCAGGGCCCAACAGGGACTGGGCCTGGGTTTGAGGAAATAATCCAGGGGCTTCTAGAGGCAATAAGGGTGGTGGGCAGAGAAGACCGGGGTGCCCATCCCACTCTGATTGGGCTGGGCCAATCTCAGCTGACCCAAGCATTCCCTGCACATCCCAGACTCTGGTGCCAACCTCTAACCAAATTTTCCCCCAGGATTCTAGACCATCACCTCCCAGCTCACACCTCCCTTTCATACCTACATTCTGTCTCATCCACCCTTCCTCCCAAACTGATGGTGGTGTAGTGGATAAGGCATTTTGGCTGCTAACCAGAAGGTCAGCAGTTCAAACCCACCAGCCACTCCTTTGGAAGGAAGATGGGACAATTTACTTCCATAAAGATTTACAGCCTTGGAAACCCAATGGGGATCTCTATGAGTTGGAATCAACTCAGTAGCAGTGGGTTTAGGTTTTTAGGTTTTCTGTAAGGGTAGGAGCTCTGGTGGCGTAGTGCCTAAGGCATTTGACTGCTAACCAGAAGGCTGGGGATTCACACCCACCAACCACTCCTCAGAAGGAAGATTGGGAAATCTACTTCTGTAGTGATACTGCCTCAGAAACTCAAGGAGGGGTCGCTATGAGTCGGGACTGATTTAACCATAGTGAGTTTTGTTTTGTTTGGGTTTGGTTTTTGGTAAGGGTATGGTCTTAATGTTTTGAGTGTGTTTGTTGTTTAGTATTGTGATTCATGTTCCCTAAAGAACAGATGGGAAATACTGAGATTTATTTTTAAAACATTTTCAAACACTTACAATCCTACCCAGGAGCCCCAGTGGCACAGTGGTTAAAGCATTCAGCTGCTAACCAAAAGGTCAGCAGTTGGAACCCACCAGCTTCTGCAGGAGAAAAATAAACCAGTCTGCTTCAATAAAGATTTACAGCCTTGGAAACCCTAGGGCCAGTTCTACTCTATCCTACAGAGTTGCTATGAGTCAGAATCTATTCGAAGGCAGTGGGTTTGGAGTTTTTTGTTTTTTTTTTTTTTTTTGTTTTTAATCCTATCCAAAACCAAAACCAAAACCAAACCCATAGCTGTCAAGTCAATTCTGACTCATAGCAGCCCTGTAGGATAAAGTAGAATTGACCTATAGGGTTCCCAATGCTGTAAATCTTTATGGAAGAAGACTGCCTCCTGTCTCCCACACAGCAGCTGGTAGGCTCAAACCTCCAATCTTTTGGTTAGCAGCCAAGTGCTTTAACCACTGTGCCACCAGGGCTCGTTATAATCCCACCACCCCGAGCAAACTATCCATTAATGTTTCATTAACCTCCCCAATGATTTCTGTGTACACATTTAAAAAAAAAAAAGCAAAATTAAGGTCATGTTCTAAATAGAGATTTAGATCATACTTTCTACCTCTCACATTTTGTTATGAACATTGGGTGCTGTGTATTCCATGTATGGATATACCATTGTTGGGAACGTAGGTGTTTCAACCCTTAATGAGATGCATAAACACAGTGACTGCAATGGATGGGTTCAAGCACAGCAACAATTGTGAGGATGGCGCAGGACCAGGCAGTGTTTCCTTCTATTACACATGGGGCAGCTATGAGTTGGAGCCAACCCAATGGCACCTAACAATAACAGTATGAATAACATATGTGGTTGTATCTGCGTGTGTTTATAATTTTTTCATTGTAGTAAAATGTACACAACATACAATTTGTTACTTTAACCATTTAAAGCATTTAATTAAGCATAAGATTCAGTGGCATTAATTACATTCACCCTAACCAGAAAATCTGTAACCATTAAGCACTAACTCTCCATTTACCCTATTCTAGATTTTTTCATGTAAATGGGTCATGCAATATTTGTCCTTTCATGTCTGGTTTATTTCCCTTAGCACCATTGTGGGGTTTAGAATTGAACCTTACCCAAAGAATTTGGTGTTGGCCCTTGGTTCCTGAAAGATAATTCCAAAAACAGTACAATTTCCCTCATGTTCTAAGTGTCCTTGAAAAGGAATCCAGATCTCACAAGTTATTTCTGAAAGGCAACTCTGGGATGGGGGTTGGCCAGGCCAAAGTGACTTACCTTGTGATGATCACCTCATATGACATGGCCAGGAAACCCCACTTCATATTCACCTTAAGATACCAACTGATCTCATGGGATAGGGGCTGATACATGATGGAATGAGACCCCCAGCTCTGGACACTGAATCTCTATGAGCTTCCTGGTTGTTGGAAAACATTT
The DNA here is from genome assembly GCF_000298275.1 of Orycteropus afer afer. NCBI lineage: Eukaryota > Metazoa > Chordata > Mammalia > Tubulidentata > Orycteropodidae > Orycteropus > Orycteropus afer. Next base: position 6,983,174 of record NW_006921737.1, on the reverse strand, counting down.
GCACTCAGGAGGGTGATGCACCCTCTTTGGAACCAGGAAGCCTTGTAGTTGGGAACCCTCCCAGAGCTCACACACTTTGAGGTCTTTTTATGCAGATCCTGCTTTGCATCCTTTATAATAAAGCAGTAATTGTAAATATAGCACTTGCCATGATTTCGGTGAGTCATTCTAGAAAATTATTAAACCCAAGGAAGCAGTGAAAGCCAGCTGGTCAGAAGTGAGAGAGGGGTGTCCAGCTCCTCCAGCTAGGAAGTTATGGAGATGATAGCTTCAAGATTAGCGCTTCAGACAGGCTGATGGAGGTGGTTTGCAACGACTGTCTAGGGAGAAGATCCGAGTTAAATGCAATATTGATGACACCATTGGGGACCTTAAGAAGCTGATCTCATTCCAGACTGGTACACATTGGAACAAGATTGTGCTTAAGAAATGGTATACCATTTTTAAGGACCAGTGTGCCTGGGCACCTATGATATCCATGATGGGATGAACCTGGAGCTTTATTACCAGTAAGACAGAATCCCATCCTCCTCCTCTGCCCTCCCCTTCCTTCCCCCCACCCTAACACTGGTATAGATGTTTGTTTTTAAAAACTGATATTAATAAAAACTTGCTTGCTAAAAGAAGTGAAGGAGGGTCTAGGGACTCCCAGGCTTGTGGCTGGTGTCCTGAAGGGGTAGAGGGAACCCTGAATTCATAGCCAGCAGGTCAGAAGTGAGGGGAGCTCCTGGAAACCCCCACATTTATGGTCGGCATCCTGAAGAGGTAGTGGGAAAACCCCATACTTGTAGCCAGCAGGGCAGAAGTGTGAGTGTCATCAGGACCCCCAAGTTTGCATCTTATGTCTGAAGGCTTGGGCCTAATTGGCATTCTGGAGCACTGTGTGCTTTAACTTGTGAGCTCTTGCCAACCCTCCGGTGGTTAGGGTCATGAGCAGCTAATGTCAGAACTGAACAGAGAAATGAAAGAAAGGTGGGAAATCTGATTATCATCCTCATAGTAGATTATGAAAAACTGAACTTGATTGATCGTGTAATCATATAAGGCTAGTTTTATAACAGTCACCTTTTTCTCTATTTCAAAGCAATACATGTTTATTAGAGAAAATGTAGAAACTATCAGTAAATAAAATTAATTAATTAATTAAATGCAACTATGGTAGGAACTTCTGCTTTTAGCCCAAGACGGGATAATAGCACATAATCTGGTTACCTAGTGCCACTCTGACAAGAAAATACCACAAATGGGATGGCTTGAACAAACGGGAGTTTATTCTTTTACAGTTTGGGAGGCTAGAAGTCCGAGTTCAAAGTATCAGGCTCTAGGGGCTGGGTGAAAGCCCCTCGACCTTGGGCTTCAGCTCTGTCTCTTGCTCCCAGCCCACTGAAGCTAGAGGCATCTCTTCACTCAGGCAGCTACTGGCTGCTGAGGCTGACAAGCCCCAAGGTCGACAAATAAAATGGCACAATCCCAAGGTTACCAAACCACATGGCAGGCCATTAATTCGAGTCCATTGAAAGTCCCAAGGTTGGCAGAGCATAGCAGGCTGTTGAACAACAACCTGGCTACATGCAGAATCCAAGAATGCCATAAGCTAGAGACAATTCCCAAAGCTGTTTCTTATATATAGGAAGCAGACCACATACCCAAAGCAGCTACTCAGCTGCTCCAATAGATTCCACCATGAGTTAATTACTAATCTCACCACGGGGAATAATTACATTCAGCTGCCCAGCCTCTCAACCAGGCCCAGCCAAGTTGACACACAACCTTAACCACCATAGCACATGACTAAATAATGAAACAATTTGTAAGACACTGAACATCAGATGACAATGTACAGTAATCCCTGGGAGTTGAGGAGAGCTTTTTGAGTGCCACAGACCTCGCTATTGCTCTAAGAGAGTTTCCAGGTTTCTTTGAAAGAGGAAAACCCAGATAGATCCTGGAAGGCTTCCCAAGTTGAGGATGTGGAGCTGAGAGTTAGTGGAGCCAAAGATAGCTAGAAATGGCAGGACAGAGTTCAGGAGAAGAGAGAGCCCATGTAAAGAGAACTGCAGAGATCTTCAGAGGTCTCCCTCAAGTATTCATCAGAGAACTTATCAGCACATGGGTGTGAAGAAAGTAGCTTACAGTTAGCAGCTGAGTGCACAACCATTGTGCTACCAGGGCTCCTTCTTTGCCTACTCACCAGGAATAATTAGACCTAGACACAACACTGTACCAATCCTGCCTAACAAATCTTAAAAAGCAAGACCTGAAAGAATCAAATTGTTTTCAAGTAATTTAACAGCATCTCAGAACAAATCTCAAGTATGTTTATAGGAATAAGAAAACATCCAGCACTCAACAAAGGAACATTCACTAGGTCTGGCATCTGATGAAAAATTGCCAGGTATGCAAAGAAACAAATGTGATTCAGAGTGAGTATACAAATAAATTAGTTAAGAAAAATCAGTCATTTGAAATAGACCCAGGGCAGACACAGATGACAGAATTAGCATACAAGGATATTAAAAGTCATTATAACTGTGTTTTGTATGTTCAAAATGCTAATTAGATGCATGGAGAATATATTTTTTTAAAGACTGTGGTGCAGTGAATTACTTGGTATAGCTTTTCTAGCCATGGTCTTTGTAATTCCCATCAGATTACTGGGTGGGACCATGCAAACAAGGTGTATGGAACTCTAATGTGAGGATTGCCATGCTGCTGGGCTTCAAATGAGCCCCACTAGAGGCAAAAATGGGGATCTCAGTGCCAACAAGAGAGAATAGCTGGATCATATCACTTTCCTGGATAAAGTGGGAGAACAATGTGGAACAAAACTCAAAATCCTAAAAAAAAAAAAAAAAAACAGGGTTTACAGGTATGATAGAGACTGGCAAAAACCTCAAACCTATGGCCCGAGTCACCCCTTGGGCCTGGATGATCTCATTCCTATGGCTTCTAGCCAAACAATAGACAGGTATATAGGGTGAACATTTACATCCGGGCAATAAATTCCTTATAACGATCAATCATGGGAGAACAGAAGGACAGTATTTCACACAGAGAGATAGCTCAAGGGTCAGGAATGTATAGGAAAGGACACAGAGAAGAGATAACTAAAGGGAAGAAGTGGGAAGAGAGCTGTTACATTGTGGAGAATTGCAGTCTATCATGAAACAAAATGTGTATGAACTGCTATATGGAAAATGAATTTGCTCTATAAACTTTCACCCAAATCCCAATACAAATTTTTAAAAAGGGGGTGAAGGGGCAAGATGGGGAATAGCTGGAGGTGGAGTGGAGCAGAGCATGTTCTTGGACCCGAGATCCCTGCACTGGATGTCCTTGGCAGAGACACCCCATAGAGACACCTGGCTAAGAGACAGACAGCGGCAGTGGAACCAAGATGCATGAGACAGAGCGGTGGGCTTGCCAGTCCATGGAGCAAGCAAGCAGAATGAATGCCTTTGGGCAGAAGGCTTGCTGGCTGAGTGGGGTGCCCCTATCAGCAGAGCTAAAAGAGCTTTGCAACACTTGTCCAAGAAGGACAGAAGCCAGGCCCAGGAAGCCAAGGGCCAGAGAGGCATGTCTGAGGGCACAGCAGAGGGGAGACCATCCTGATGGAAGAACTGTAACCTGAGTGTGTTCCTGAACATGAATTGTAGCCTGCTACTTCCCTAGTAAACCCCATAATTGTAAGCATTGTCTGTGAGTTCTGTGTGGTCATTGCAACAAATTATCAAACCCAGCAGGGAAGCTTGAGTACTGTGGGAGGGACGGTTGGTGTCAGAGTTGGTAAAGAGGCTGGAGGGTGGCGGCTGTCTCATAGGCCTCATAGGAATAAGCCTTGGGCTGCTGATTGTGATTCTCTTTCCCCCTTGTGAGGCTGAAGGAAGTACGAGGACACAGCCACCATGTCCTTTTTGCAAAGCTTAAACTTCTACAGATAAAAGCTACAATGTTCGAGATGAAAAATACACTGAATGAGATTAACAACATACAAAGAGACTAGTGAGTTTGAAGTCATGATATAGAAACTATTTCTATTTATAGATGACTTGTTCTTGAATATAGAAAATTCTAAGGAATCCAATAAAAAAAAACTACTAGAAATAATAAATGAGTTCAACAAAGTTGTAAGGTACACAATCAATATAAAAAGTGTATTATATTTATATAGTAACAATGACCAATCCAAAAATTAAAAAAGGAAAAAATTACAGTTAAATAGCTTCAAAAAATAAAAAATTGGGAATAAATTTAACAAAAGGATTGAGAAATTTATACTCTAAAAACCACAAAACATTGTTGAAAGAAATTAAGATCTAAATAAACAAAAAGGTACCTCATGTTCATGGATCAGAAGACTTAACACAGTTGTGGTATTTATGTTTGTGTGTCAGCTTGGCTGGACCTGGTGGAGTGACTGGGAAGCTGGTGGTAGTTATTCCCCATGATGAGACTGGCAATCAACTCTATGGTGGGATCTACCACAAGCAGCTGAGTAGCTGCTTTGGGTATGTGGTCTGCTTCCCGTACATAAGCAGCAGCTTTGGGCATGGTCTCTAGCCTTTGGCATGCTTGGACCCTGCATGTAGCCATGTCGTTGCTCAGCAGCCTGTTATGCTCCGCCGACCTTGGGATTTACAGTGGACTTAAGTTAATGGCCTGCCATGTGGATTGGTAACATTGGGACTATGCCTTTTTACTTATCAACCCTGGGGCTTCTCAGTCTCAGCAGCAAGCAGCTGTCTGAGTGAAGAAACACCTCTAGCTTCAGTAGGCCAGGAGCAAGAGGCAGAGCTGGACTCCAAGGTTGACGGGCTTTCTTTCACCCAGGCCCTAGAGCCTGACACTTTGCACTTGGACTTAAAGCCTCCAAATTGTAAGAATAAACTCCTGTTTGTCAAGGCCATCCCATTCGTGGTATTTTCTTGTCAGAGTGGCACTAGGTAACCAGAACAACATTTAAGATGGCAATGCTTTGCAATTTGATCTAGGGATTCAACATAATCTTTATCAAAATTCCAGCTGCCTTCTTTGCAAAAATTGATAAGCTGAACCTAAAATTCCAATAGAAATCCAAGAAATTCAGAAGAGTCAAAGCAACCTGGAAAAAGAAAAACAAAGTTGGAGGACTCATTCTTACCAATTTTAAAACTTGTTACAAAGTTTCAATGATCAAGACAGGATGACTGTCATAAGGATAACCAAGATAACCAAACCCACTGCCATCAAGTCAATTCAGACTCCTAGTGACCCCACTGAGTTTTCCAAGGCTGTAAATCTTGACAGAAGTAGACTGCCTCATCTTCCTTCCACAGAGCAGCTGGTGGATTTGAATTACCAACCTTCTGGTTAGCAGCCAAATGCCTTACCCATTACACCACCAAAGCTCCTTAAGGACAGAGGTCAATAAAATAGCATTGAGAGTCCAGAAATAAACCTTCACATTTACAGTCACTTAAGTTTTTTTTTTTTTTAAATAATACTTAAGAGTTTTAGGTGAATGTTTACATAGCAAGTTAGGGTACCCTTAGACAATTTCTATACAAATTTTTCAGTGACATTAGTTACATGTCAGCATTCTCTTTAATTGTGTTCAGTTTGTTTCCTTTCCAGTACTCTAGTTTCCCTGCTCCCTTATCTTTGCTTTTGATTAGTTGTTGACTTTTGGTCTCATACTGATGGTTTTTAAGTAGAGCACTGCTAAAAAGGCAAGGAGGCCACATCTTCTCACCTCCTCTAACCCCACAAGAGGGAAACAGAATTACTATCAGTAGCCCAAGGCCTATTTCTGTGAGGCCAGACATGCTGCCTCCCTCCAACCCTTTCAGCAACCCTGACACCAACCGCATTCCTCCCGCAGCACTCACCACCTTTCTTCTGGGTTTGATAATTCACTGCAGTGGCCACACAGAACTCACAGATTATGGGATTTATTAGGGAAGCACCAGGCTACAATTCAAGTTCAGGGAAACGCTCAGTCTCTCTCAGCCCGCTGTCTCTCAACCAACAGTCTCACACAGTCTCTCTCCCAGCAGTGCGTGTCCCTCGGTGTCGCACTCAGCAATGCGGGTCTCTTGCATCTCTTTCACAGCAGTGCGTGTCTCTCAGGAGCGTGTGTCTCTTTCGACAGCATGTTCTTCTCACCCAGCAGTCAGAGAGAGAGACTTCTGCCTCTAGGAGGCTTCCTGTTGAGCCTGGCAGAGTGGCCAAAGTAGCCAATCATAACATCAGAATTCTAAGCACCTGAAAGAGAGCAAGCTTCCCAGAACATTGCTTTGTGCCACACCCAATAGAAATACCCCAGGTGGATAACTTTTACAATCAGGAGCTCCTCAGTTGCTCACAGCAAATTCCACCACGGAGTTTACAAAGACTTACAGCTAGAAAAGCCATACCAAGTAATTACTACACCGCAAGCACCAATCTCACAGGTAATAAATATCCTTTATTTTATATGCCACTCTGTCATTTCACTAAAAAGTGATCACAAGGCATAGTCTCATTTCTAGGTTTAAAGAGTGTCTCAGGGTGACAATCTCAGGGAGTCCTCTATTCTCTACTGTTCCAGTTTGTCTGGCTTTTTATTTAAATTAAAAAAAAAAAAAGCAGTTTGAGTTCTGCTCCACATTTTTCTCCCATTCTATCTGGGACTGTCTATTGTGACCCCAGTGACAGCAGTCTGTGGTGGTAGCCAGGCACTATTTAGTTCTTCTGGTCTCAGGGCAGATGAGGTTGTGGCTCATGTAGACTGAGCTTTTGGCTACCTTCTTACTGTTTTGGTCCTGATGAGTAAAGTCCTGTTGTTGTGTCTTAAATGGCCACTAACAAGCTTGTAAGACCACAGACACTAACTACACTCAGTGCTGTTACTATAGGGATGTGGGGAATGCAGACCATACCGGGTGATGATGTCAAAGGGGGTGACATGAAAATGGCTGTCTATGAAATTTTTGTGCAGTGTTTCAGCAGAAATGTATTATTTTTTTAATAAAAATATCCCTATAGTTATTTATAACAACAATAGTTTTTTCATAAGCCCAGCTTACCTGTATCAATATAAGTAGAAGGCGAAAACGCTATGCTAATTTACTTTTTAAATGCACTTCAATCAGAGCTTTCATTATTATTCAATTACAGTGACTCTTTGAATCACATGGCTTTGTCTGCATGCACTACAAACATGAGTTATTGTTTTCATCACTGCTGGTGTTTTTATACTTGGTGATTTAGTCAAATTTTCTGGTGTTTTAGCTACAGTATTATGGTATTTAGTAGTTGTGAACCTATATCAATAACTTTTTTGAGACTGAAGTAGTAATTAAAAGTAAAAAGGGAGAAAAATCAAAAAAGACTTCTGCTCAGTTGCTAATAATATTTTAATAATATAATTCAGCATAAAAAGATTTTTTTTTAATTTATTTTTTATTTTTATTAGGATTTGGGTGAAGATTTACAGAGTGAATTCACTTTTCATACAGCAGTTCACATATACTTTGTCTCATGTCATT